>NC_056039.1:18327229-18927229 GCF_004379255.2 Salvia splendens
ACTAATTTTTTGAAACGAATCTCACATTCTTACTCGTAATTAATATTACTAGTAATTACCAAAATATTTCTACAATCAATAAAAGTTTGCAAATAATTTTTAAAACTCAAATCAATCCATGAGTTATAATTGAATAGGGCAAATTTCTGCAATTGGCTGTAGGGCGATTCAGGTGTCACTGGAAAATCATTTTAGTTTTTCAGCTTGAAAATAAAGTATGAGCAGGAAAAGATGGGAAGCAGAAACCTATCACTCAAAAGATTTCGATTGGGACGAATTGAGAGAAGAAGTAGAACAGAACCCCTCATATCAGTTCCATTTCCTCCCTTTCTCCAAGGTGTTTACTCAAATTGAAGAAGAAGCTCAGCGAGATTCCGAAGCTTGGGATCGATTTCATGCCCGCCATTCTACCGGCAAGTTCTTCAAGGTACACCACTGACGAAACTTGATTTTTTGCTGACTGAGACTTTAATTGTCGTTTTTTAATGTATTTTTGTGATTGGCATGACTTGTTGTATTTGCATATTCAACCATAATTCAATTTAGAACATGTTTTAAGCCTCGTTTCAATTTAGGAATTCAATTTGAGATTCAATGATACTGAAACTAAATATGGAGTTCATGCATATGCATTGGTTTATTTATTTTGTTCAGTTTTTTATCGCTTAGATTACTAGAGTTTGGTAAAATTATGTTATAAAGCTAGAACCCTGACTGCCTTGTATATCCAAATCACTAACAGGGGGTTTGTTGTTGAAATTCAGTTGTTTGTTAGACCGAAGGAGCTATAAACATTGCCTACGGATTAGTGTGTCGAATATATGCTGAACATATCAGAAATTGCAAGTCTGTGCAAGTTAATTTCAGAAGAATCTGTAGTACTCTCTTAGCCTACCACCAACATTTGGTTGAGCTTGATTTCTCTTGTCTTATGTATTTGCTCTGAAGTTCTATAATTGGTCTGTTTTGATCATTTGTTGGTTTACTCAGTTCATATCACTCATCCGACATCCCTTGATGTGATTGTGGTTCTTCACTAGCTTGTTTTGTGCTATTGTTTTTCATTGAATCTGGTGTTACTTACTTTGTAATTTACTACTAATATTTACCCTTTGAATTTGTGATGAAGTTTTGTTCCTATCTTGTCCTCACGTATTATACTCCCTCCGTCCCCCAATATGTGTCCCACTTTGACCCGACACGGGTTTTAAGAAATGTAATAGAAAGTGGGTTTAAAAAGTTAATGGAATTTGGGTCGTACTTTTATATATTAGTTTTAAAATAAAATGTCAGGGAGAATGGGTTAGTGGAATGTAGGATTCACTACCAAAAGTAGTAAAAGGAAGTGGAACAATTAATATGGGACGGACCAAAATGGGAATCCGGGACACATAATGGGGGGGGGGGGTGGCGGAGGGAGTATAAGGAATCTATGCTGAGTTACTTGTATTAGAGCTTTCTTTTCTTTGTGCGACTGTTGACACCATAGTCTGTTACAGGAGAGGCGATACTTGCTGAAGGAATTCCCAGAACTAGCTTCATGCGAGGACAATTCTAAGGTTTTGGAGGTGGGATGTGGCAATGGCAGTACTGCCTTACCTATATTGTGGTACTTTCTTGATGATCCAGTTGACGTGCGTTGTTACAGTTGCCCTTGTTATTTTTCTTCTTTTGAATTTAGATTCTTTTTATGCAGTGGACGAGAGGGCATCATCTTATATGCCTGTGATTGTAGTAATGAGGCTCTTGAGAGGACTAAAGAGATTATTACTGCTTCTACATCTATATCTGCTATACTTCGCTTTCACCCGTTCCTTTGTGATTTTTCAACAACTGGATTTCCCCCGTGGTTGGCCAGCAATCCCTGTTCAGAAAGCCCCTTTAACGGGCATCATTTAGGAACTTTAGGTACCTTCTGCTAGTGTCTGTGAGGCATTTGATCATTTTATGTTCTGTTAACTTCTTGAATATGATTTTCTTTTTCTCAGAGGCTTATGCTGGTGGTAACTCTGATGAAGCTAAAGGCTGCATTGGTGGAGTAGATTTCGTCACATTGGTACTTTATGATATCTTGTTCTGATTACTTGTTGTTTCATCAAGTAATGAAATTTTCAAGATCTCAGTGGTTGAAATCTGATATTCACCTGTCTAATTATGGCAGATATTCACTTTGTCAGCCTTACCCCTCGACAGGATGCCTAAGGCCATCAATGAGTGCTTTGATATTTTAAAGCCAGGGGGCATGCTTTTATTTAGAGACTATGGTAATAATGAAATGAGATGTTATGGAAATTTAGAAATGCTAAGATCTGCACTAATTTCTTGTACTATTCTTTGCCATGAGACAGGGATTTGTGATATGACTATGCTTCGATTTGATCCTCAACAAAGAATAGGATATAGAGAGTACGTGCGGTCAGATGGAACACGATCTTATTTCTTCTGCTTGGATACTGTTAGAAGTTTAACTTCTGCTGCCGGTTTCATTGAGGTAACATCTTTGTAAAGCTACTTTCCTGGAATAGGCATGTTATTTTTTTTTCAGTTATTCCACTCCTTTTATTCTCTAACTATACCGTCTTTCAGAAGATATTCTAATATGAATGTTCCAAGAAATTTTGATCTAGACTAATGATACGGAGTGAAAGGCGGAAGTACCAAATGCAATCGCCATTATGAATAGGAGAATGCAGGAAAGGAACATAGAACAAACCGAACTAACTTGATAAAACTGAACTAGGAAATAAATATCAAACAATATGCTATCGCCAAAGAGGGACACACCTCCGAGAAGGGCTACACACTAAAATCTGTTTTCTGCACACTTCGAAACTAAGGAACAAAGAAAGCCCTATCTATTATACTCTACAAATGATTCCAACTCGAATAAAACTCTAAAAATAATAGAGAACTAAATAAGTAATTAATAACTAAAAGACATCACTGAAACATGGCGCTCGAACTGTTTGGGGGCCTGGGGGCGTGTGCTGCTCTTCTCCAGCCAACAGCCCAGCCCCACTGCTTTTTCGGCTCCTCGTACAGCTTCTAGAATATGGGCTTCCTGATCCGTGTTGTCAACCCAAGTTTTCGGTCCTTACACTTTGGCTTTTCAGTGATTCTACACTTGTCTTGTGTTACCAAGCATGAATATGAGCCCCTTGGTCGATTTTTTGCTCCAGCCTTGTGGGCAGGGCTGTTTCGCCAACGGTAGTATTGATATAGATATCCATCGGTAGATTGTATCTATTATTATTTTATTTAGTTATTAGTTTGTTAGAGACAAGTTTATATCATAGAATTTGATTTGGTTTAGGGTTCTAGTATTCATCTTTTATTTTATTTATCTCTGTTTTTGTTAAGAGTAAAAAGGCGAGGGACGGAGGGAGGCTGTTTTGAACTGATATTAATAATGATAAGTAATCCTCTTGCGAGACTTAGATCCTCCTCTCAAACCTCTAGGGAGTTATTTATAGGACTCAAAAGAATAAGGAACTAAAGATAGTATTAAAAGATAGATTTATAGACTTATAACATTTAAAGCAATCTTCTAGGATTCTAACAATTAAAGAGAGACTTCGAAACTTCTACACTTCCAACTCTTGACGCGTATCAGTAATTGAAACAGCCACAAATCAGAAAACGGTCCAAATCTTCCAAGGTTGGACGTTAATTTGCTTCCCAAATGATCATTGTTGGCTAAGGCCAGTACAGGGGTGCACCGACAGATCCACTCCACCAAAGAGCAAGAGCTGCAATCATAATCTTTTTAGCAGAATCATGGCGTGTGGCGTGGAACAGTAAGAACAGACACTCGATGGAAAACTGAATGTTTTGAACTGAAATTAGGAATTTTAAACAATCCTCTTGCAAGGCCACTCTTCTAAAGTGGCCCTACGGTATATTTCCATCCTCTCACTAAATTCAAGAATTAGATCCACCTCTCAAACCTCTAGGGAGTTATTTCTAGGACTCAAAAGACAAAGGAACTAAAGATATTTTTTAAAAGATAGACTAATAGACTTCTAACATTTAAAGCTGACTTCTGGACTTCTAAACTTCTCGTTTCCATCTCTTGATGCGTATCAGTTTTCTTCATTGTTATCATGCCAAATGTGCTATACATTCATATGCGGAGATATTAGTGAATTACGTTACTCCTGCCTATCACTCCGTAACCTAAGGGTTACTGCAGTTAATGCAGGAAATAGGATGTTTTCTATCATCTTCTCTCCACTAAACTCCATTCAATAGAAGCAACGGTAGTGTTGTGGTAGATAGGGATACCTGCGGCTTGTTGATCAAGAGAGGGAGGAAGGGAAGTTTCAGTTCCCCAACTTTTGCTCTTCTTTTATTTGTTTAAAATTTGATTCAGAATATTCCTTCTCTTTTTTCTTTGTGATGTTAGTTGCAGCTTTCTAATTGAGTGATGATCCATACCTGACTTCCACTGTCCCATTCTTTCGATTATTCTTCATTGTGTGTTCCACAGTTGCCCTGGCCATATCCCTTTTTTCTTCTTCATCTTTCCAGCCGTCTGACGGTTACATTGTTTATGCTATCTTTCTCTCGCTTCTTCCCCAAAGAAAGCCCTTTTCATGGAGCCCTCTTCCAAACATTAATGTATTCTCCAATCATTGTACTTTAGCTATTATAGCCCATTGGGGTGGAGCCTTTTAAGCGATGCAATGACACGACATGGACAGCTAGAAACTATTTATTCTCGCCTTACCAAAACGGCTATAAACCCTTTGAACATTAACTATCCCAATACCCTGTGGGACTTGCATTGCCCTGATCACCTTTATTCCTCCATTGGACAGACCATTAGGGTTTTGATACCGTTAAATATTCAAAAATCTCAATGTGTATTGTGTCCACGTTTTACTATCTATGATTAGCCAATCTAATCTTATATGAGAATGCTTTACTAATCTCCGAACAATGTCCTCTTCTGTGTGCATTACTTTAGAATCATGGGATTAAACGGAATCCACCTGGCTCTCATGTAACGACACTAGTAAGGTTGTTTCTTTGTATACATAAGAATATGGCATTATGGTACAGATATTGTCCAGTTCTGTTTCTAGCTGTATGATTTGTGTCTGAGTCCAGTTCAGATACAAAATAGAGGAAGATATTAGTTTTAGCTAGATTGAACTGTTAGAGAAACAAATGAGTGACTTGGAGATGTTTGTTATTGTAGGTTGAGCTTGAATACTGCTGTATCAATGCAGTAAATCGGCGGAAGGGAAAGACGATGAAAAGAGTATTTGTTCACGGAAAGTTCCAGAAGCCTACCCTCAACTAAAATCACCCATACCCAGTTATCTCTCTCGCCCTCTCTGTTTACTATAGAATAATTGTACACGCTCGATTGCACTATTTTCCATTTATTAACTTGCATACCACAGTTATATATACTACTAGGAGTACATTATAAAGTATCCAAATTTTCAATTTTTTTAAAAATAGAAATACACTAAATATGGTCGTTTTACAAAAGCATGTAGAAGAGTGAGACGTCGAAAAAAGAAAATATAAACATGCCACAGAGTGGGATTGAGAGAGTATAACTCTAAACCCCTCACTCTCCATGTCTCTCTAAAATAAGAATGGTTGGTTTTTTTCCTAAACCACTATCAATTTATTACTCTAAATAAGAATGGTTAATTTTTTTTCCCACACCACTATCAATTTAGTAATAATACAATCTTGACTGATATATATGAAATAGAAAAACCAAAGCTATATTTACTTTGTAAGGATTTTTTTCAAGGAGCTAAATTTGATAAGAAACTTAAATTGGAAGCCATTGAAGAGCTTAAATTGCAACTTAATGATGATGCGATCTCAACATTTTGTCTGAAAACTCAGGTTTAAATTCCAGACATGTCGGCTCGCCACATTTAGCTCGACCACGGTCGTTGATGGTCACCGGAGAACCTGCCAAATAAGCCACAGGTGGTAGGATATCATTACATAGTGTTTGAATAATAACCCAAATGAAAATTTATTTTTCTGGCTGCTGCATTTTGGTCCTACGCATTTGCTCCAAATTAAGGAATACCTAAAAGTTTAATTAATCACAGTTTATTATACTAATCGAGTAAAATTTTGGGTTGATTGTTTATTTTTTATGGCTTCGTCAAAAAAAGACAAAAAATGGACCGATTTCATTTGTTCAGGATATGAAGGTTACATAACGTTCAAGCATGAATTGAATTTACCCAATAATTATCTATCTCGGTTGGCGGAGCCGGCATCACCGGTCCATATACAACGAAAAGAGTATGGTACCAACCATAGCCAATCAAAAAATGCTTTGTCGGCCCCTGCAATCTCAAACTCGTTGCGTTTTGAAATTCAAATTTTGCTTGAAAGAGGGGTAGGGAGGAATCCTAAGTCATTGGCGACTGTCAATGCTGGTTGGCCTTATCATTTGAGCTTTCACGTTTCTAAACAAGTCACAACTAAGTGAAAATTGCGTGCCTTGGAATTAAACACGAGCATGTCAAGCAAATGGTATGATCAATAGAAAGTACTACCTCCATCCCTAATAATTTGTCACCATTCGACTCAGTACGAGTTTTAAGAAATGTAATAGAAAATGAGTTGAAAAAGTTAGTGGCATGTGGATCCTACTTTTATATAGTACTCTCCCGTCCCTTGTTAAGTAATGCATATTCTTTTTTGGGATGTCTCAAATTAAGTGAGTCATTTCATTTTTAGCATTCTGTCCCTTACTTTTTCCACTCTACTTTTTCCATAGTACTTCCTTAGTTAGTTGAGAATTATTTTAATATTACTTAGTACTTCCTCTATCTTTTTATTATTTTCTTTTTTTTTTCATCCGCAAATACTTTTTATATTTACCTTTTATTTTCTTCTTCCCAAAAGAATAGGAAACATTTTCATTTCCATCATTCCATAAATATAGTCTATTTACGTTTATGGAAAGTTCTTCCCAACTCAGTAGCTATACATATCAATTCATTTATAACTTAAACCATTAGGGTCCACCAATACTACTTTAACAATTATGCATTCATTCTCGTGTCATCTCTGTTGTCCCTATTTTTATGAGACAACGGAAGTACTATTTTTTTTATAATGGACTTCACATTCCACTAACTTTTTCAACTATATTTTATTACTCCATTTGTCCTCTGAAAATAGGGACTTTGGCGACGACACAAGTTTTAGTCTGAAATTGGTAAAGTGTGAGAGATGCATAAAGAAAAAGCGACGGAAATATTGTTAGTGGAGAATGTAGCTCACCTTATAAGAGAGAAAAAAAAAACTTGTGAAAAATAAAAAAAGGCCTATTTTTGTGGATCAGACCAAAATTGAAAAGAAGACTATTTTTATGGGACAGAGAGAGTACATATTTTGAAATCTGTAAGTCAAAAGTGTGATATTTAATAGCGATAGAGAGATTACCTTGTTTGGAGCGATAAAAATGTATATGACCCGTTCAATTTGTTAGAGGTTGGTTGAGTAGAAATAATTCTTGGTTAGATTTGGTAATGATGGGTCACATAATTGAATCTCATATCTGCGTTCAGTGACAAATAATTGAGTTGTGTTCACACTACTTTTTATGCATTTGTTTTATCGCTTAGAGTGAATTTCAAAACAGTATCTGGACTATGGGTTTATCTCGCTCATAGTCCATATACTTTAAAAATATTCCCAGACAATCCTGGACTAAGGGTTTATTTCAAAAATGGTTCTTTTGCCCTTTTTTGAGGCGAAAATACCCTTTTGAGGGTTTAGGTATTTCGATCATTTAACTATTTATGTTTTTTGAGTGTGTCAGCTCATTAATTAATATGTGTATTGATTATTTTCTCTCTCTTTCTCTTGCCTCTCACCTTCTCTTTTCTCTCATCTATCTATCTCTCTTCCCTTCTATTAGTAAAAAAACAATCAGTGCCAGAATTTGAAACACTCCCAGCGTGAGTTCTGCTGATTAAAACAATTTCTTCTGCACTCAGTTTTTTGAGTGATGTGAATCGCACTGCAGTTTTAAGTCTAAATCAATTTCCATTTGTTGATTATTGATATATAACCTTTTAATTAGCATCAGAGGAAATCTCTGGGTCGGTTTTAGGGAATTTAATCTCAATTTACGCGGAAGCCAGCTTCAGTGTTTGTATTTCCTCAGAAATCTGAGTAATTGTAGTGAGAAGAATTATGGATGAAATAATAAAATTCAATTATTGTGTGCATTGGCAGTGATGAAATACCTCTCCCGCTCATCTCTCCCCTTCACTGCAGAAAAAGAGTGTGGTGTTGTAGCAAGAGTTGCTCACCCTTACAAAACACCACACCCTTGAATAACTTTGAAAATTAGGGTCGACCCAATAAGAACCCGAAAATTTTGGGTTGGGTTGGGTTGGGTTATCCGTTAAGAAAAAAAATAATCATTTTGATTATTTTTATTAATTAAAATAATATATTAAATTTTAATTTTAATTATTTTTATTAATTAAAAAATATTATATTTTAATTTTATTAGTAAAAATATGATTAATACTATTATTAATTATTTTTTATGATAAAAAAATCTTACTGCATACTTAAATTTTATTAAAAAATAATTATTTTAATTATTTTAACTTTATTATTTAGATTTAATTTTAATATACTTTAATTTTATTATTTGGATTTAAAAATTATTTAAATTAATTATTTTAATTTTGTAATATCTTATTTTATCGTGTAATATCAAATTTTAATTATGTAATATCTTATGTCGATCGTTATCGTATAACGTTAAACTATATTGTGTAGTAACTTACTATCATTAAAAGATGACCAATGTTTTTTTGGATGAAACGAAATCCGCACGAATCCGACACGAATCTGTTGGGTTGTACCCGATAAGAACACGATGATTTCGGGTTGGGTTGGGTTGGTCGGGACCCGACAAGGTTGGGTCGATATTGGATTGACCCGATAGCGACCCAATCCGCACGATTTGCCAGCCCTAACCGTCGTATACTCTGTTGTCAGATCGCAATTTAGGTAATTTCTCTTCTCGCACTGTAATTCATCCTTCCATTGTCTTTCGTCGTGTGATCCCTACCGATTTGGGTCGATTTTTTTGGGTGGAATTTGCAACTGAATTTGGTTGTATTTAATGTAGGGTTTATGTGTGTTGGGCTAGGTCGTGCAATTTTTTTGGGATTCATTTCAAATCAAAGTTGATCTTCGACTTAATCCGTGTACTTCCCTTTACATTTTAAGGGTATGAAATTAATTTCTCTTCTCTCACTTCAATTCATCCTCCCATTTTCTTTCATCTAATGCGTGTGATCCCTACCACCGTATACTCATTTTTCAATTCATTCTCTATAGCTGAGCTTGAGCTCGCAATTTAGGTAACTTGCACTCTGACCGATTTGGGTCGATTTTGTAACTGAATTTGGGTGGATTTTGCAGCTGAATCTGGTTGTATTCAATTTATGGTTTATTTGTGTTAGGCTGTATCGTGCAATTGTTTGGGGATTTCATTTCATAAATAATGACATATAAGTTTTTAATATGTTTTGGGTTTTAATTTCCAATTCAGGTCGTTGTTGCAATGTCTTCTTCAAGTTCTCAATCGTCCGGGTTAAGTTTCATTTGGGATTGGCCTCGTCCACAGATTGTGAACTGTAATCATGATCTTGAGGCTGACCTTGTGACATCTAGGACGGCTGCTAATCCTGGTCGACGTTACTATCGTTGTCCAATATGGAAGGAAGATGATTGCAGATTCTTCCGTTGGTTTGATGCGGGTCTATCGCCAATCCAAGACACTTACTTTCAAAGAATCAAGCTCGAACGAGACAGGTTTGAAGAACAACTCCGATGCAAGAATATTGTGGAAGGTGTTCTTGAAGATAAATTGCGCATGAAAAGTGACGAATGTGAAGATCTGAAGTTAAAATTGAGCATGAAGACTGAGGAGTGTTCATGTCTTAATTTAGAAATTGTTAAAACCAAAAAATGTTCCGAAATATGAAGATTGTAATATTGTTGTTATGCGTTGTAATTATTTTCCTAATGTAATGGTATCACTTTTCTTCTTCAATCAGTAAGAGGGGATTTTTAGGTACTAAACCTTTGAAGTTCCATTGTAAGTATAAGGGGTAAATAAGTGACACTTTAATTATTGTACATGAATGAAGTTTTACAATGACGAATGAAGTTCCCGAATAGGTACATTAAACTAACACTCTGAAGTTTCATAATCACGAATGAGGCACGCATCTTTTGGTGAAATACCACCCTACGTACAAAACTTTTTGTTGAATAACACCCGACGTACAAAACTTTTTGTGAAATAACACCCTATGTACAAAGTTAAAATATGCAGTACTCAATTACTATACGTATATGTAGATATCAACAAATAAAGCATACACAAAAGTATAGTCATAAAATACAGACAAAACATGCAGTTAACTACAACTACATACAAGAGCCTTGTCATACAACATAGACAAAAACATAGTCATAATGTTTGATCCCTAACAAGCATAGTATTTAATATTTGAATACAAAGGACTTCCTATGATGATCCCTAACAAGCATAGTATTTAATATCTGAATAATGTTTGACCAAAAAAAGGCTTCAAGACACTAACATAAACCAACACCATTGTTTACACTTTTAAGGTTCCCAACATTGATCACCGCGATTATTCAATCCTGATCCCCGCGACGGCCACAGCATTGCGGCTGAGTCCTGGTCCAACGTGTGCTAGCCCTTGGAGCAGTGGGATTGGTCTACAACAAACAACAAACCGGTCAAATTGACTGGAAATGTTTAGGAAATGAAAAGTGAAAATTTGATCTTGAATACTATCTTCTGGTTTGACCGTGTAGACCGACGTGTGCTAGGCCTTGGACCAGTGGGATTGGTCTACAACAAACAACAAACCGGTCAAATTGACTGGCAATGTTTAGGAAATGAAAAGTGAAAAATTGATCTTGAATACTACCTCCTGGTTTGACCGCGTAGACCGACGTGTGCTAGGTCGTTCCCGCCGAGGTAGATTGGTCTGTAACAAACAAACCATTAAAATACAGGCCAACGAGTAGGGAATTCATATAATCGTACTGAATAATACCTCTTCATTTTGAAACACGTTAGACAACTCAGTCTTGTCACCGCCGTCCGTTGTGGGTGGCTCACTGGGCTGTGAACTCTGTCCAACTTCGGTTCAAGCATCTACACGGGGATCATTGGTGCATGTTCTCCTGTTATGACCATCTTGTACGCACCGTCGACATCTGAGTACAAAGGTTCGTCGTAGTGACTCAGATCCATTCGCATGATACGAACCTGTGGCTCTTCACGCCTCAGTTTCTTTGGTCGTCCACGTTGTCACTTTGTCCTCAGGGGTGCCAGTTCAAATCCAACTTCAGAAGTCTTGGGCCAATTATCCATCCCATTGATTGGGTACATGACATTCTCGTACAGAAGTGACATTTTGGACCGTAAATAATAGCGGGAGACATAGTCTGCTACATCATTCTCATTCTTGTTGATTGTAGCGAAGGCATGAGTGCACAGGATCCCAGTCAGCTGCCATAATCTGCACGAGCAAGTAAATTCACGCATGTTCACTACATACTGGCCTGACGGTCCCGACACTTGGTACGAATCCTCTCCATTCCATGTTGATCTCCAGGAAGAAGCCCTAACGTATAACTTATCCACAATCTCTTTGATAACAGGCGGCAGTGTGTGATCGTATGTCTTGATCTACTGGCCTCTAATCTGTATCCTCTGCATTTGACTCGTCCGGATCTCCTCCAACATGGTGATAATGGCCAACTCGCGAGCAATTGCTATCTTCGAATTAAATGTCTCGCATATATTGTTGAGGATAAAATCACAACAAACATGTGCAAAGAAATATGCCTTCACCCATTTTTCTTTAGGAGCAACACCGAGTAGGTATTGATGTGCTTGGGGATATATAATCCGCAATGCATCCTTCCGCTCCACATACTGCTCGTGGGTTGTACTCGACGCAAGCTCCCACAATATCTCCTTAAAATTCTCCCCGATAAATCTCTTCTTGAAGTTGTTGTATATGTGCTGAACACAGAAGCGATGCTCGCTCTGTGGAAAATCCTCAGGGATGGCTTTTGCAAGACCCTACCAAATGCATGTAACACAACAACCATTAGCACATGTATAAGCCACAACACAAACACAAAATCTATGATCACAATCGAACTACTAATCTATAGGACAAATCACAACTAAAGTATTGTTATTTAAGAAATCACAATTAAAGTATACACTTTTTTACTGAAATCACATTACTCGTACCTGTTGCTGATCAGACATGAAGACAAATCTTGGGGCATTCTCATGTATGTGAAGGTCCTCTGCTAGGTAGCCGAGGAACCATTTCCACTGATCATAGCTCTCAGCCTCAGTCACCGCCCACGCAATAGGCCACTAGCCGTTGTTTGGATCAATTCCCATGGCCGTCATAAGTTGGCCTCTGTACATACCTCTTAAGAAACAGACATCCAAGAAGATAATTGGATGGCAAAAATGCATCTAACTATTTTTCAAAGGCCCGAAGCAACAATAAAACCTCAAGAATCTCGGGCCCACAACTTCAGGATCCCTGAAGTTCTCGTAGTGTATATACACACTCGAATCAACGTGTGTCCGTTCCAATTCAGCTTTGTAGTCAAACAATCTCCCGTATTGGAGTCCCGCCTTGCCAAAGATACATTCTAATGCACTGTCTCTTGCACGATACTCCTTCATCCTACCAACTTTCAGCCCGAACTCCTCATCCACACACTGCCGTATAGCTGCCAGTGGAATGTGGGGATTCGCTTTGATTTTCTCCATGTAATGCTCAGCTAGCCACTTGGACGTGAGCCATCTCTGATCCAACACTTGCGAGCACGTGTGAGCATGATCTCTCTGCATATTCACTACCACAAAATCGGTATTGTTGTGGGTTTCGATCTTCCTTATGTACACATACCATTCACATGCCATGCCTTTACAAATGGCACGGAGTCTCTTGCCATCATTTTTGGATACATGTACACGTCGTCTGGTCATTATCGGGTATTGGCGAATGACCTGATATAAGAAATCTCGATCCTTAAAAAAATCACCAGGCTTCCAAGATGGAAGCTCATTTGTCAGCTTGAATGGGGTGTACTTGATACCCTTTCTACGCAACCCTTCCAAATCCTCTAGATCTTGTAGCTCATCAACTGTTTCTTGCTCGTATAGATGGTTTGTATCCGACGAGTTCCTTTTCTCCACAACAGGGGAAAACTTTCGCCTTTTCTTGGACCCTCCGCTGCCTTCACCAGACTGCTGTCCAGACCCTTGTGGTTCGGTCTCCGGCTCAGCACTCCACTGTTGTCCGGTCTCCTGTTCCGGTTGTTGTTGCTAACATAACGCCTCGTAGTATGAGGTAAACATTTGTTCATCGCGACACATGTTGGCCAACGAGATAAAATGGCCAACCTCATCAACATCATCATCTTCATTACTTCCTTCATTATGAAGATGACATCCGTCGGGAACATAATCGAACGAAGGACAATAAACATCATCTTCCACAACCTGATGGGGTACTTCTCCTACAACTGGTACGAGTTCTTCAGACGCTGCTTCAGTTGGAGCTGACTCTTGCACATGGGTATTAGCTTCGAACATGAACAATTCATTGGTAATGTCCTCCACGATTGGAAAGAATTCATTGTCCACCCATATGTCCGGCTGTGGTTGACAACCACCGTCCATGACCGGTTGGTACACGTCTTCATCTACAAATGCTCCTGCCCTGTCCGAATGTGGTTGGTGAACTACAGATTCAGATTCAGTTGCAAGTTCATCAACATGGACACTTGGACCAATCAGATTGGAATGGTCCACATATGAAGGTCTAGCTACATCCTACAATACACTAAATCACAAATGAGGGACTAAATCACAAATGAGATACACAAAATGTACACAAAATCACAAATGAGGTACTAAATCAATTATGTAAATCACAACTCATTACCTCTGGTATGTGTGCATGAGAGTCTCCACCTCTAACTTCTCCTACTTCTCCAACATATCCTCCTCCAACTTCTGCTATAGATTCAATGTCTGGTGCTACTACTGGTACTTCTCCAACCTTAGAGACCGGGGCTTCGGATGGTACTGATTCGGATGATACCGCTTCAAATGCTTTCACCAAATTTTGACTAGCTACCTCCACGTCCCTCTTCCTATGAGCACGATCATCTTCTAAACTCTTTGTAAGATATTCCTCGAACTCAACATCCCTATCATACTAGCCAATCATCAAAGGCTTACTTCGGTGCCCTTCAAACTGACCCCCCTGCCTCCTCTTCGTTCTGGGTTTTTGCTTTGACATATTTGGCTCGGTTTCTTCAATCTCTTCAATAATGACTCCTGGGGGTTTGGACGCCCTGAATCTGAGAAGCTCTTGCGCTTCATCCTTCATTTTTTCAATATAGCGTCAGCCCGGGTTATCTCCACAACGTAGATGTGAACTAACTTTGTCGTAGTAGCCGCCACTTTGAGGAAATCCTTTAGATGTGTATCCTCAACAATAGGCAACAAAGGGCCGCCGATTAAAATCCCCTTGCAGTCATGACTGTACTTTGGATCACAATAATAGAACTCACATATCATCTTCCTATCATACTTCAACTTTAACACCATACTCGAGAGGTCTATGAGCTCGAAATGGTTTATGTTACAGAAATCGAAGTATGTCAAATACCTACCAACATACTTTTTCTCATCTTTGGTAAAGAAGAATGAACCTCCATGATGGAAATCAACTGAAAACTTTCCAGGTTCTTCCCTTGTTAAGGAAAATAATAATCGGATAATCAAAAATCAAACCAAAACATCCAAAAACAATTCACAAAAAATTCAATTTCCGGAGCCCTAAATCACAAACTGAGGATTAAAAATCAATTTCTGGATGACCAAAAAATATTCACAAAAAAAATCAATTTCCTAAACCCTAAATCACAAACTGAGGATTAAAAACATAACTTACTATTTCGTCTTCTGGGACGAAAAAATCCAGCCGAGGATCTCGGATATCCCAAGTTTCTTCATCCACATCTACGACCATCGGTGCATGTCTCGGTGGTGGTCGCCAGTGTGGTGGCGATGGCGGGGGTGTGGGCTCCTTTTTACGGCGAGACGAATTTCGTGACGACGATGCGCCTGATGATCCAGCGCGCTTCCATTTAGGCGCCATTCATGCAAGATAGATTTTTATAGAGGGGAGCAGAGAGAATGAAGAGTGAAAACAAAGTTTGTGAAATTTTTAGACGGGGTGGGAGAGTGAAGAGTGAACTGCCTTTTTTGTGAAAATTTTAGGCGGGGTGAGAGAGTGAAGATTCAAAATAAGGGTTGTGAAATTTTTGAAATTTATTTGATAAATCACAAATGAAGTATTGTATATGTGGCGTGTATATGTGGTGTAACTGCATACAAACCGCCGCTGACGCACAGACATCATAACTGACGGCTGACGCACAGACGTCAAATCACGATAGGTTGCAGGCTGCCACTGCAGCATGCAAGCCGCCACTGCAGAACTCCATGTGATATGACCATAATGCCCTTTAAGGGCTGAAGGCTCTTTTAGTTCGAAAAAACATGATATGTGATTATGTTTAAGGTCAGAGTCTTGTGGCGATATATTTTTTTGTCAGGGGCCTGCAATGTAACAAATGGAAACGTTAGAGACTTTTTATGTAGTTCACTCTATTTTTTATTTTGTCAACTATGCATATCCCACATCCCAAGGGGAAAGGTAAATGGAGACGTAAACTAATATAACTACCATATTTACCTTTTCTTCATGAAAAATCATTCTTCAATGGGAGAGGTATTTAGACTGTATTATACATTTTCCCATTTTGAAGAGGTATCTTTACCTCCCCATCAATGGAGAGATAAATATTATAACTACCATATTTGCCTTTTTTCAAGAAAAACTATTCTCCAAGGGTAAAGGTATTTGAGAAGGTGTTACCCTTTATGTTTTTTAATATATTTCGTACTATTATTTTATTTTTAAAAAATAATTTACCTTTCTATATACCTTTTCCCTTTGGAATATGTTACATTTTAGAAGGGTATATTTCACTTTCTAAAAAAGTAAATACATAATATACCTTTTCTAAATATCTTTTCCCCATTGAGATGCTCTTAGAGTATCTCCAAGGGAAGAGGTAAATGAAGAGGTAAAGTCATATAACTACCATATTTACCTTTTTTCCATAAAAAATCATTCTCCAAGGGGAGAGTTATTTAAGAGTGTGTTATACCTCTTCTTTTTGTGAAAAACTATTCTTCAAGGAGGAAGATATTTAAGAAGGTATTACACTTTATTTTTTTTAATGTATTTTGTACTATTATTTTAATTTAAAAAATAATTTACCTTCTTATAGATCTTTTCTTTTAAAATGTGTTATTATTTAAAAGGTATTTCACTTTATGAGAGGTATATAGATAATATATGTCATAAAAAAAATAAAAATATAGTAAAAAATAAACATTAAACATAAAAAAGGAAGAGTGAACTGCACCAAATGGCCCTAACTTTTCGCTGTGTAACGGCAAAGGTCCCTAACTTTTAAAAATCACACCAGAGGGATCTAACAAAATATGTAATCACAAAACGTGTATATTTTGCCATTTTTCGGACGAAAATGCCCAAATGGGCTGAAGGGCAGTTTAGACCTTTTACGTACTACACCTGCTCCCTATGCCTGCACATAGTCTGCATGTGCAGGGGCTGTCTTGTCAAACAGCATAGTCGTCATAATTCCATTCTCCTATTTTCTTTCTCCTTTCCCTCCCTATCCGTTTCATTTTCGTCTTTCATATTTCCCTCTCTAACATAATAGGCGATTATATTTTGTTCGGCATCTGGTTCGGCATCTGGAAATTATGGGTTTTCATCTGGATTTCGCTGAATTTAAGGTATCCACAAAGGTTT
Organism: Salvia splendens; assembly: GCF_004379255.2. Taxonomy (NCBI): domain Eukaryota; kingdom Viridiplantae; phylum Streptophyta; class Magnoliopsida; order Lamiales; family Lamiaceae; genus Salvia; species Salvia splendens. The sequence goes on from NC_056039.1 coordinate 18,344,263, forward strand.
AAGCGATTTTAGCTGGAATTTTTTTTTGCAATTGGTGGTTGATTTTTTTGTTGTATGGTTAGCATCTGAAAAACTAATTTGCAATTCTTGGTCGAATTTAATGGTTGTAGGGTTACAGTCGGGGCATGTGGAAAATTTTGCTGTTCTTGGTTGAAGTTTACAGTTGGGCGGAAATTTTAGTTTTTGTGCTATGTGCTATGTGCTATCTTTTAGACGAAATTGAATTTAGGCCGTGTTGAATTCTTGCATTGCTGATTTGAATTTTATATTGTCAAATTGAATTCAGGTCGTGTTGCAATGTCTTCTTCTTCTTCTCAATCTTTCGGCTCAAGCTTCAATTGGAATCGGCCTCGTCCCGAAATTGTGAAATGTAATCACGATCTTGAGGCTGAGCTTGTGACATCTAGGACGGCTGCTAACCCGGGTAGACGTTACTATCGCTGCCCAATATGGAAGGTTAAAACCTTGTATTTTGGTCCTTTTTCCATTAATATTCTTGGCATAAAGATTAATGAGGAAGTATTATGCAGGAAGATGATTGCAAGTTTTTTCGATGGGAGCCGTCCGGAACGTACTCAAACGATGGAATGTATACCTCCTCTTGAGGTTCTACTCCCGGAACATCATGTACTTCCAGAATACCTTGTACCTCGGGTCCAGCTTGCACTTCCGGTCCAACATGCACTTCAGGCCCATCATGCACTTCCTGTCCAGCTTGTTCCACATCACGTTCAAGTCCGAGCATTAGCAATTCATCCGGAATCTCCTCTATAATGGGAACTTCCGCCTGCAGTTGACATTGCGGTTCGGCTGAAAAATCCAGGGTCGGGCTGTACACACTATCGTCAACATGCTGAACATCTTCACTATGAATAGATTGCCCCATCTGATTTAACATAAAATCACAAATGAACACCATACATACAAGCATAAATCACAACTATATTACAAAAGGTGTGCACTAACCTCTGCCACGCTATCAGGGTCTACAATTGCTTCATCTTCATGCAGGAGAATCTGAGCAAAAGATGAATCACATATGAATACCAAACATAAACAATAAATCACAAACATATTCCACAGTGGTGTACTAACCTCTGCATGGTCTATAACTGCTTCAACCTCAACCTCATGTTGTTTACCGTGTTCACCTTTGCTACCTTCATCTCCATCTTCTACCTCAATCTCATCTCCATCTTCGCATTCATGGACATCTCCTTGTCCAATAACTCCATCGACTGCATCATTCTCTTCAACCTCCACCACAACAGCTTCTGCTTGGTCTGCACTATATGATGCAAATGCATCCATCAAATTCTTACTTGCTGCATCCTCTTCCCTCTTCCATTCGCGACGTTTGTCTTCTAAGCTTTTGGTCAAATACTCTTCAAACTCGATATCCCTGGGGTACCACTCAAGCATCAATAATGGTGCCGATGGTTTCCTCTGCTCCTCGTGCTGATGTTTCTTCCTTTTCAGTTTACTCTTACTCTTCGGCACAATTGGGTCCGGTTCGTCAAGCTCTTCAATGACCACAGTGGTTTTTTTACAAGCGTTCACAAATTTTAGAAGCTCCTCCGCTTCTTCCCTTCACTTCTTGAGCAAGGCGACCGCCTCTGTCAGCTCCACGAGATAAATGTGAACAAGCTTTGTGCTAGTAGCGGCGACTTCGAGAAAAGGGGCCAGATGTGGATCGTCCGTAATGGGCAACAATGGACCTCCTATGTCCACGTCTATACAACCATAACTGTACATTGGATGAACGTAATAGAACTCACAGATGGTTTTCCTATTGTACCCCAACTGCAACACCATTGCGGAAAGATCTAAGAGCATCTCCAGTTGGCGGATGTCCCACTCGGACATCCACTAGGACATCCCAAAAACACCTCCTGCCACGTCACTAGGACTTCCCATCCCACTGCCACGTCACTAGGACATCCCCTGCACAATCCGCCCTTCCCATCGCCCTTCCCACTAGGACTTCCCGCAATAAAAAAAATCACAATAATGTAATTACGTAAAAACGGAATTATAATTTTGACACGGAATACGGGAAAGCAAAATACGGGAAAAATACATAGTCATAAAACATAAAAAAAACATAGTTAGAAAAAAAACAAAATACATAGTCATTCAAAAAAAGAAAAATACATAGTCCAATATCCCCGGCTCACTCCGTGCTATCCTCGTCGCCCGTGCCGCCCCCGTCGCCAGTGCCAGCCCCGTGGCCCGTGTCGGCCCCGTCGTCCCCGCCGCTAATCTCGGCGCCATCATCTCCAATGGGTGGCATCCCCAAATCGCACCGACATCCATCGATGACATCCTTCAACATCCCCTTGTACACCGGATCGGTCGTGCTATGCCACCTATGCATGGTCCGGACCAAGCTAGTCGTTAACTGCGCGCGGGCGAGTCGGTCGATATCTTCTGGGGTAGCAGGGGCCTCCGATTGGACCTCGAACGACCCGCTGCTGCTTCCCCTAGCCCTCCGCTGCGCAGCCTTTTGCCCAACCGGGCGACGACGGCGGCGAGAGTCTGATTGAGGTAGCGGGGACACTTCGTCGGCTTCTGGGAGCTCGTGCGAACCAGCACTGCTGCTGTATTCACCAGAAGCGTTGATCTTCGTCTGCTTCGCCCAGCCAAATTCGACTCCCCCACAAAACTTTGGGGAATCCTTCACCACGAGAAAGGCCTCCCACTGATCGAATTGTTTGAACTTCAAGGCTCTGTCGGGGTACTGAGCATAGGCACGGTTCCAGACATCCTCCTCGGACATACCGCTGCTTGCCTGGCGGAGATTGTTTTGGTAGAGGCCCGCAAATCGACTAAGCTTAGGCCTCAACCGCTCCAATTGTTTCCGGCACTGTTCGGGAACGCGACGCTTCGCCCCAGCCGGTTTGTGTGTGTGGTAGGCTTCAGCGATGCGATACCACAGTCTGTCAATATGTTGGTTGGCACCGACATAGGGATCCTCGACTACTGAAACCCAAGCCTTCGCAAGCGCGACATTTTCCCACGGGCTCCATACCGTCCTCTTTCCCGTCTCATCCTCATCCTCCTCCTCCGCCACCGTTCGCGAGGAAGAGCCCGGGGCTTTCCCCTTGCCCTTGCCACGTCCCTTCCCCCTGCCTAGAGTCTCCCTGACTGGAGATAGCCCCAACTCCTCTAAAGAGAAAGTTTCCAAGCTGGTGAACTGAGTCTCCGGAACATAAGTGGAGGGGGTATCAGTAGACAGCATATCGATAACTGGCCGATAGACATCGTCCGCTTGTGGGCCCCTGCCACCCCCTCCCCCCGGCATCATCCCACCCATCCCCATCATATTTGGGGTCATGCCCCCCATCGCCATCCCCGGCCCCGGCATCATCATATTTGGGGTCATGCACCCCATCCCCATCCCCGCCATCATCCCCGGCATCATCATATTTGGGGTCATGCCCCCCATCCCCGCAGCCCTGGGCATCATACCACCCATCCCACTCATCCAATTGTACATATAAGGGGACATCATCCCACCCATTCCACCCATCCCCGACATTGTCGGAACTGTTGTCGCATTTCCGCTAACGTTTCCCTCCAGGTCGATGGGAAACGCCGGAGTCTGCGACTCGCTCGTGGCAGGGGAGTTCCTATCGTTCTCCATTAAGTAGAAATGAAATTTGTAGTAAAAGAAGAGAGAAACTTGTTAACACAAGTGGTGCGAATGAAATGAAGTTCAACGAGCCGTATATATAGAGTTAAAAAAAAATTAATTACCGGACGTCCGACCCACTCCACAATGGCGGACGTCCGCCCGTCCGTCGCCCGCACGTCCGAGGACACCCGACGTCCTCACGGGACGTCCGTATCCGACCTTCGACGCCACAATGGCGGACGTCCCGGTCGCCCGTCGCGGACGTCCGACCGGACGTCCGCCATTGGAGATGCTCTAAGAGCTCGAATTGGCGAATCCAGCAATAGTCGAAGAAAGTCAATTGCCCCCCAACATACTTCTTCTGTCCATTGATTTCGAAGATTGACCCTCCGTGATGAAAAGCGACGGAAAACATCCCGACATGGTCCCCTGTTAGGGGGTTTGTATAGAATTAGAAAACTTCCAAATTTAAACCAAACAATTTCACATATAAAGTCCTAATTTCCCAAACGCGACGACATCAAAACAATTTCACAAAACAACCAATTTTCGGAGCCCTAAATCACAGTCAAAATCGGTTGCTTGGAATTTTAAATTTGAACTTACTATATTCGTCTTCCGGAACAAAGAAATCCGGCCGAGGATCGCGAATGCTCCACGTTTCTGGGTCTACGTCGATTATCTCCGGTCGACCCCTTCTACCGTATCCAGGTGATGCCGGAGGTGATGGTGACGCAGAAGATGGCGTTGGCGGCTTCTTTTTGCCCCTTGAAGAACTACGGCCGGAACTTCGTCTCTGTTTTGGAGGCATTGATGAAAATGGCGTGAAAGGCAGCGGCGTTTTCCGAGAATTAGTAGAAAATTGTGGTGAGATACGGTTATGCAGACGAAAATGATGCAGTTAAAGTGGATTGGAGGGAAAAATGAAAGAGAAACTACCGCCTAATTGTTTTGGCGAAATGGCTACAAAATTGGAAATTACAATGCAGGTCCGAGGGTTTGAAAATAATAGGGGACAAGAACCATGCTTTGCAGTCACATCAAATCTTTTCGCAGGTCCCATCAACAGTCTATGCAGCACTGGCGGCCATACAAAAGGCCGGTTTTGCCCTTCCAAGCCCTGAGGGTATTATGGTCCGAAAATACACGATTTGTGATTACATATTTTGTTAGATCCCTCTGGTGGGATTTTTAAAAGTTAAGGGTCTCTGCCGTTACACATCGTAAAGTTGGGGTCATTTGGTGCAGTTCACTCAAAAAGGAAAGAAGGCTTTCATTCTAATTGTCTGCACTCTCCCCATCTCAATTTCCTCACACTCACACGCCAAACGCTCCTTCTGCAATCGCCGGCTCCTCTTCGTGGTTCTATCCCCCGCGTATGTATATCTCTCTCTCTCAAACCCACACACATCCACACATATTGTTGTGCTAATCTCTTCCCTATCAATGTCATAATCGGTTTAATACAACGGTTAACACTGTTTCCTGTTTTGGCCTGAATTTGGTTTTCGTCTTCCAATTATTTTTTCCATGACTTTGCTCTATATATGCCTCTTTGCAAAACAAACACTCTAATTCATTTCTCCCACTTTTCAATTTTTTTGTTATGGATTTTGGGCGTGAACAGTGATGTGTTTAATACACCAGCTGCAGTTTTAATCCTGTGTTTTCACCTAATTTTGGGTTACAATTTTTTCCCTTCGTGCTTTGTTTTGAATTGCTCTCCATTTCCCCCTAATTTTTATCCCTTCATTTTCAATCCTCTTCCTTGATTTGTCTCTCTGCTTCCACCTTATTCGACGCTGCAATTTTCCACAGTTTCTTAGTTTTTGGCTTTATTTTTTTGCATGATTTCGCTTGGATTTTGGAAATGCAATGTTATGGAGTCCCTTATTTTATTTTCTTCTTATTTATCAATATGTGCAGAAATAATGTTTTTTCCTGTGCAATTTGGTATGCAATTTAAAATGATTGTTTAGTGTTAATAGGATCAATAATTTGGTGAAGAGGAGTATGTAAGTGAAGGAGATCTTAGAGAAGAAGATCTAATATTGGGAATATTACTTTCTGAGTTTCTAAATCAAAGAAAGGTCCATTATCAGAATCAGATAATGGTGAAGCTTATCTAACTGGAAACTTCGCTTAGTAGTTAGTGCATAAATGGACACTCTTTATTCATTATAGGAATGATTTGTCGTCGTGTGCATTGCAGTGCTCAACAATAAGCTTTGGCTCCAATCTTTATATTTCTTCTTCAATCTAACCCTTCAGAGCTTTTGATGATCAGAATGTCTAATAAATAATTTATTCATTGATTAATTGATTCTGCAACCACTATTGTTTACTTGGATATGTATAGAACCTTGTCATGTGGACAGTCTCTCTGAAGTTTGTTGGCTAACATGTACATGGTGGTTGTATCGAACCAAAATGAAATTGTTACTTTCAGGGAGGATCCTTTGCATTGAATGGAGCTGACATCGAAAGGGCAGGGGAAGATTAATAAGAGAACAAGGCGATGCTGGACAACTAGGGAAGAACAAGTGTTGATTGCTGCACTGAAAGATATTGTATCAAAAGGCTGGAAATGTGAAAATGGATTCAGAGCAGGATATCTAAAGGTACTCACAGGCTCCATGAAGAAAGTTTTTCCGGGTACAGATATTAGAGCTGAGCCTCACATAAATTCCAAGCTTCATGTGTGGAAAACACATTATGCTTCCCTGTCGTCCATGCTTAATGTAAGTGGTATCACTTGGAACGACTCAACCAAAATGATCGACGCTCAGGATGATGCGTGGAATTCGTATGTGAAGGTATGTTCCTATTTTGGAACTCAGTTCTGTATTCATATGATCAAATCCTGATTTATATCTGAATCCTTACCAAGCATCCATTGAGTGCAAACTTGTAATGTTATTCTTTATGAGTCTTGAGCAGAAATCTATGGTGTTTCTCCATGTGCTTCCAGTTTAGAAAAAGTTTACTGATAAATGATGTAAAGAAGTGGGAAAACTGATGATAGAATCTTGATGATGAGTTAGTTTTTTCAACAAAAAAGATGGAGTTGCATTGAAAAAAAACCTTAGGAAAGTGTATGCTGTTTCTCCTCTTGCACTAACATTGTTTAAGCTATTTCCCTCAGACAGATAGCCATGCTCCCACGATGAGGTACAAGTCCTGGCAATTTTACCCCGATTGGTGTCAAATATTTGGCAAGGGCAGTGTAATCATGGAAGATACTGATCATATTGCTGACGTAGTTCTAGAACTGGAAGCAGATAAAGCAAAGGAGAAAGAAGCCGTAGCAAAATTTGGCTGCGTCTTTGAGGGAGATGAGGACGAAAATGAGATGTCTGTCTGTCAACCTCAAAGTGATGGGACCGGGAAGAAGCAAGCTCCAAACAAGAGGAAGATGTCGGGGTGCAGCTCAGATCCTTCTGCTGCTGCTGTCAATGTTTCCCCTAACAAACAAGATGCAAGGTTCGAAGGCGTTATTGCCAGAAGAAGTGTAGGCTTCGAGTATGATGGTGTCACAAATGCTAGGAGAGGACTGTATGCTGAGCTCGGGAGGATCCCCGGGCTCCAGGTGCGCGAAAAGTTGACTGTGGCAAAGTTTCTTGTGAACAAAACCGGAGATTTGGAGCTCTTCTTCAGTCTTCCGGACGAGGCGAAGGTTGAGATGGTTAACATGATTTTAGCTGGAGAGTACTGATGAGCTGATTGTGTAGGTATGGATGAAGAAGATGTAAGATCTAATCTTATTTTGCAGTGTGTATACTTTTGGCAGATGTGTATGTTATCTATTATCGGCTTGGTTACTTGATGGACAATATGCCCAAATATTCTGTAGTATATACTGTTCTTAATGAAGTAAATATGTAGGTATCATCTTGTTTTGCAATGTCTTAGCTTTTTTTAGTTGAAGTGGAGTTTGGCTTGTGAAAGTAATGTGATTATTTTTGTTTGGTTTGGATTTTATAAAACTGAAAAGTGGAAAACAGTCCTTAATAATGGGAGGAAGAACATCTTTAATTATGGATTTACGGGAGTTTGGTTACACAAATGGTTCAATACATTTTATCATGTATTCGTATTATTCCAAATTAACTTTCACCACGACAATACATTAAAAAGTCAAAAATTTCGTCATTTCAGACTTTCTTATCCCTACTTCAAATGCTGGAAAGTATTATCACACTGATAACAAGTAATATATAAAAATAATAAATGATGAAATTTTTACAAAATTAAAATGCGACGTACCTCCCATTAAAAGCATCCACAATTGTTGTGACTAGTGGGCAGACTAGGGATTGCCACATCAGCATTTCTTAGTCTAAATGATTCTCTTGTAGAGGTGCAAACTAATTTTCACCCTTTCAATTTTATATTTAATTTTAATTTTTTTGTTTTCAAATAAAAAATATAATATACTCCAATCCGGCCCACGTTATTTAAAGCGTTTCTTTTCAGCACGAGATTTAAGAAAATTGCGCTTAGTGAGTTAAATAAAGTAAAATAAAGTAGAGGAAAGAATAAAGTAAGAGAGAGAAGATAGTGTAAGTAAAAAAAACAATATAGTAGTAACTTGGGACAACCCAAATGTAATACGACTCAAGTAACTTGGTACGGATGGAATATAAAACACAACAAATTTAAAAAAAAACACTTACATTAATTGAAAAAAACACCAACATTTTATTTTTGAAAAATAAAACACCAACATTACTTAAATTAAATTTACATTATCATAAAAATATAAACATGATTATAGGCAAAAAATTATAAACAAAAAAAAAGAATCGAATAAAATGAGTAAAGTATAATAAAAGTCAAAATTAAAAACATGTTGAGTTTGGTGTTTGAATCCACACCTCTATAACATTTCAAGACACATTTACCACTAGACTAAATATAGATTTTGTACTGAAATCAAGCAAATTTTTACATAAAACAACAAAAACTCTCTTTTAAGTGTAAAACTAAATTCCCACGTCGAAATCACAAAGAAATTAGTGTTGAAAACCTATCTATAAAACAACCATTATTCCACTTTGAAGTCACAATGAATGTTGGAGTTGAAAATCTATCTATAAAAGGTTTACTTAAGCAACACAAAACTTACTCATCTAGTGTGAAGGATTATATTCTACAAAATATAATCTTTCACTAATTCATGATCCATCTTTTAGTATGAATCGTTGTGAAATTCTCTTTTTTTTTTATTTTCTAGTTATTATATAAATAGAATCGAATTATTTTTCATATAGTAATAAAAATATTAGCAAAATAAAAGTAAAATTCCTATAATTAAATAAAAGTTACTCCCTCCGTTCCGCCATAGTTGAGACATTTCTTTGCGACACGGAATTTTTAAAAAATATTAATTGTGTTAAATGTAGGGAGAGAAAAGTAAGAGAGAGTAAAAAAGTAGAGAGATAAAGTAAAAAAGAGAATGAAATAAGAAAGGAATAGTGAATTAATTATATAGTAAAAAATACGGAGTATGTAAATTTTAGTCGAATGGAGGACACAAACCTTGAGAAAATATTCAGTGGACCTTCTACACCAAAGTTTCATTATGAGGTGGTGTACTCAACCTTTTAATTTTGAGTGAACTACAAAAATGGTCCTTGGACTATGGGTTTATCCCGCCCATAGTCCATGGGCTTTAAAAATATCGTCAGACATCCCTGGACTAAGGGTTTATCTCAAAATTGGTCTTTTTGCCATTTTTTGATACGAAAATACCCTTTTGAGAGTTTGAGCAATTTGGTCTTTTTACAATTTTAACATTTTAAATCTTATATTATTTCAATGATGTACTAAATCTGATATTATTTCAAAATTATCATTCTTATTCCCTTTTGTCATCCTTTACTTTGTTTCTTTATTCAATATTATATTTAATTTTATAAAATTAAATTTTAAATATAGATTTTAAATATCAATAAATTTTTATTGATTATTAAAATTATTAAATAACAAAAATTAATAGTTTTAATCAATATTTTATAGTGTCTTATATTTAATCAATAAGGTATGCCGACGCCAACTTAGTTTTAATCAATATTTAATAATTTTAATCATAAATAGATCATATAACACTATTATTCTAAAGTAAATATGCATCTAATATAAGACTAACATAATTTTTGTTTATTTATTTGAAAACAATCAAAATTAACTACTGTATAAAATTTAAACAAAATACTCATATATAAAATTTTAGTAGTATCAAATTTTTAGTCAACTTCATAATATATAATCACAATCAATTATAACAATCGAATGAAGGCTAAGTAGAATAGCTCTTATTTTTTCATCATGATTAATATTTTTTTGTACTTCGTCGATTCAACTGAATATTATATTAAATAAAAAAAATTAATAGTTTTAATCAATATTTATAGTGTCCATGAATTAAGAATTTTAAATAATAAAAATTTATTTATATTTAAAAATCTAAATTTAAAATTTCATTTTATAAAATTAAATCTAATATTGAAATAAAGAAAGAAACAAAGTGAAGGGTGACAAAAGGGAAGAAGAATGATAATTTTGAAATAATATCAGATTTAATACATCACTGAAATAATATCAAATTTAAAATCTTAAAAGTGTAAAAAGACCAAATTGCCCAAACCCTCAAAAGGGTATTTTTGTAACAAAAAATGGCAAAATGACCAATTTTGAGATAAACCCTTAGTCCAAGGATGTCTGACGATATTTTTAAAGTCCAAGGACTATGGGAGAGATAAACCCATAGTCCATGAACCATTTTTGTAGTTCACTCTTTAATTTTTAACAAATGGAAACATAAATGACTGGACATGCCAACTAATGAATGTATTTTTAGAAGATATTTATTAAACCACTTTTACAAATATTGCATAACCTTATTTCTTAAAATATGAAAAATGTCAATATTTTTTCTTCCTATATATAAATATATTGACACACTTATATAGTTGTAATTTTAATTTTTATTTTCATATTAAGGTACTAAGTAAATATATAACCTATTTAATTCATTAAAATCTTAAAATATTTATTAAACCACTTTTATAGAATATTATATAATTTTAAAATATAAAAATTGCTAGTAATATTTTTTCCTCCTATATGTACTTTAATTTTTACTTTCATATTAAGTTATTAAGTACATATAACTCTTTAAATGCACTAAAAAAAGAAAAATTAAATTATGATCATACTTTTTGTTTGTGTGCATTTTCACTTATATATATAATTTTATGTAGAAATATATAAGAAAAGAAAACTGTAATCATAAAATTTAAATAATACTAACAAATTGTTATACTCAGTGATTATACATATTTTTTATTGTTGCCAAAAGATGATGTATAGATATAAAATATTATTATTATATTATATCTATAAGTATGTAGTGTATACATAGGAGGCAAAAAAATATTGATAATTTCAATATTAAAAATTATGCATTATTCTATAAAGGTGGTTTCATAAATATCTTCTATAAAAGTGATTTAATGAATATCTTCTAAAAATAACTTTATTAGTTGACATGTCTAATTGGATATGAACTATTTATTTTTCCATTTGTCAAATATTAAATGGTTGAGTACACCACCTTATAATGACATTTTGGTATGAAAGGTCCACTGAATATTTTCTCCACAAACCTTGATTATTTGGATCCTAATCTAAATCTCCAACCACTAATGCACTCACACGGTGTAAATATTGTTGATTAATTGGGCTGTTAAGTTGGTGGACTATTATTATTGAGCTTGGGAATTATTCTGGCCCAAGTAATTGTGTGGGCTGTGTGTTGCACTAGCCCATCCCGGATCTGATATACCCCTCTCCACTTCTCCACCGCCTCAGATCATTTTGCACTCTCTCATTCGCTCACTTCTCTCTCTCTCTCGAGTCTTTTGAGTTTCCCTTGGGTTTTCTTCTGTGATGATTCTCTGATTGTTGCAAGATGGTTTATCACAAGTGTTTGAGTGATTAAACGGGTGTGTGGGTGGAGATAAGCAACTGCTTCGGTTGCTTGGGTTCCAGAGGAGTTAGGGGTTCTTGTTTGAGAGGTTTTCTGTGTGAGTGGTTCCGAGAGTGGATAGATCCGGTGTTGTGGAGTGGATTGAGGTTGTAATCCGTGGTGTGTGAAGGATTTCACGGTTGGATTCAATGTTTCTCCCTTGGATCGTGGTTTTGGTGAATAGATCTGTACTATTAGCGGGTGGCTGAGCCATAGCTACAATATCTATGCGATTCCTTTGATTTCTATCTATGTTTTGCATTACTTGTTTCAGATCCGAGAGGATCTCACCTTGTGTTACTAACTTGGGTATTAAGTGTGTGGGTTCTTGGTGAAATTTTGGAGCATTCGGTCCAAGATTGAAGGTCTGAGATAATTGACTAGTTATTGTTGTAATAGCTTGTAAATCAGTCGCTTGGTTGATAGCTTGACTGAGAAGAGTACAAGACCAAAGAGGTCTCGGTAAATAGTTAATCCAGAGCTAGTCTGATCCCTACAGTGGTATCAGAGCCACAGGGGAACTGCTTTGGCACGCCGAGTCGCTTAAGGAGGTGGGCAAGTGGAACCCTTCTTAGAGTGGGGGTTTGCCCTGGTAAATTGGTTGAATCTCTCTGATTTTCTGTTCCTGTATAGTGCCACATATAGGATTGGGATCTTTGTTGCTGGTAGACAGTTTTGGCAAGACTTAGGGTTTCTCTGGTGTGTTTTTTCACTCTGTGTTTTGTGCTTCCGTGGTTTCTTGGCGCTCTCTGTATCTTGATCCCTTATTACTTGGCCACCCAGCATATTGTGTTGCCTAAGTGACCCCCTGCGCCCTCCAGAAGTGAGTGATTGCGAATTGGGATAGCCTTAGTCGGCCCTGCTCGTGACAATCAAGGATTGGAGGTCTATTTGTGTGAAAATTGGGTGAAACCTGTGTAATTTTGTATTCTGTTGCCTATGTGATTGTCTGAGTGTTGGCTGATTGCAAGGTTGTGTGCTTTTGTTCTTTTTCTGGCTCTCTGTGTTGCTTGAAAACTTTCTGGTTTAAAAAATGGCACAACCTGTGAGCCTGGTCCCTTTCAATGGCAAAAATGATTTTGTGATATGGAAACAGAAGCTGAAATGTGTCCTTATCAACAAAAGGTTTTTAAATGTGTTGATGATTCTGTGTCTGATGATACTCCACAAGATAAACTTGATGAAATGAATGAATTGGCTAAAGCTACTATTATTCTCAACCTATCTGACTCTGTGATTAGGAAAGTTAATCACATTGAATCTACCTCTGAAATGTGGAAACACCTTGATACTTTGTATACAGAAACTTCTATGTCTTCAAGGATGTATTTGCTTGAAAAACTTTTCAAATTTAAGCTTGATTTGTCAAAAGATATTGATGACAATGTGGATAGATTTCAAAAGCTTGTTCAAGACATTAAGAGGTCAGGTGATAAAACTATTGATGAATATAATACCTGATTCTTACAGTGATGTGAAAGCTTTTATTAAATATAGCAGAGATACTGCTCCTCTTGATTTGATAATTAGCTCACTTAAATCTAAGGAACTTGAATTAAGGGAAATGGCTTCTGACAAATCTGCTCCTAATAGGGTTTTAAATGTTAGGGGGAGGTCTAAATCAAGAGGGGGGTAATGAATCTAAGGGAGTATTAAGTTCCAAGAAAAACTTCAGATCTAGGTCCAACAGTAGGGACCCCAGATTTATCAAGAAATGCTATAATTGTGGAGAGCCTTAGCACTTTAAAAGGGACTGTAATAAGCCTAAAAAGTATAAACCTTCTAACAACAAATGGAAGCTCTCATATTGAAACTGTTGCTAATATTGCAAAGTTTGATGCTGAAAATGATTCTGTGTTCATGCTGCATGATTTGTTATACATAAATGCTTCCCCCAAGTGTCCTTTCTCATCAAATGATTGGCTATGTGATTCTGGTTGTACATATCATGTTAGTCCCTTCAAGGAAGTGTTCACTGAGATAAAGCCTATAACAAATACTTATGTGTCAATGGCTGATGACAAGAAGTGTGAAGTCTTGGTATTGGCATTGTTTGTTTGAAATTTGAGAATGGCTATGTGTTGAACATGAAGGATGTAAGATATGTACCTGAATTGTGCTATAATTTGATGTCATGTACTACCTTAGAGAACTCTGGCATGAGTGCAAAGTGGGGGGAACGGTGCATGAAAATCTGTAAGGGTTCTATGTGTTTGTTCAAAGCCAAAAGGAAATGTTGTTTGTATGTCTGCTCTGTTGTGCCTCTTACTTGTGAGAAAGTATGTGCCAATGTTGTTAAATCTGATAAATTGATGTTATGGCATAATAGGCTAGGTCACATGAGTGAAAAGGGGTTGAATATTCTGAAAAAGCATGCCATATTATCTGAATCTGATGTTTCTGGTGATTTGCCTTTCTGTGACACATGTGTGCTAGGTAAACAGCGTATGGTTTCTTTTCCTACTCCTGTGCCTGCACATATTAGTAAAAATATTTTGGAATACTTGCACATGGATGTTTGGGGCCCTACTTCAGTGTCATCTCATTCTGGTTCTGTATATTTTCTTTCAATTATTGATGATTTTTCAAGAAAGGTTTGGTGCTTTCTTCTGAAGCACAAAAATGATGTTTTTGAAAAATTTGGGACTTGAAAAGTTTTGATTGAAACTCAAACTGGAAAGAAGATTAAGGCAATTAGAACAGACAATGGTTTAGAATTCTATAATAAGCAGATGGATGAATTGTGTGCTGGCTTTGGCATTAAAAGGCACAAAACTGTTCCTTATACCCCACAACATAATGGGGTTGCAGAAAGAATGAATAGGACTTTGCTTGATAAAGTGAGATGCATGTTAGCTAAATCTAGTTTGTCCAAAAAGTTTTGGGGTGAAGCTTTGATGACTGCCACTTATCTTGTGAATAGATCTCCTTCTGTACCTTTGTTAGGACAATGTCCTGAGTATGTGTTTACTGGGAAATCCATTGACCTTTCTAATCTGAGAGTGTTTGGTTGTTCTGCTTTTGTGCATACCAAAACTGATAAACTTGAACCTAGATCTAGAAAATGTGTTTTTCTGGGATACCTTGAAGGTGTGAAAGGGTATAGATTATGGCTGAGAGATGAGCCTGGGTTTAGGGTCATTATTAGCAGGGATGTTGTGTTTAATGAAACTGAGTTCCCCTGCTTGCAATTGACTGAAAACACTGCTCCACAGTGTGTGGACAATGATCCTCTTACTGAGGTGGAGTCCACAGACAAGCCCACTGATGTGGAGCATCCAGTGGATGTTCCAAGTGAGGTGGAACAGCCATTTTGGAACTTTATTCCAATCTATACTCCTAGTGAAACACTTAATGAGGGGGATCTGCAAGATAATGCTGTTAATGTGCCCTTGATTGACAATGTGAACAATGATGCTAATATGCATGTTAGTCCTGTTAGGATTCCTCCTACTTTGCCTGGCCAGAATGTGTTAAATTCTCCCTCAGTGGTTCAAAATGCTATTGATGCTCCCAACTTGAATGGTTATGTGTTATCTAGAGATAGGCCTAGAAGGCAGAATGTTCAAAAGCCTGCTAGATATGATGGTTATGTGGGGTTGGTTACTTTAATCAATTTGGCCTTTAATGTTCATGAATCTGATGGCGATGAGCCTCAATCTTATAAGCAGACTACTAAGTCTAACTTCTGGAATGAATGGCATAAAGCTATGTTAGAGGAAATGAACTCTCTGAAAATTAACCTTACCTGGATACTTGTACCTCTGCCTCTGGGTGCTTCTGCTGTAGACTGCAGGTGGTTATATAAGCTAAAAACTGAGGTGGAGGGTTTGAGATACAAGGCAAGATTAGTGGCCAAGGGCTTTACTTAACAAGAAGGGGGTAGATTATACAGAAATCTTTGCTCCTGTTATTAAATTTACTACTGTGAGATTGATGCTTACTTTGTGTGCTCATTTTGATTGGGAATTGAAACAAATGGATGTCAAAACTGTTTTCTTGCATGGTGATTTGGATAAATCAATTTATATGAAACAGCCTGAAGGCTTTGTTGATCCTAATTTTCCCAATCATGTATGTTTGCTTAAAAAGGCTTTGTATGGTTTGAAACAGTAACCTAGGCAGTGGAACATTAAGTTTAATACTTGTATGCATAAATTAGGCTTTGTTAGAAGTATCTTTGATGCATGCTTGTATGTGAAGAACTTGAACACTGTGCCTGTTTTTCTACTATTATATGTGGATGATATGCTGATTATGGGTCCCTGTTTGAATACTATAACTGTTGTGCAAACTGCTTTTAGTGAGAATTTTGACATGAAAGACTTAGGGGATGCTCAGAAGATATTAGGGAATAATATTTCCAGTAATAGAAAGGAGTGTGTGCTTGTTTTGCATCAAGAACCCTATGTTCACAAAATTCTAAAAAAATTTAACATGTTCGATGCTAAGTCTGCTTCAGGGCCCTTAGCTGCTCATTTTATGTTGAGTAAAGACTTGTGTCCTAAATCTGAATATGATATCAATGCCATGAAGAAGGTTCCCTATGTGAATGCTATTGGATCTGTGATGTATTTGATGGTTAGCACTAGGCCCGATATTGCCTATGATGTGTCTTGCTTGAGTAGATACATGTCTAATCATGGTCCTGTTCATTGGGAAGCCTTGAAATGGTTGCTGAGATATCTGAAAAATACTTCTAAGTATGGATTGTGCTATTCTAGATGTGAAGATGATGTTAAATTGAATGGTTATGTTGATTCCAATTATGCTAATGATAGAGATAAGAGGAAGTCCACCACTTCTTATGTCTTTACTGTATGCAGATCTTGCATAAGTTGGAAATCACAGCTGCAGCATATTGTGGCTTTGTCCACTACTGAATCTGAGTACATTGCCATTACCGAGGCAATGAAAAAGTTGTATGGTTAAAGGGAGTACTTTCTGAACTCAATTTTGTGAAAACTCCTCCTATTGTGTTTCCAGATTCACAGTCTGCCATTCAATTGTGTAAAAATCTAGTTTTCCATGATAGAACTAAGCACATTGATGTAAGATTCCATTACATCAGGGACATTGTAGAAAAGAATGAGGTTTCTCTTTTGAAAGTACACACTGATAAAAACCCAGCTGGCATGGGGACTAAATGCTTACCACTTGAAAAACTTCTTTTCTGCATCAAATTTTTGCATTTTGACCTAGGATAACTGCATGTCCCGGGGGTAAAAAGACCTCAGCCAGTTAGTCTGCTGTGGTAAGGGTGGCTAATGGCTGGAGGCACTAAGTCCTATAGGCTAATGGGTGTCAGCCCCTCTGGAGCCTTGTAGGCAAACCTGGTGGTTTCCCTAAGCATGTGAACTTGGTTCTTTGGTGCTGTGGGGACTGCCTTGTAGGCAATGATGAGTTAAAACCTTAGCTAATTGTGCAATTGGTTTCCCAAAATAATGTCCAAGGTGGAGTATGTTGATTAATTGGGTTGTTAAGTTGGTGGACTATTATTATTGGGCATGGGAATTATTCTGGCCTAGGTAATTGTGTGGGTTGTGTGTTGCCCTAGCCCATCTCGGATCTGATATACCCCTCTCCACTTCTCCACCGCCTCAGATCATTCTGCACTCTCTCATTCTCTCACTTCTCTCTCTCGAGTCTTTTGAGTTTCCCTTGGGTTTTCTTCTCTGATGATTCTCTGATTGTTGCATGATGGTTTATCACAAGTGTTTGAGTGATTAAACGGGTGTATGGGTGGAGATAAGCAACTGCTTCGGTTGCTTGGGTTCCAGAGGAGTTAGGGTTTCTTGTTTGAGAGGTTTTCTGTGTGAGTGGTTCCGAGAGTGGATAGATTCGGTGCTGTGGAATAGATTGGGGTTGTAATCTGTGGTGTGTGAAGGATTTCACGGTTGGATTCAATGTTGCTCCCTTGGATCGTGGTTTTGGTGAATAGATCTGTACTATTAGCGGGTGGCTGAGCCATAGCTACAAGATCTATGCGATTCCTTTGATTTCTCTCTGTATTCTGCATTACTTGTTTCAGATCCGAGAGGATCTCACCTTGTGTTACTAACTTGGGTATTAAGTGTGCAGGTTCTCGGTGAAATCTTGGAGCATTTGGTCCAAGATTGAAAGTCTGAGATAATTGACTAGTTATTGTTGTAATAGCTTGTGTTAGCTTGTAATAGCTTGTAAATCAGTCGCTTGGTTGATAGTTTGACTGAGCTATCTTGTACAAGACCAAATAGGTCTCGGTAAATAGTGAATCCAAAGTTAGTTTGATCCCTACAAATATTACGATACGTGTTTCCTAAAAGATGTGAAATGAAGTCGCGTTTTGCATCTTTCCCTCTCTTAGGATGTGAAAAAAAAACATGACAAGCACGAGATTCTTTTCCTATTTTTGCTCTTTTTTAGAATTTTGCCTTGCATAAGGTAGTTGCCAAAAAAAAGATTGTTAAAATTTAAAGTCATCGTAATTTAGCTTTAACCCAAAAAACTCTTTGCAAATTATGGTGAACTCGTGATTTAGAGGGAAAAAATTAAATTTTCTGAGACTTTCATCAGTGTGTATCTTATTTAAGTGGACATCAAAAAAGAGATAATCTTATTTAAATTATTGACATAGTATGTAATAAACCATCCCCACTAAAATATGATTACGGCCTTCCTGTTTAGGTGATTAGAACGACGAAGGGTTGCACTAAAAATAATTAATAAAACAAACAAGGTCATTAAGACAATAGACATTGTGGTGGCTCGTGGACTGTTGCAATTAATAAATTCGTTAAATAAGCAACCACTAGCTTTATTAAATCACAAAATCCACAATTGCGATAAGAATACAAACACAGTTGACCACTTATACTAATCTTTTCTAACTTCTAAGATATTATCGTTTCATATAAACTACATAAATCGATATGCAATTAGTAATAGTTAAATGAGTAAATAATAAATTAAGATCACATTTGATACTCCACCTGTCACATAAAAATAGAGATATTTTCCTTTTGTTATCGGTCCCATAAAAATAGTTCATTTTCATTTATAGAAAGTTCTACCAACTCATTACTCATATACATCAATTTATTTACAACCTATACCACTAGAGCACACCATTAAACACTAATAATAATAATATGGATCCACTATACACTACAAATATTTTGAACTACTTTTTTTTATCATTTTTTATCATCTCTCTTACTTATCAATCATACATTAAATCCCGTGTCATTCTAAATATCCCTATTTTTAAGAGATGAAGGGAGTAACTTTTCTCAAATTATTTATTTATTATAATCAAATCGGTGGGTCATCCCTTACTTTTGCCCCTCCCTGATGAGAAACTCAAAGGAAAAGATATAAATTAAATGAGAAATAATTATCATAATTATTTATTTTCTTTATAATTAAACACTCAATTTAATGTACTAATTCCCCACATTAGTCATATTTTTATTTGGATTGTCCCATTATAATTAAATTATTTTTTTATTAGCCAAAAATAACACCGTCCAAAGTTACTTGCTCTATATTCTATTTCGAGCCATTCTAAGTGCTATTTCCATTTTTTAAATAATTTTTATTCTCTCCTATTTCATTTTTGTTATAGTTTATTCCCTCTACACTTTAACTTCAAACATTACTTTTACTTATATATCATACTCAAAGAAATGTACTATCAACTAACATAAAGACTGATGGAATACTTTATATTTCAAGCAAGCGAATATCAATTTGGATAACCTTTATATCAAGTTGACTTCTAATATTGATATAAAACCAAGCCTATTTCAACCATCAAGTTTGCAAGTTGGGATTAGACCTAATTGAGGAGAGCTTTTTCTTTTAATTTTTGGTCTCTCTCCAAATTATATACTGCTATATGAGAGAGTGAAGAAAAGAGAAAAAGTCCATCAAATGAATAACACTTCATCGGACTACGGCGACACCGCCCTCGGCGGCTTCGGGTACGGCGTGGGGCTGTCTGTAACGCCCCACTTTTCGAACCCTAATTTTTGAACCCTAAGACGTTGCATTTATTGCTTTGATTGTCGCAATTAAATGATGAATCGTTATGTGTTTGCTTTGGTGACCTAATTTTGATTTGACCTAGTCAATTCCGTTGATTTTATGGCGTGGCTTAAATTAATTGATGTGGAATGAAATATATTGCGGTGAATTATATTTTTAAGGGGAGTGAGATTTAATTAGGATCATAAATAATTACCTTGCCCTTTTGTGGAGAAAATTTCGACCATTATTATTATTTGGAGATGAATTATTTTTCTTGGATTTAATTATTTGTTTTGGGATAATTATCCAAATTAAATCCTAAAGCCTAATTATCTTATTTATTTCTTGATAAAAATCGGCCCCTATTGTTTTGTTTAGGGAGATTTCGAAATCTCCTAGTTTGTGGGAGAAGGAAATTATCCATTATTTATTTTGATCCCTTAATTATTTCATTCCATGTTTTAATTGGAATATCGTAGCAAATCTTGCCTTATCTATTTTATTAAAGATTTGGAAATTATTCCTTGTGGAAGAAATAATTTCACACGCCTATTTCCTAGTTTATGGGAGGATTTTTATTTATTTTTCTGCTCCGTATTATATTTTTCTGCTCCGTGAAAATACCAAATTAAATTAGAGGCTAATTAAATAGCCCTAAAATTCGAAAATCCTCCTTATTTCTCCCCTATTTTTACGCCAACTCCCTTCCCCCAAATCTCTCCCATCTTTATTTGATTTATTCTCCATATCTTCTAATTTAATTGTGGAATATTTATTTTCCTAACTCTATAAATAGAGATCAAACCTAAACCCTAAACCTAGCCCCCCAAATCACACGCCCCTCTCTCATTTCACACGCCCCCTCCCACTTTTCATCTCCTCTCCCACTTGTTCATCCATTCTACTCAAGATACCCTCAATTTCCTCAAGAGATTATTGAAGAACCAAGGTTTTATTCGCTTTCTACCGATTGTTTCGTCCAAGAAAGGTAAATTCAAACCTATATTCTTCACTCCTCTCCATCTAAACCTTCTTTGACTCCGTCATGCATGTAGAGAGTGTAGGGAATGCAGATCTAAGGGTTTAATCGGTGGGAATGTGTAATCTTATGTGTGAATGCATTTTGATTTCAATTGGTTGATGATTTAATGAATCCTCGGTGAATGATATGTGATTTCATGAAAATATGTGTCTAAGGACCCTTTTGAGCATGCTTGTATGTTAAAATCATGAAAAGGTTGATTTTGAATAAGTGGGGGTAAACCCTAATTCGAATTCCTAAAAGCATGAGAAACTGTGATTCCGAACAGTAAGTTCCGACTCGTTTTGACTGACCAAATGAACTCCGATTTGACCGATTCTTTTTCCCGATGTCTTCTATGTTGTGTGTAAATTTCATGATGTCTTCTATGTTGTGTGTAAATTTCAACCCATTTGGATAAAGGATGAATTATTGGTGAATTTATAAAGTTGACTGCGCAATTCTGCCAGAAACATGTTTTCTCGACCAGTAGGTTACGTCTTTGATTTGACCGACTTAAAAGGGGTATTTTGACATGAAACTTAAACTGGAAGTTATTTGATGAGTCTACTGCATTGTGGTAAAGTTTTAGGCCCAACGGAAGTCGGGTGAAGTTTTAATAATTTTTATAAAATGGTTGCGCAGTGCTGCTAGATTTCTATCTTGACAAAAACACTATGTTGTTATAAGTGAATTACTTGATTGATATACTGTGAAATTGATATTTGCGCTTATGCCGAGATGACAAATGTTGTTATGAAAATAAACTTGTATATGTTACTCGAATATGCGTTAAACCTATGAGTTGAATGAAATTTTATGATGATGCTTATGCGATTACATTGTGAAACAATATCTATGATGATGAACTTGAGCATGCTACTATACCTAGTTATAAATAGGTGCAATGAATGCAAAACCTTGCGATAATAATAAACGTAGAGATGTGAAATGCTTAGTGCAAGGCAAGTAGCCTATGGGGAAGTCGGCATGCTACGACTCGACGAAACGCGAAAACACATGAACCAATAACCTTGGAATATTCAAAACTTTGACATGATGCTACTTACATACCTAAATCTTTTGCTATACATAGCCATCTTCATTGGCATCATGTTCTCAGCATCTCTTTTTGAAACTGAAACCCCATTGCTTCCTTCTATCGTTGGACTGATGCTGAGTTTTCTTTGTTGTCCCTTTAGATGGTCCATCAGTATTATGCCCCGATGCGAAATCGTTACTCCAGCAATAGGGACCACCCAGTTGAGCGCTACCAAGACTACGAGTGGGATGGGAAGCTTTTCCTTATGTCCTATGTCACCGGATTTTATGATAAGTGGATGAACGCCTATGCGTATGGGGGAGCCACCCATCACGAGGGGATCCAAAAGCTCATCCACACTTTACCACCGCCTTGGGACGAGTGGACCGCTCAGGCATCTCGGTTTTTCATATGGTATAGCCCGCCTGACTACACCGCGTGGGGTGATTTGGTTGGCCTTATAGAGGTGCTACTTCCGGCTATGACAGCTGCTTTTGATGGACCGCCACGTGCTCCACCTCCACATATCTATCCGCCTATTCAAGCCCGCATGCGAAGAAATTTTAATAATTTTTATAAAATGGTTGCGCAGTGCTGCCAGATTTCTATCTTGACAAAAACACTATGTTGTTATAAGTGGATTACTTGATTGATATATGTGATGACATGATGCGTTGTTCAAAGGGGGGAAAAGGGGAAACGATAGAGACATGCATAATATTAAGTCGATGGTGGTGACTGATAAGATATATATATCTAAAGGTAATAACTCGTGCGCGAAGCGTGATAACAAAGGGAAAGCAGTAGTCGAAATCTACCCTACATTTTTGTGGGTTTTCTTTTACTAAAATCTTTTACGTATGACTGTGGAGCTATAAGGGTGGTTTAAAGCGATTATCATGCCGTGATTTGTTTTAACGTGCCTATCTGATGTGGCTGTTGCCACTATTATATAAAACGAATTCGGGTCCTCGTAGGGCCGCAAACCCTACTTGGATTATTGTAAACCTATGGTAGACAGTGTGTTAGCGTACGGGCTGGTCAGTCTAGTGACCTGGTTTGCGGCCGCATTCCTTGTCATGTATTGACAGATATGGTTGATGACGATGGGGAATAATGGCTGCGTAGTCGCTATTTTGAACAATGAAAAATATTTTGGTGCCTCGGGCCTTTATAAAGCTCAAACCCCGATGGTTACCTACGTATGGCATGATAATATGTACTCTTATTAAAATGTTTTCGGCATGAGCCACTGAGTATTTTCAAAAGTACTCAGCCCTGCATATGTTTTCTCTATGTGCAGGTTGAGCGGCGACGAGCGGTTGGTGGTGTTGAGCAGGAATTAATAATGAACTGTGGTAGTTTTTGAAACTCCGAGTGTCGTTGTGTCCTCACACATGACGTCACTCTTCTCTTGGATGCTTCCGCTGTGATGTTTTCTTTACATACTTTTATTTAAACTAAAACTGTTTTATGTGGGATATTTGAAAACTCGTTACTTTTGAATAAATGCTAAACCCTTAGTCCTTTATTTTTTAAACGTAATTACTCTTGGTCGCTTTATTTATTAAACTTAAATTTTGGTCACACTTTTATTGAAAACCCTAGCCTTCTTTGAATGTCCTTTAAAACCCTTTTTATCACGATCGTCCGCTTTTATTAACCTTAAGGGGCGGTCGTGACACTGTCGATCGCCATCCTCGTCGTCATCACGTACTTCTCCTACAAGTGCAAGAAATCACAAGGAGACTCCGCCCCCCTCCGACAACTCCATCCAACGCGACGGCTTCGACGCAGCCGCCATCTCCGCCTTCCCGCTCTACACCTACGCGCAGCTGATCAAGCCCCACAAATGCGGCGGCTGCGCGGTGTGCCTCGCTGACTATAAAGAGAGCGAGGAGGTGCGGCTGCGGCCACGTGTTTCACCGGAGCTGCATTGATCCGTGGCTCTTGATTCATTCCACGTGCCCCATCTGCCGGAACAAGCCTGCTCCACCTGCCAATCAATAATGCTTTTTTTTTTCTTTTTTTACTTTGATAGTTTGATGAAATGAAGAACAGTCGTGTGTATACATTATACAGTAGTTTTATTTTTTATCAAGTGAAAGATTTATTTTATGCTACTAAAGTTTATGTCAAGAAAACTATGGGCCTGCGATTTTTAATGCAACAAGACAAGTTTCTCGTAACTTGATTTTGCGATGGAACCTTTAAATACTCCTTCATTTCTAAAAGATAGACAAGTTTTAATACACAATTGGTAAAATAAGAGAGATAAAAAGAAAAAGTGATTGGATTATTATTAGTGGAGAACGAGACTCACCTCATTAGAGAGGAAAAAGTTTCATTAAATACAATTGGTCTTTTTTTTTTAGAAATATTCCAAAAATGCAAATATTATCTATTTTTAAGGGTCGGGATGGAGTACTACTTTGTCGAACATTATATTATGCCACTACAAAAGTTTTTGTCAAGAAATTAAAACTATGGGACTGCGATTTTTAATGCAACAAGACAATTTTCTTTAAACTTGATTTTGTGATGGAACCTTTTTAATATTTCTTCAGTCCCTTAAAATATACACTAGTTTTACCATTTTGGATCGTTCCTTAAAATTAGACAAAGTTTAAATATGGAAAGTTTTTTAATAAATAATTATCCTACACGTCATTTATAATGTGGACCCTAGAATCCACTATCACTCATTGTCACGACCACAACTCTCTAGTACTAGTGAGCGTAGCTATCTCGTGACTAAAATAATCTCATCAACCATAAACTCAATCATAAGGGAAATAATCAACTCGAGGTAATAGTTTCGAAGGCGAACGGGTACATAGTCAAAATGAAATCAGGGTATCAAGACCAAATTCATAAATTTCCTAGAACATAGTTCCATTTCAGCGGAAGAGTCCAAGACAAAATAGTACGTATGTAGACATACTACTTTGGGCTATCTAGCTACTTATTAACCGTCATTTCCCAACACCTTCGCCTCCTCGTTCACGTTTAACCTGCACGTTAGAAAAAAAACATGCAGGGCTGAGTACTTGATATACTCAGTGAGCACAGTGCCAAAAATAAGTTCCATTTAAGTTTGTCAGCCATAGTTGAGTGAGCACGGGGTTTTTATTTAAAAAGGTCTGAGTCACTAAATTCCTTTCATTTCATAAAATTGATTGCGCAGTCACATAAACATAGATACCATATCTGAATGTATGTGAACCGGGAATGTGACCACATTCCACGACGGTCACTGGACCGGCCAACTTGAAAGCTAACACACGATCCCCATATGTGTACACTAGTCCGAGTAGGGTTTGCGGCCCTACTGGGACCCGAATTCGATTTAACATGTTTGGCATAGCCAAGCAGATAGGTAATCGTAAAACAAAACATGGCATGACAACATATTTAAAACATATTCACATTTCCATACAAAATCACGTTTTGAGAAGAAAGCCCACCTCAGAGCTTAGTTCCTCAATTGGAAGTCCTTCGACTTGATCTTACTTGACGTGCGACGACGCCCCTTTAGAAAATAAAGTATACTTAAATTAGACTTAAGGAGCTAAATACTTAAAGTATATGCATTCCTAAGCGTGTGATCATTTTTATTTCTCTTTTCCTAAATCCATAGAAAAGTCTTTAAGTATTAATTAAATAAAGCGATTTAATTTATTTAGAGGCTTTTGGAAATTATTCGTTTAACACGAGAGCGTTACCTCCTAAGCAAAATCATTCAAGCATTAAAAGTCCAAAGCCTATCCGTTAATTCGGGAATCAATTAGCGTACCATTTTCTAAAATTAAATATTAGAGTACTAAATTAAAGTCCGGGAATTAAATTTTGTCATTGCGGGATTTAGTAGCGGCCATCAATTATTTGATCGGAAAACACATTAGGAGGGCACGTGAATAGAATCAACATAGCAGACCCAAAACTTAAAGAGCCACTCCATTCCTTTATTAAGGCCCAATTCTTACTTAATTAGAGTTTTAGCCCACTACCACTTTAAACTCTTTTGGGCCAGCAAGAAAGAGAAAAGAAACAGCCCAACTAAAAAAAATGCTCCCAATTCGGTCAAACCCCTTTCAAAATCCCCAATTTGAAACCAAATCCCTAACTTCTCCATCCCTCTCAGGGCAACCGCCCTTGTCGCGCCTCACGGAGGCGTTTCGCGTCTCCCGTGCCTGCGACTCCAGCGGTTTCAAGGTCGCGCTATAGCCGGCATCGTTCGTCCGCCCTAACAGCCAAGCCGTCGCCGCCTTCTTCCCCAGCCGACACCGCGGCTGTTTAGCCGCCTCCGTCGAGCTAGGCTCGGAGCTGGCTAAACCCCTGCCGAGGCCTCCGTCTGCCGCCTCCCTCGTCGTCTCGGCGCCGTCGAAGCAGAGGAGGGGGCGTCGCCCTTTCGGTGGAACCGCCGTCACCAGCGTCGGTGTCCTCCCGGTGGTCAGCGACGTCGCAGCGTCTCACCGATGGCTCGGCGATCTGTACCGTCGAAATAGCGAAGAGGCGTCGCCTACGCTGACAGTCAACACCACCGTCGGCTACGGCCCTGTCCGCCAGCCACTTCGTCTCGCCGACCAGTAGCTAAGTCTCTACACTCTTTTCCCCTTTCTAATTCGGCTCTTTGTTTGAATGAATCATTTTCCTTTTTTTTTTCTGGGACTTACTGTTGATGTCATTAAGCCTAAGAAATAGTCTATGGAATAATTTTGGGCATGTGTTGATTGTTGAGGCTACTGTTATTTGTTCATCCTAAGTCCTTGATCTCGGCAATCTACTGTGTTTGCCTAGACATGATGCATAGAGGTGTTGTGGTGTTTTACCTGTTACAAGTTGCAGTTGTCTTGAAAGGGACCCTCTTGCTGGATTTACACCACTTGTTGCTTTCTTACTCTCAAAATTTTGTTGTGTAAAGCTCAAGTATGTGGAAGGGGGATTCGATGTGTATGCGGGAGGATTTTATAGGCCAGCCTTGATGTACTTGGTGCCGTTAAGAGCATCCACAATAGCGCCTAGGGCACCGCCTAGCCGAGCGCCGACGTTAGGCAGTGCGCTAGGCGATCTATTGCAGCCGCCTAGCGGATTTCGCGAAAAAAAACCGCCTAGCGCTCGGCGGTTCCGCGGCGCTAGGCGGTGCGCTAGGCCATTCGCTAGGCGCTATTGCAGCGTCCGGATCGCCTAGCGCACCGCCTAGCGCGAATTTTTAAATTTTTTTTTATTACGAAACACTATATATACGCGACTTGCCTGTCATTTTCATTCGCACCACTTGTATTAACGAGTACTCTCTCTATCTAAATTTCTGTACAAGATCAACAACGAGCCTACTTCAGGGAGTAGCGGATCTCAAACTCCCCCGATCCCCGTGGGAGGTGGATGGAGTCAGATGCCCCCATACTACAACATGTACCCGTGGCAGCAGATGATGCCCGAGATACCAGCGGGGGGAGTCCGCCGGGGGCGTTTCCGGCGATGTCGGGGTGGGCACCCAGTGTCTAGATGCCGGGGTGGGCACCCGGGATGCAGATGATGCCCGGGGGTACCGGCGACGCAGGGAACGCCCGCGACACAGGGGACGCGGGGGGACGTCTATCGCCCTAGTTTTGATTTTTCGACTAGTTCGTCGCACACATAGATGCCAACGGAGGCTGCGCCTCCGACCCAGTTTGACACTTTCTCCTTCGATGACTTGGGGTTAGATCTTTCCGGTGTTCCGGATGCTCCCGTTCAAACGGGGGGCGCAGGGCGGGGTCGGGGCTCCCCAAAGAAGAAAGGCAAGGGGAAAATGGTCGGCGAGTCCTCGCAGCCGGGTGAGGACGACAACTCGGTACGGAGGAGGTGGACGGACGTTGTCCAAGGCGTGGGTGAGTGTTTGCGACGATCCTCTCGTTTCGAACAACCAGAGGATCGTCAACTTGTGGGGCAAGATAGCAGCAACCTACCAGAGGTTTTGCCCGGAGGGGAGGCCACGCAATGGGGAGGATTGCCGGAAGGGGTGGGACCGAATCAGGGTTGCGGTCTCGCGATTTTCGGGCTTGTACACCAACGCCCTCCGCATGACGAGCAGTGGGCAAACGGAGGACGACTGCAGGAGGATAGCGGAGAAAGCCTTCCCCCTGAAGGGGGTGTACAAGGACACCTACTGGAACTGCTATCTTGTGCTGAACGACTCCGAGAAGTTCCGAGTAGGTGTCGACTCTGGCTGGCCGAAGAAGCAACGGTTGAACTATTCCGGTGATTTCAGCGGCAGTAGCGGTGGTTCCCACGACCTCCCTGAGACGGCCCAGGAGGTCCCGACCCCTCGTTCGTTTGCTCGCCGTACTCGCCCGGTTGGGCACAGGCTGGCTCAACGGAAGGCGAGGGGGGTCGCCGGGGGTTCACAGGAGGTCCAGTCGGCATCCCCTTGGCCAATCCACAGCGGATCTCAAATTCTTCGTGCGTCAACAAACGCGCGCTCAGATGGTCAAGACGATGGCCGAATGGCGGGCGGCGGTGGACCCCGTGGAGAAGAGTTTGCTTCAAACATTGCTCCTGAGCATGCAGGAGGATTTGGATGCGGCACGGAGGGAAGCCGACGGAAGTAGAGGCGGCGGCGACGGAGGCGGAGGCGATGGTGGCGACAGCGACAGAGGAGACGACGACGGCGACGAGGAGTGAATTATTGTACTTTTTTAAAAATTATTGTAATTTTTTTTTAATTATTGTAGTTTTTTTAAATTATTGTACTTTTTAAAATTTTAATAGTATTATTAATGTTTCCCGTATATGTCTCGTAAATTAAATTTCGTATATTGTGTGATTGTTAATTATTTCATTTTGTATATATTTGTTAATAGTGATGTGGATATTATGTGGCTATGCTATGGTTGGGCTATTGCTGGGCTATTTGCTTGTTTTGATGATGTGGCAGGAGGATTTTTAGTGCTGATGATGTGGCAGTGGCTAGGCTATGGCTGGGCTATTGCTGGGCTATTCCTATTGTGGATGGCCTAAAGGGGCTGCTATATTCCTTGTTCATTTCCTGCTGCAAATCCTCTCTTTTAAGGATTTTGCAGCATTCTTTAACTGAAATCTGGTGGTGTACTAGGAAAATAGGACTCTTGAAAATGTGTTGATTGTTGGTACTGCAGAATGTACAATCAAAGGCTACAGCCTACAGAGATTGGTTGGGGTTTAGGAGTGCTGCAGGCTGTCCTTTGCTCTTTTGGGATTGTTTAGCCTCTTTTCATTAAAGTAGGTGTGTCTCATTTCTTTGTTTGGATAAATGGAGTCTTGGTACCTTGCAAATTCATTTAATTGTTTTTGTTTTGTTTGAGCAGGTCTCGGTTGAGGTGGAAAACAATGCAGGAGTTCACTTGCCACTCTAGGCAAGATTTGCTTTTCATCCTTGAAGGTAGTGCTGCCATTTCCTCCAAGCTCCTATCATTTGGCAGTTCTTGTTTGTTAGCATCCTAGGGTTCGATTTATTTCGGTTGCTACTTCACTTGCTTTAATTAGTTTGTTCGAATATTGCAGTCTTTGGAGAGGACTAACACTACATGGCTTGCAGCTCTCGGCCCTACAGGCTGCTTCGGCGGGACCGTGAAGGTGTGGCTTGGCTCGAAAAGAGAGAGGCCCAAAGTTTAGCATTCCTAAAATTGTAATAGAATAGGGCCGTTCCAAGTTGTTCTTCTTTCCATTCTCAAATAATATGTGAATCATTTATAAAGGTTAATATATATTGTCCTCGAGCACCCTTAGTTCGGAACCAAAATATCATCGTTCTCCCTTCTCCATGTTCGTTTTATATTCAATTATTGTTTTACAACCAAAAAATTTGTTTTAGTTCCTTTGATTATCTCATACTCTTTTGGTTTTGCGAACTAGAACGTTAAGCTTAAAGCGCAATGAGTTCTATTCATAACAACGAGATAAGAGAGTGGCAAATCTCTAACTTGACAATAACACAACTAATAGGGCGTTTGAAAGAGCGGTTATTACACTCATTCTACTACTTTTTCTCTCCTTTTTATTATTTCTCATCTCTCTATTCACTAATTGAACATTAAAATTCGTATTATTTATAAGTTTGTCAATTTTTGAGGATGGAGGAAGTACTAATTTATGGAAAATGTTGAAGGTTGATGGTTTTAGTGGTAGAATTGCCTGCAACGAGCTAAGTCAACTCAAGTACATCTTATAAGCCCACCAAACTTTTCGTCAGCTTCGTCCCTAATTTTTAAAATTTGAATAATAGAGTTTGGATTTTTCTCAGGCAAATATTTCCGACTACTCCTGCATAACGTGAATCAAGCTCAAATAGGAAGACGAAGACTACCCAATCTGAGAGTCCAGAGTCGGGTAGCTTCCTGCCACAAACTGTTGAAAAATGAAATTGAAATGCGGAAATGTAAATACTAAAATTAAAGAACGAGAATAGCTTAAGGACTACATTTTGCTAACTTGATTCCATTGAATGATACGCCTCCCATTAGAGCATCAGCAATGGCGCCAGTCCTGACGGACGTTCGATCAGCGTGCCGGACGTCTGCACGGGACGTCCGCCATTGTGCAAGGTCACGACGGATACGGACGTCCGCTGCGGACACCGGAGTTCCGCGGCGTTCCGCGGACGTCCGCCATTGCGGAGACACGGCGGACGTCCGTGCGGACGTCCTGATTTTAATTTTTTTTTTTAAAAGTCTATATATACGGTTCGTTGAACTTCATTTCATTCGCACCACTTATTTTAACAAGTTTCTCTCTCTCTAAATTTCTTTTGTATATCCGTAATGACTGGTAGTGGTAGTGGTAGTGGTAGTGGTGGGCATTAAGAACACATGATGCGGCTGATTCATGCATGTGTGCGGGAAGCAGCCTTGGAGCCGGCGGTACCTCGACCCATCTATCGTCGTTCTATAGTACCCCGGGACCACCTCGCTGCACACCGTCGGTTGTACGAGGATTACTTCGCTCCGGAGCCACGATATGGGGAGAACATGTTCCGGCGACGTTTTAGGATGTATCGTCCGCTCTTTCTGCGTATCGTGGGCGCTTTAGAGCGTTGATACGGGTATTTCAGGGTGCGGGAGGATGCGGCTGGTAAACCCGGCCATACGCAGATTCAGAAGTGCACTGCCGCAATCAGGCAGTTGGCACACGGAGGCGCGACCGACATGTTCGACGAGTACCTCCACATCGGCGAGACGACTGCCCGCGAGTGCCTGAAGTATTTTTGTCAGGGCGTTAGGGAGATATTCGGGGATAGGTATCTTCGGAAGCCTACCCCTGAAGATTGTCAGGCTCTACTGGATATGCACGGGAATCAGCACGGGTTTCCGGGAATGTTATGTAGCATAGATTGTATGCACCGGGAGTAGAAGAACTGCCCCGCTGCCTGAAAAGGGATGTACACTACTGGTTTCAAGGGCAAGAATCCCACGATGATCCTTGAAGCGGTAGCTGACTACCGGTTGTGGATTTGGCATGCCTATTTTGGAGTAGCTGGGTCTAACAACGACATCAACGTCCTCCAGTCGTCGCCCCTTTTCAACGACCAGTGCATGGGCGTTGGTCCGACCGTCAATTTCGTCGCCAACGGTAACCAGCACAATATGGGCTATTATTTGGCGGATGGGATATACCCTATGTGGCCCGTCTTTGTGAAGACGATCAAATGCCCAACAGATAAAAAGAAGATATATTTTGCAGGTCGTTAGGAGGCAGCGCACAAGGATGTGGAGCGGGCATTTGGTGTGCTCCACGCTCGATGGGCGGCAGTGAAGGGTCCAACACG
The DNA here is from genome assembly GCF_004379255.2 of Salvia splendens. Lineage (NCBI taxonomy): Eukaryota > Viridiplantae > Streptophyta > Magnoliopsida > Lamiales > Lamiaceae > Salvia > Salvia splendens. The sequence continues at coordinate 18,375,789 of NC_056039.1, forward strand.
GCTTTGGTATGTTGACAGCATCGCCGACATCATGTACGCATGTAATATCATGCACAACATGATTGTCGAAGAAGAAGGTCCAGCAATGACTGATTGGACTAATGATGATGCTGATGCTGCGGGTCCAAGCCACGGCGTGGCCACTAGCAATGTACGCATGGGGATACCCCACAACGAAGTCGATCGAGTCCGTGCATTTGCCAACATGCGCCCAAAACAAGCCCATGTTCGACTCCAGAACGATATTATTGAAGAAGTATGGCAGCGGAGGGGTCGTCGTTGATGAAATGTACTTTTCTTTTTTTTATTTAATGAAATTTGTTTTCCCTATTTGTGTTGAAATTTTAATTCTGTAAATTGTTTAATTCCGGAAATTGTTTAATTTGTGAATTTGTGATTTTTTATTATTGTGGGATGTCCGTCGGGATGTCTTTGGGGATGTCCGCCATTGTGCAGTAGGATGTCCGTATGAGGTGGCATCCGCAGTGGGATGTCCGTATGACGTGGCAGGAGATGTTTTTGGGATGTCCGCGGAGATGTCCGCCGGGACATCCGCACCACTGCTAATGCTCTTACATCCCTGAAATTTTGTCACATTTTTCCATTTTCGTCTGTTCCACAAAATTTGTTATATTTCACTTTTTGTCATTTTTTGTAGTGGGCTCCACATTCCACTAACTTATTCCCACTCACATTTTATTAAAAACTAATACTTTAAAAGTATGACTCACATCCTACCAGCTTTTCCAATTCACTTTCTATTACATTTCTTAAAATTCGTGCCCGGTCAAACTGTGACAAAATTTAGAGGACGGAGGGAGTATGTTAGTACTACATGGTGAGACTCCTGCTCCAAGTATTATTATGAATTAACTGAAAAGATAAATTATTATATTTATATTAATGTAAGATGGACTTTTTTCTGTTATATTTTAAAGATAAACTAAAAAGGAAAGTGTGACACCTATTATGAAATAAAATAGAGGGAATACTTTTTCTTTATTCTTTAATTTCGTAAGATTATTATTTAGTTTTTAGTGTTTGATTAGGTATTTTATTTGTTAGAATTTGATTATTATTAAAAAGAATAAATTAAATAAAATATTTATCTATTTTTTTTTTTTTCAGTTTCTGCCTTTTTGAGAAATCAATCTTTATCCATCGCCAATCACTCCTCATAGTAATGTTGCCACCGTGGTCTCTTTTCTAAATACTTTTCCTATATGTATCAGACTATCAGTAACTCGGCCATGGATATTCAATCTGATTATTGCGTCGGAAAGTATATAGTACTATTTCAGTTGGACTCCGGTACGATAAAATATTAGAAGAAATTGTGTTTGGATTGAAATAATGTACTCCTTCTGTCTGTCACCACGAGTCCCGTGTATCATTTTAATTAATCTATCATTGTGCATAGGAGTCTCGGTTCATTTTTACTATAAATGGTAGGTAGACTCCACTTTCCAGCAACTAATTCCACTCATATTTCATTATAAAATTATGAATAAAAGTCAATTTTGATCCTAAACATATGGCTAAAATACGATTTTTGTCCAAAACATTCACGTTTTGAAAAACAGGTCCATAACAAATGAAAATGTTGATGAATTAGTCCTTTTTTTTTACGGTTCCGTCAAAAGACTAACGGTCAACGCTAATTGCACAGTGGCATGACCGTTAGTTTTTTGACGGTACCGTAAAAAAAGACTACTCCGTCGACATTTTCATTTATTATGGATATGTTTTTTAAAAAGTGAATGTTTTTTATCAAATTTATATTTTAATCATATGTTTAGAATCAAAATTGACCATTACTCCTAAAATTAATATACAAAAATAGATCCTATATTTACTATCTTTTTCCACCAATTTTGTTTTATATGTTTCTTATAATCCGTGACCAACTCAAATGAGAATGAGTACATAGGGAGTATAAAAGAATATGTTATGATAATCGCAATTCAATAAGTATTAATTAGCTGCTCGAAATAGATTGTGAAATCCCCTATTTATTTTCATCAATAATAAACTTGTTTTCTCTCTTTCATTCATGGCATCAATAGGTTATCTTAAAAATAATAATTGCTCTTTAAATCCCAAACATTCAAAACAAACGTAACATATCTTTCATTAAATCACACAAAACAGTAAAAAAATTGCAATTTGAATCACTGGGCCCATTTCAATTGTTGGTCTCAAGCCACTCAAGAATGCCCTTCTCAGTTTCGGAGAGATCTTCCTTCTGCCTCTGCTTCAGATCGCCCTCTAATAACCCAAAATAATCTTTGTAGTTTCGTTTGTAATAGTTATCCAGTCTCTGTGGTTATCAAAAGGAGTACATTTATCTTCATTCAACATCATCTTTTGTACTCACTTCGTACCACAAAAATATAGGCATTTGGAACGGCATGACAATTAATGTACAATTAGTAAAGTAAGATATTGATAGAAAGAAAAAGTAATTATAATATTGTTATTAGAGAATGTGTCCACCCTATTAGAGAGAACGAAGTTACCAAAAATAGAATGAATACTCTTATGGAAAATCTCAAAATGAAAAATGTCATTGTTTTTATGGAACGGGGGAAGTAGTTAATAAAGTTGCGTCGCCTCATCGGTAAAAAACAATGACACTTTAGTCATGCACATTAAAGAAACTTTTTCTATTAGTTCATAATTATATGGTGAGTTAGTTTACACAATCTCATGATAGTACTTCCTCCGTCCTAAAAATAAGAACATTTGAAATTATATGAGTTTTAATATAAAATTGGTAAAATAAGAGAGATATATATTAAAAATTGTGTTAGTGTAAAATGGTCTCACCTTATTAGAGAAAAAATTCTCCTAAAGAGAAAAGTTTTTATTTTTAAGGGACGAACCAAAAAGAAAAGAATTTTATTTTTAGGGAACATGAGCATATTCTTATTCAGGTAGTAAAATGTTATTGCTGAGGAAGTTGATACTTGAAATTGGTGAAAATTATTCAAAATTTTACCTCTTTGTCATTCTTTACTCTGTTTTCTTGGGATTTCTTCAGATATTCTGTGGGAAATTTCGAAAATTAACATATAGAAAAACTAAACACTAAGTTTGAACAAACCAAATTATTGAAAATAGATGAAAACGGACATACTATCAAGAAGGTCGGTTTTGGAGTCAGCAAGCAGAAGAGTAGATGAAAGCAGAAGAACTTCTCTTCTCGCTTTCTTACATGGAGATTTAGCTTCTTGTCTTGATTTTAAGTTGCAAGAAATCACTTGACTCAATCTTGCAGCCATTGTCATTTACAAATTTTGGTGGAAATTATATAATTTATTCGTATATGGAGTAACTCACAGCCACTAGTTTATGATTTTTGTAGATGGTTATGAAATGGGTAAATTCCAATATGGATCCATATGCAATTTTCTAGATTCCATTGCATGTGATTGGTGGTTGTTTCATTTCAAGATATTTTTGTAGGTTGGGCTAGGGTTGAGAAAAAGCTATACAAATAGTACTATGTTTCATAGAAAATTATGCGGTTGGATTACATGAGTAGTATTTCCTTCCATTTAAATTTTAGGATTAATTTGTTGTGTCCAAACTCATTAAATTCTTAAATAGAGATGGATTATTTGGGATTGACCAGTTAATGAGTCATCGTTCCAACGCTAATTTTTTTTAAAAATAAAATAATAATAATAATAATAATAATATATTACAACATATAAAATATTGGTCTGAAAACATTATCCAATGTCATTATCTGCAATTAAAATACATTGATGGTGCACTAATTAGTGTTTTCTACATGGTAAAAGCTGGTTAAGTAGTAAAAACAACATTAAGGTCTGTATTAGTGTTTGAGTGAATATTGATTTTGTAGTTAAAAACGTTAAGGTATATGTTAATTAGGGATGTCAATCGGGCCGGCCCACCGGGTTTCGGGCCAACCCTACTCGGGTTGCAGGTCAATCGGGTGCAGGCTAATCGGGTTGAGATTTTTTCAGGTTATAAAAGTTCAACCCTAACCCTAAACGCTCGGGTTTCGGGCTGGCCCAGCGGGTTAATCGGGTTGCTACCGATAAAATTAACATGCGATCAATCCAATAAATAATGAAGAAAAGTAGTTATATTTATAAAATATAAATATTTAATTATGATAAATTTGAGATATATACTTAAACTCAAACACAAACATGATCAAATACTAATATTTGAGATTTGTGTAAAATAAAACATAAATTTAAATATTTTAAAGCATGTTTTAAAACATGTTTTACAAATTTAAATATTTATTAATGAATTAGATGTTTCTAATTTATTTAATATTATATTAATAAAAATTTAATATATAATTTATATATTTAATATAAAATTGAATGTTATTTTTTAGCTATCTATATTATAAAAATAATCAATGAAATTGTCCAATTAGGAGTCAAACAAATAGAACAATAGAAATTTTATCGGGTTTTCGGACCAGCCCATCGGGTTTTCGGGTCTGACCCTAACGGGTTGCGGGTTAATCGGGTGCGGGCTAATCGGGTTGTAATTTTATCGGGCTAGAAATTTTCAACCCTAACCCTATAAATTTAGCGAGTTATTCGGCCCACGGATTGCGGGCTGCATTGACATCCCTAATGTTAATGTGCACATTAGTTATTTGATTGAATATTGATTTTGTAGTACCAAAAAAAATGATGGATGGTATAGAAATCAAATGTATTTTCCAACTCCTCCTTTATACATATTCCCTCCATATCTTGTTGCATCTTCTGCATCATCTCCGCCCTCTGGCATCGCATCTCCACCCCAGCGGAGGTCGTGTTCGTGCCTCCACAGGCCACAACCATATCCTAAAATTAATCAATCCATCGAAATATATAGGTGGTGTTCAGTTTTCAAGATAAAATAATACTCCATCCGTCCCATAAAAATATGTGCACTTTCCATTTTCGTCCGTCCCACAAAAATATGTGTATTTCATTTTTAGAAAGTTATATCAATTTTAAAATGTAGGTCTCACTATTCACTAACAATATTTTAACTACCATTCTCGTCCCCTCTCTTACTTTACCATACCATTTCATCTTCTCTCTTACTTTACCAATTTTGTCTTAATTCTCGTGCCATATCCATTGCACATATATCTATGGGACGAAGGGAGTACCAAGATATAATCTATGATTGAGTTATGAGATTATTTTAGTCATAGGGGATTAGGTATGACTAATTATCCCATAATTATCTATCTACGATTGAGTTGTGGGATAAAATCTCATGAACCAAACATATTACATATTTAATCCCGGGATACAATCTTATAAACCCAACAACCCATAGTATAGTAAATTAGACTATGTAATTAGGTAATCTTTATCCAGAAACACAAAAAATACATGTCACTTCAAACTTACAATATGTAATGCTTTGGTATGCATCATTGTGAGAGTAATCTCAGTATCACCTCTTTTTTTAAGCCGCAACAACACTTGAAGAAATGAGATCATATGGTATTAGTAATACTGCTCCTAGAGGTGCCCACGGATCGTAAACCGACGGTTTCGGTTATGAGAAAGGCAGAACAGGAACCGAACCGTGAGGCTATTTCACGGTTCCGGTTCCAGTTCGAAAATCGGCAGTTCCGGTTCCGATTCCGAACCGTCGGTTTTCAAACGGTTCTCACGGTTCCGGTTCGGTTTTGGCTTTTTTTTTTGCTATGTAATTTAAAATTTAGACTTATACAATAAATTGTAACAAGACAATGGATAATTTAAATTGAAATAAGACGAATAAGGTGAAAATCATATCAATTTTATTGAATTTGTGTTGTAACAGACAACGATATATTACAATTTACAATACATATACAAGTATACAACAATGTGATATAATTTACAAGTGTCGTCGGAACATAAATAAAAAAAAACATGAAATGGGGGGGGGAGGAAAAAATTGAAAAGAGCTTGAGCTCAACTTAAACTTTTCAAATTTAAGTTGAGTTGCCTACGTATCAACAATTTTATTGAGGAATCAAAGTCCACGTAGTTCTCTTACCTTGCTTACCTTTTTGGTCGACCGTGCTCGCCATTCACCGCCCCCCCGGTCATTGATATTGTTGAGCGCCCTCGCTTCCAACCTCGTCATCGGTGGAAAAGTCTTCACCATCACTCTCTGCACGGAAGTCGAAATCCGGCTCTTCTGCTCTCATGTCCGCCTTTGCCCAATCATCAAGTAACATAGTGACTTCCATGTTTTTGGCGGAGAGATTGCTCCTTTTGTCGTCTAGGACACAACCGCCGACACTAAAAGCTTTTTCAACGGCGATGATGGAAGCGGGAACGGCGAAAATCTCCTTAGCCATTATCGAGAGTATCAAAAACTCTCGATAGCCGATCAATTCCCAAGAATAGATACGTAAGGTTGCTTTTACGTTTTACCAGTGTTGTCTTGTCTCATAAATCCAAATCAAATAATCAAATCCAAACTGTCGGTTCCGGTTATAACCGTAGGTTAAATTAATTTTTTTTTATCAACGGTCATTTTAAAAAGGTACATTACCGATTCCCCTCTCATCTCTCTCACCATAAATACAGTCGTTTCATTACTTAAATTCAGCCGATTATGATCTGAACTACACTCACCTTCTTCACTTTTTCAAACCATCATTCCCTTCACAATCCTTCTTTTATTTGCTCAATCTTAGCTATGTCCAGTGTAGGAAGTGAGAAGAGAAAATGCAAGAGGCTGCGGACGGCGCCACCAGTCCACCACCCAAAGGCGACACTCAATTCGAAAAGCTAGTAGATCCGATCGCCGGAGATCTCAAAAATGAGGGGAAAATGGATCAATTTGAATTCAAAATCAGAATTAAAAAAAATTTAAAAATCGGCCGAAACCGGCGATTTTGGGGTAAAACCAGTGGAACCGCCGGAAAATCGCCGGTTTCACGGTTTACCGTCGAGTTTTGCCGATTCCGGTCAAAAAACCGCCTGAAAAAGCTGCCAACGGCTGACGTCTCGAATACCTCGTTGGAACCGTAAAACCACCGGTTAACCGACGGTTCGGTGACGGTTTCGGTTTGTAAAATCTTGAACCGGAACCGGCCCGCGGTTCCAAATACGACGGTTCCGGTTCGTAAAAATTGTCATGGTTCCGGTTCGGCGATTAACCGCCGGAACCGGAAACCGTGGGCACCTCTGACTGCTCCCCTCCTTTGTAATTGTGCATACTACTCCCCCCCTTCACCATTTCCTTCACCATTTCCTCTTAAACAAAATCTCAAGCTTCAAACTCACCTTCTTATATTTCTCAATGAGTCTAGAATGTTAATTATGGAGCCTAAAATATCTCCTACCATGTTTAGGATTTGTTTCCTTGAAGTATATTTCCTTGTGATAGATTTATTCCTTAAAAGATATTTCCTTATGGAATATGTTTCCTAGTTTGACTAGAATTAGGGCTCTCTAGTTACTTATAAATAGAGGTGCTCCCTCATTGTTAAATCATCCTGAAATTATATAGTGAAATCCCTGGCTTGGCATCGCCCCCAGACGTAGATACACATTGTATTGAACTGGGTAAACAACTTCTTGTGTTCATTCTCTTTCATATTCGTGATTGCCTGTGTTTATTTCCCAACAACTGGTATCAAGAGCCTAGGGTTTAAGAGGCAGAAATCACGATGGGGATCGACGAGAAAATTGCTGTAGAGAAGTTCGATGGATCTGATTTCGGATTTTGGAAGATGCAGATTGAGGATTACATGTACGGTAAAGATCTCTGGAAGCCTTTAAAAACCAAACCCGAAAAGATGGAACATGAGGAGTGGGAGCTGCTGGACAAAAAAGCGATGAGCGCGATTAGGCTATCGTTGTCCAAGGATGTGGCTTATCACACGACTGCAGCAAAGTCGACAAAGGAGATGATAAAGATCTTGGAGGACATGTATCAGAAACCATCAACGGCAAACAAGGTACATCTGATTAGACGATTGTTTAATTTTAGAATGCAAGAGGGAAAGCTAGTGCAACAACATCTCAACGAGTTCAACATGATTACTTCGCAAATGAACTCGGTTATTATAAAATTCGATGATGAAATTCGTGCCCTGATTTTGCTATCGTCTCTGCCTGAGAGTTGGGCTGGCACAGTGACAGCAGTTACTGCTGCAGAGACAAAACTAACAGTTGACAGAGTAAGAGATCTGATGATTGGTGAGGAAGTTTGCCGGAGAGAATCAGGATCTTCTACTTCGGGATCAGCACTAAATACAGAACAGAGAGGCAGATCGAAGGGAAAGCAAAATCGTGGAAGATCAAATTCCAGAGGAAGGAGTCAATCCAAGAAGGATTTGGATAAAGTTAAATGCTGGAATTGTGATGAGTTTGGGCATTTTAGAAATCAATGTGAGGCACCGAAGAAGTATAAGAATAAGGATCAGAAGGACAAGAAGACAGCAAACGCTACCATGTCTGATGACGATGGCGAGGCGTTGGTCTTGAGCGTCAGTAGTCCGATGGAATCGTGGGTATTGGATTCTGCGGCGTCGTTTCACTCCTGCAGTAATGTGGAGATAATGGAAGACTACGTTTCTGGCGATTTTGGGAAGGTACATCTGGCTGATGACGAGCCCTTAGATATCGTGGGAAAGGGAAACGTGAAGGTAGTGACGTCCAATGGATCCGTAATAAAACTGAATGGAGTCAGACACATTCCTGGATTGCAGAGAAGTTTGATTTCGATTGGGCAGCTTGATGCAGAAGGGTACACCGTGACGTTTGGCTGCAACAATTGGAAGATTACCAAGGGAGCTATGATAGTATCTCGAGGTAAGAAGGAGGGTACGTTGTATACCACAACTAACTCCAAAGATTGCATTGATATTGCAAGTGAGGCAAATAATGCAGATTTGTGGCACTGTCGTCTTGGCCACATGAGCGAGAAAGGGATGAAGATAATGTGCTCAAGAGGTTTACTGCCTGGCTTGAAAACTGTTGAAGTTGGCCTGTGCGAGGATTGCGTGTTTGGGAAACAGAAAAGGGTGAGTTTCTCAAGAGGAGGCAGAAAATTGAAGACACAGAAGTTGGAGATGGTCCACACTGATCTATGGGGACCAGCACCTGTGAAGTCCCTAGGAGGCTCTGAATATTATATGACTTTCATCGACGACTCTACTCGAAAGCTATGGGTTTATTTTCTGAAGAGTAAATCCGATGCGTTTGACGCTTTCAGGAAATGGAAAGCCCTTGTTGAAACTGAAACCGGGATGAAGGTGAAGTGTCTAAGATCCGATAATGGAGAAGAATATGAACTTGGAAAGTTCAAAGAATTCTGCGCCGAGAATGGAATCCGCATGGAGAAAACTGTGAAAGGAACTCCACAGCAGAATGGAATCACAGAGCGCATGAACAGAACGTTGAATGAGCGAGCAAGATGCATGAGGTTGAAAAGTGGATTGCCAAAGAGTTTTTGGGCAGATGCAGTCAACACAGCTGCATTCCTAATTAATAGAGGTCCATCAGTTCCCTTGGAGTTTCGGATACCCGAGGAGGTTTGGACAGGAAAAGAGGTAAATATATCTTTCCTACGCATCTTTGGTTGTGTTGCTTATGCTCATGTTAGTTTCGTTGAGAGAAGTAAGTTGGATGCTAAATCTATTAAGTGTACGTTCATTGGTTATGGAGGCGATGAGTTCGGTTATAGACTCTGGGATGAGCAGAACCGTAAGGTTATTCGCAGTAGAGATGTCATCTTCAATGAACAGGTATTGTACAAGGATAGATTGGAGGCGTCAAGTCCCAGCAGTTCTGAGCCACAAGTGGTCGAGCTAGACATCTCAAACTCGAGTGGGAGCAAGGAGAGTCAGAATGCTGAAGAGGTGCTTGAAGAAGAACCAAGCACTCCACCACCGACTATTCCGCTGCCTAAATCGACTAGAGAGCGACATGCACCTGATAGGTACTCGCCCTCTAATTTCTATTTGTTACTTACTGATGGTGGTGAGCCCGAGTGTTATGCAGAGGCAGGAGAAGGCCCTGATAAACGAAGGTGGAAAATTGCCATGGATGACGAGTTTGCCTCTCTTCTCCTAAATGGCACATGGGAGCTTGTGGAACTTCCTAAAGGGAAAAAGGCATTGCATTGCAAGTGGGTCTATCGAATCAAAGGTGAAGCTGATGGTAGCAAGCGCTACAAGGCTAGGCTGGTTGTCAAGGGATTTGAGCAACGATACGGTATTGATTATACAGATGTGTTCACTCCTATTGTGAAACTAACTACTATTCGTTTAGTGTTGAGTATGATAGTTGCAAAAAATCTATTGTTACATCAGATGGATGTAAAGACGGCATTCCTTCATGGTGATTTGGAGGATGAGTTGTACATGACACAGCCTGAAGGATTCATAGTAAAAGGAATGGAAAACCTTATATGCAAGTTGAAGAAGAGCTTGTATGGTTTAAAGCAAGCTCCAAAGCAGTGGTACAAGAAGTTTGATGGATTCATGATGGAGATTGGCTATAAAAGATGCTACGCTGACCATTGTTGTTACTACAAGAGGTTTGACATGAGCTATCTTATTCTGTTATTATATGTTGATGATATGTTGATCGCAGGAGGTGATCAAAAGGAGATGGATAAGTTGAAAAGGCAATTGTCTGAACGATTCTCCATGAAAGATCTTGGAGAGGCTAATCAAATTTTGGGCATGAGAATCGAGCGTGACAAGGCGGCAGGAAAATTGTATCTTTCGCAAGCTGCTTACATTGGTAAGGTTTTGGAAAGATTCAACATGGATAATTCGAAGCCAGTAAGTGTGCCTTTGGGCAGTCACTTTAAGCTGTCGAAGAAGGAGTCGCCGAGTACAAAAGAAGAACGTGCTGAAATGAAGAAAATTCCTTATGCTTCAGCAATTGGCAGTATTATGTATGCAATGGTGTGTATGAGGCCTGATATTGCACAAGCAGTGGGAGTAGTGAGCCGGTTCATGGGTGATCCGGGCAAGCAACATTGGGAAGCAGTTAAATGGATCCTTCGATACTTGAGAGGTACTACAGAAAGCGTCTTATGTTTCAATGGCAAGAATGTCGAGCTGGCAGGTTATGTGGATGCAGACTTGGTGTCCAATGATCTTGATGGGAGAAGAAGCACAACCGGGTATGTATTTACTTATGGTGGTACTGCTATTTCATGGACTTCTAAGTTGCAGAAGACTGTTGCTTTGTCTACTACGGAGGCTGAATATGTAGCTGCGACAGAGGCAAGCAAGGAGATGGTGTGGTTGCAGAGTTTCTTAGATGAACTTGGGAAGGAGAACAAGAGTAGCATACTCTACAGTGATAGTCAGAGTGCTATTTTCTTGGCGAAGAATCCAGCGTTTCATTCTAGGACAAAGCATGTGGAGTTGAAATATCATTACATCCGACACCTAGTGGAGATGAAAATCCTGCAACTTGTGAAGATACTTGGAAGTGAGAATCCTGCAGACAAGTTTACTAAGGTGGTGACCTTAGAGAAATTGAAGCTATGCATAGCTTCAATTGGCCTTGGAACTTGAAGAGAAGGTTAGGCGATGCTAAGCGGATGAAGGGATGAGATCACGAGGAAATGGTTGTTTAGGAGTTGTTAGTCTCCAAGTGGGAGATTGTTAATTATGGAGCCTAAAATATCTCCTACCATGTTTAGGATTTGTTTCCTTGAAGTATATTTCCTTGTGATAGATTTATTCCTTAAAAGATATTTCCTTATGGAATATGTTTCCTAGTTTGACTAGAATTAGGGCTCTCTAGTTACTTATAAATAGAGGTGCTCCTTCATTGTTAAATCATCCTGAAATTATATAGTGAAATCCCTGGCTTGGCATCGCCCCCAGACGTAGATACACATTGTATCGAACTGGGTAAACAACTTCTTGTGTTCATTCTCTTTCATATTCGTGATTGCCTGTGTTTATTTCCCAACATAGACGCATCAATGCAATTATTCAATTGATAGAGAAGAAATGAGATAATATGGTATAGTTCAAAATAGTTCATATGAATGAAAACAAAAATCCTCGAGCACAGCTTAAAAACATAGTGAAACCATTAATGTTAATCAGAAAAAAAATTGAAATCGCCGTTGCCGGGAATACTTACCACTATACTACAACGACTTGATGGTTATACCTTTGCGGTTTTATAATATATCCGTTTGTATTGTTGTTGGGGATGAAGAAAAGGGAGATGCAAAGTGACAATTCTAAATAAGGTAACTTTGAATTCGTTGTTAATTTCCTGTCATGGGGTTTTGGTTGTTTTTCTGGTTTTGATTGTTGATGGGAAAAATTCTAGATTTCTTGTAAGTTTCCTGGAAAATAGCACTACACCATTTAAAAAAAAAAAACTACTATAAATTTGATTCGGAGAATTAGTGTCTTATAAAATCATATAAATTTTGGAGAAATCTTATTTATGATTTGCTCTTTCCTAGTGAACCTGTAGTTTGTATCTCAATTTGCTCATTACAAAATAGAGTTTATTTTTTTTTTCTTTTGAGAACAAAGTCTATTAATAAGGAGGAAAACATGGTACTGATTATATGCATAAGTAGAGGATTGGTATTAGGCATTTGGTTTACTAGTGAACTTGTTTGTTTTTGAGTTTGTTGAGACAATAAACATAATTATCTGTGTGCATCTATCTTACTGTTGTAGGGCTGTTTAAGTTTGCATATAGTTTGTGAAACTCTTCTTAAATTCATTGTGCTCAATCATTGGGAGACCTATGCCAAATTGATCTTGGAATTGAAATATTTCCTAATCAGTGATAACAACATTTTTCTCAAATCCCATTTGTCTTTACCATGTGATGAACTAAAGTGTCAACATAAGAGTTGCTTCTTCTTTCACTTCCAAACAACTCTTTCATCTTCATTGCATTCTCTCTAACTAATCTTCCCTCTTCCCCCACTAATGCCAGCCTCACCGTCTCCGCCACCGACTCACTTGTGAACAATCCATCAGCCTTGTTTCTTGGTATCTCTATTCCCACATTCTTCTCCTGTAGGAGCCTAGCATTCAGCCCCTGATCATTCATGACAGGGAACAGGATCAGCACCTTTCCGAACCCGAGGGCCTCTGTGGCCGAGTTCCATCCACAGTGTGTCAAGAATCCCCCAACTGCTTTATGCCCAAGAATCTTGACCTGTGGTGCCCATTTTGAGTATACAATTCCCCTGTCTCTAACTCTGTCACAAAATCCTTCTGGAAGCTTCTCATAGCTTCTGTTCAACACCCAAAAGAAAGGGAATCCACATTGCTCCAATCCAAGGGCTAAGTCTTGAGTTTCTCTCTGTGTTAGTACAGCTTCAGTCCCAAGTGCAACATACACCAATGAGCTCTCCTTTTGCAGGTCAAGGAACTCTCTGATCCTCATCCACTCCTCGTCTCCATCATCGCCTTCGTCTCCGGATGGTAGGACTCCCACTGGAAACACCGGCTTCTTGTAGAGGCGGTGGACGATTTCAAACCACTCGGGTTCGAACTCCACGCATGATCTGAAGATGACTATGTCGCTACCATCTATGGCAAGGGCGAACCGGGTTGGGTCATTCGTGCCCGAGTCGTACTCGTTCCCATCGGCATCTGTCCCCAAGAAAAATATATTATGTTGGGGTTCAAACCATCCTGCATCGGAGACTTGCAAAATATGCAAATCCCTACTATAAATATGAGGTGGCCTGTTGATTGTCCCAAGAACAAATACGTAGTGCACTATCTTTATATAATCAATCCTTACTAAAAAAGTAATAGACTAGTTTACCATTTTGTATTGTACTCCAAAATTAGACAAAGTTTAAATATGGAAAAGATTCAATAAATAATAATTTTATTCATCATTTATAACGTGAACCCCACAATCCACTAATACTCATTCCACTACATTTTTTCCTCTCCAACTCTTTTACATTTTCACATATCTCTTACTTACCAATTGCACATTATCATTCACAAGTTTATTAATTATACATTAAAACTAGTGTCATTTATAATTTTTTCTATTTTATTAGGACAGAGATAGTATATTAAAGCATGAGTATTTTGTCTTGAACAAAAGAGATGCAGAATTATGAGGTCAACTTAAAGATACAGTGAACTTCACCTTTTTCAATGTTCCTAGTCATTTCATGGAGGTGGAAAGCCATGTTGGAGGAGGAAGGTAACCACTCAGGCACGACAGTGTAGTCCTTGGCGGTGGACCGGCCATGTTCCTCGCTCAAAACAGCGGATGGGGGCCCGAGAAACGCCATGAAGGCGGCCGTGAAGAGGCTAAAGTAGGCCCTCTTGATGGCGAGCTCCTCCGCGAGCTGAGGCAGCCAGTGGGAAGCATAGTCGTAGACGATCCAGTCGGGTTTAGGCCTTGCATTCTCGAGGAAAGAACGCAGCTGCGGCTCGAGCAGATCGAGGGCTACCTTGAGAAGCTGCTGCTTGACATGAGGCACGTCCATCGAGGACTCAGCCTCGGGCGGAAGGTGGTTGACCGGAGGGAGAGGGAAGGGGATGAGGTTGATGAGATGGTGAGGCACTTTGACTGTTTTTTGAAGGTTTCTTGGGCTTGAAATGAATGAGATTTTGTGGCCTCTTCGAGCTAAGTATTTTGATAGCTCGAAGAATGGTCTTAGATGGCCTATGGCTAGCCATGGAAACATCACTATGTGGAGAAGCTTTCCTTGTTCTTCCATTGCAGATAATTGAGGAATGCTAGAGTTTGGGATTTTCAATCTTATTCATCATTTTTTTGTTTTTGCTTGTAGTGGAATTTGTTATCATCTTGATAATGATGTTAATGTGTTTTTTTTTATTTGTCTTGGACTTGTGTGAGCAAGTTGCAATTGTTTTTAGCTGCAAAATTTGAAATTCAGTGTTTGACGACTTAGTTATGTGTGATAGGAACGTATAGTAGCACCAATTGGACCTATTCAAAATCAGATTAAATTAGAGACTCTAATATATTACATTTATGTGTAAAGGGCTTTACACACATCGTGTGCTATGTATTTACCTCCCACCCCCAAAGTTTTCAAGCTTTTCGATTATTTTTTTTATACAAGTCATATGTGTCGGCTGACTCTTCCTCCTTAGAAATCACATTATTTAATGTTAAGGTTTGTCCTTACTCCTTTTCCTCCATAAAAAAAAATTCATACGTGTTCGCCTTCTTATAGAGATTAAGTTTTATTTTTGTTTCAAATATAATGGGTGCGATCCACTAAGATAATATTTTCTCTATTCCAAAAAAATATGTGCACTTTTCACTTTCGTCTGTTCCGTACAAATATGAGCATTTTTATTTAAGAAAAGTTATCCCAATTTATTACTTTTACACATCAAGTTATTTACAATTTATATCACTATTAAAACACTAATAATAACGTGGGTCATATTATTCACGCACTACTTTAACTACCATTCTCCTTATTTTACCAATTTTATCTTAATTCCCGCATCATATCATATGCTCATATTTTCATGGGATGGAAGGAATATTTAAAATGTGTGTTCTGAATTGGCGATTTGATTTATACCATTTCTTATTATTAAATTAGTGTTATGACCAATTAGTTCCGTATAATTTTTCAAAATTCCATTTGGCGGGGGCATATACGTCATTCCACCAGCTATTCTAGGTTAAACAATGCATCCCCAGCATTGAATATCAGCATTTTTTTTTATGTTTTGAAAGTGGGCGCAATCTTGGAAATAGTGCGGGCTCAATTCCATAACACAAGAAATTCTTCAGTATTAGACCCTTATCTGGGTATTTCACAGAAAGTGAACAACTCTTTAGGGAGTGTTTGGTTTGGCATTCTCCATTTCTTAAGAAAAGGGATGGCTTTGGTTTGCTTTTCCTGTTTTATTTTGGGACGGTGTTTGGATTGGAAGTTAAATTCATGCAGTTAAATTTCAGGTATTTGGTTTGGGGTTATTATACCTTGAGAATAATGTATATTTCCACTTGTACCCTCCATAAATATATGTATTCCCTAACTTGCCCCTCTAATGAGCATGTCATTAGAGTTCTGATCAATTGATTTTAATTCTGCAATTCATATTACTCTTGTTAACCACACACCTATACATATCCAGACGCAAAAGAAAATAAATAAATAATAATAATAATAATAATAATAATAATAAATACTATGACTCATGAGATGCACTTGAGGATAATGTATTTCCAATAGTTTTTTAAAAGTCTCCAATTTCTTCTTTCTTATGAAAATCATTGCAACAAAAAAAGAACACATAATTCAAGCATTAGTAGAAGCACCTTGAAAACTCCTCCTTGTTGATTTTGCTGTTGAAAGAGTTACAAGATAAACTCAAACTACCAACAAAATAAGAATGCAATTTTTACATGGAGAAGCATGTCTTGAATATGACTATGTAACAAGTTGTGGCATTCATGAACTCGTGTACCTACAACATCCGGACTTTGGAACTATACCTGCCTCTTCCATACCATATACAAGAAAATCTTGATGATTTCAGCGTCATGTGACTTCTCACGGCAGCAGCTACTGTTCTGGTTCGATGGCTTACGAGTGTTTCTCCCATATTACTCGAATGAGAACTATTCTGCTCATGAAGAGGGGTCTTAAGCTTGGTGCTACCATTTGATGCATTGGTGATCCCTTTTGCCTCGCTAAAGATCCATTAGAATATTACTGATACACTCTAAAAACTTTGTTGGTTTCTGGGATTACAAGACATAAAATCGGGCATACTACAATCCAAAAAAGATAACTTAACCGAAATTACAACGGAAAGAATGAAACAAAAAACCTTGAACAGTGTTTAGCCGAGTCGAGGAGTCCTCTTTCCGCAAGACGAGATACGCCCCGGTAGTGCTCTCGGATTGGTGTTTCGTCCCCAAATATAAAACGGCTACGTCTCTGTTGAAGCAGCACCGCTATCAGCAGAGATCCGCCTAACTGGAAGGAGCAGAGCTTTCGACAGAAAAATAATGCAGGAGAGGGAGAGAGCTTATGATGCAGAATGATTTTGAATTGGTGTGGAGATGCAAGGAATGACTAGCCTATTTATAGGCTTAGTCCACTGCATGGGTCAACCAGCCATGATGACTGTCATCATTGCGAGGTTGTAACCGTCGAGCGTTACAGGCGTTACAAACCATTACAAGAGCTAGAGAGACTGATCCTGGACGGACGTATCGGGACACGCTGCGCGTCTAGGTTTGTCACGACGTGGACTTCATCACGTGTCAACCACGTAGGCTTTACCGCGTCATACTGACGAGGTGTCATCCCGCTTGGCTCGCTGACGTGGAAATGTTGGTGCTCTAAAAAGAACTAGACCAGCCAACCTTGGGTCGAGCCAAGCACCGAGCCCCACGACCAGGCCCAAAGATCCTGGACGGACGTTGCTCTAAAAAAAACTAGACCAACCAACCTTGGGTCGAGCCCAAGCACCAAGCCCCACGACCAGGCCCAAAGAACAGTCCAAATACCACTCAAAGACCAATTGCCAAGATTCGGGCCCCGGCACGAGCACGAGCTCGAGGCTCGAGGTACGTGGCTAGCGCGTGTGCGCGCGTATGGGCTCTACAGCCCATCTTAGTCCACTAGAATTATTACATGTAATAATCCTACTTATTAAATACTTATTTAATAACCTTGTTACTTTCAATGTGGGATAATTAACTCTTAATTAATCCCATGAGTTATCTCATAGCTCATTTAATTAGCTCGCAATTTTGTGCGCTTTAATCTATTATTTCTCACTCATCGGGAATCGGATTTGAGAAAATGAATATACCACGATCATCTACACCGAACGTAGATCGATGCTATATCATTGAATTTCACAAAATTAAATATATCGTTGGAAGTATTATTGGTCAAAGTCCTTTGACCGAGCAAACGATTCCGCAAACTCAGTCCTTTTTGGCAGAACAATTCATCTTCAAAAGGGTGAGTAAAGGCACAAAACAATTGGGATGGGCTAAAAGAACACAAAAATCAACAAGCTATTTAATGATGGATTTCGAAAAGTTGAGGTCATTTAACTACTCCAAACACACAATTAGCAGATGAGTTATCAAGCATTTGCAGAGAAAATAGGTGATCTCAGGCAATTATAGTTGCAAATGGTGACAGAACCAAGTTTTGTATTCCTGCATAACATATAAACCTATTGAGCATAATTATAAGTGCTCCAATATTGATAGAAATTCCTCTTTTTATTTGAATCCATTTCAATATCTTTCAAATTTTAATTCCTCAACATTGAGTCATTATTGAATTTGCCTTGAATATTACAATCTTGTCATTAAATGATATTGAAACTATTCCACAGTGTATATTAGTTCAATATCGTGAACCACAAAAGTTTATCAAACCAAAACAGAAAACTGTCAATTTACGTCTATTTACCAAACCAAAACAATGTTCTCACGCTTTCAAACAAGATAGCTAGTTGAACCCTGATGAATCCGCGAATTTTTGATAGTGATGAATGCAGGAGAATACAGATCACGACACAGAGAATTTACGTGGTTCGATTTACTGAGGTAAATCTACGTCCACGGGAAGAAAAGAGGGCAGAGTTGTATTGCTTGATCTGTTTTCTACAGCTTACAATACAGACTTGCTATTTGATCTTTTATCTCTAGAGAGCTTAACAGAACTTAACCCTATCTATCTCATCTAGGTTCTATTTATACATTGAACCAAGATCGTGGCATGCAACACCATTTACTAGGTAGTGGATGTCGTGGAGATCGTGGCGATCTTGCATGGGTCCACTATCCTGCATGAGTTAATGACTGCTTGACACCACTAAATAGATCGTGGGTGTAGTGGAGGTGGAAATCCTGCATGAGTCCACTATCTCCTAGTTCGGTCGAATACTGAGACCGAACTGCTGAATTATTGCCGAGCAGCTTTTGCCGATCTGAGAGTAGAGCTTGATGCCGACCTGAGAGCAGAGTTTGATTGGTTGGCTTTTACCGAGCTGTAGGCTGGGGCCGAACTCTTTGGTTGTGCCGAACTGAACTCTTTAGTCATGCCGGACTGATACTCTTTAGTCATGCCGAACTGATACTCTTTCTTGGGCTTTACTGCTGTTGGGCTTGTTTAGTACGTACTCCATCACTACCCCCCCCGAAAAGTGAAGTGAATCACTTCGGCATTCTGGATAAAGGTACGGGGTAAGATGATGTTTGTCCTCGGTCTTATGAAGTAAACTCTTCTTTGACCGGACTTGGTTTGTGTCCTAATTTGGCGAGCTTTATCGCTCGGATCGGACTTTCCGTTGTCCTAATTTGGGGATCGGACTTTCCCTTGTCCTAATTCGGCGAGTTTTATCGCGTGGATCGGACTTTCCCTTGTCCTAATTCAGGCAAGTTTTATCGCGTGAATCGGACTTTTGTTGCAGTTCGTTTCAGACGAAGTGCTTGATTCTTAAGCTGAATTGTGGTCTTGTATCCTCTTTAGAAGCTTGGACTTCACAATCGTTGGCTTATTGCAGTTCGTTTCAGACGAACTGCTTGTTTAAGCTGAATTGTGGTCTTGTATCCTCTTTAGAAGCTTTGACTCACAATCGTTGGCTTGTTGCAGTTCGTTTCAGACGAACTGCTTGTTTAAGCTGAATTGTGGTCTGGTATCCTCTTCAGAAGCTTTGACTCACAATCGTTGGCTTGTATATGTTCTAAGAAGGGGATCAGCCTTCGAAGAACAAGATACCTCAGTAACATTTGTAAGAGACGACACGCACAGAGACAGACAAAACACACAGACAAAACGCACAGAGACAAACAAAGACCAAGCAAACCAAATAAAGCACATTGACCGAACAGGACTCAAGACTGACTGACCGGACTGTCTCTTACAAATGGAACTTCTTGAGGTTGGAAATGTGCCATGTTCGGGGTACCTGTTCTCCTGACATGTGAGTCAATTTGTAAGACCCTTTGCCGAGGACTTCTGACACCCGATACGGACCTTCCCATGTGGGTTCGAGCTTGCCCAGCTTTTCTGCTCGGCTTACTTCGTTGTTTCTCAAGACGAGATCTCCCACTTGAAATTGCAGCTTCTTCACCCTTTGGTTGTAATACCGGGCTACTTGCTCCTTGTACTTGGCTGCTTTTATGCATGCCAATTCTCTTCTTTCTTCGGCAAGATCTAGCTCGGCTCTCAGTCCGTCGTCATTCATTTCTGCTGAGAAATTTAGAGTTCGGGGACTGGGTATGCCGATCTCCACCGGAATCACGGCTTCAGTGCCGTACACAAGACTGTACGGAGTTTCACCGTTGGAGGTTGTGGGTGTAGTTCGGTAGGACCATAGGACTTGAGGGAGATTTTTTACCCATTGTCCTTTGGCTTGTTCTAACCGAGCTTTTAACCCTTTCACCAGGATACGATTTGTTACCTCCGTTTGTCCGTTTGCTTGTGGATGAGAGACTGAAGTGAACCGCTGTTGAATATTCAGCTCTTGGCACCAATTTTTGAACGTCTTGTCGGTGAACTGAGTCCCGTTATCCGAGATGAGGATGTGGGGTATGCCAAATCGGCACACTATGTTCTTCCAGACGAAATCCAATGCCTTTGAGCTCGTTATCGTAGCTAATGGTTCAGCTTCCACCCACTTCGTAAAGTAGTCCACGGCAACGATTAGGAATTTTATTTGCCGAGGAGCTTGTGGTAGTGGTCCTACTATGTCTATACCCCATTGCATAAAAGGCCAAGGGCTTTGCATAGTGGATAGATCGGTCTGCGGCATCCTTGGGATATTTGCATGGATTTGGCACTTCGGGCATGTCTTGACGAGCTGCACTGCTTCTTGTACCAAGGTTGGCCAATAATATCCCCATCTTAGAACTTTTTTAGCTAAAGCTCTGGCTCCGATGTGGCTACCGCACGATCCTTCATGAACTTCTCTGAGGATGTAGTCCGTCTCTTCTGGTCCTACGCACCGCAATAACGGCTGGAGGTAAGACTTTCTAAAGAGGACTCCTTCATGAAGTTCGTACCGAAGTGCTCGGCATGTGATTTTCCGAGCTTCTCTCTTATCCTCGGGCAGTTGTCCTTGATCTAGATACTGTAAGATCGGCGTCATCCAGTTCGGCGAGCTGGTTACTGAATGTACCTCAGCTTCATCAATGCTTCGATGCATTAATTCTTCCGCCTTTGAGCTCGGATCTGAGGCCAACTTACTTAAGGTATCTGCTCGGCTATTTTCCGCTCTGGGAATGCTGATTATCCGAAAATAAGAGAAACTTCGGCTAATGCTTTGCGCTTTGTCTAAATATTTCCTCATCCTCTCATCACGGGCTTCACTTGTACCCAACATGTGATTCACTATGACTTGTGAATCACAATGGATTTTGAGAGACTTGATACATAGACTTTGCGCTAGCTGGAGTCCGGCAAGGAGGGCTTCGTATTCGGCTTCGTTATTAGTGGTTGGGAATGAGAACCGAAGTGAATAGGTTACCTCGTGTCCATCGGGAGCGATAAGTAAAATACCAGCTCCACTTCCCATCTTGTTTGAAGCTCCATCTACGAATCCGCTCCAGCAGTCCGGCGGCTCTACTTCGGATTCCAAGGGCTGTGCTAGTTCGGCATTGGCATAATTCTTCTGTTCGGCAATAACAGGAATTGCTTGATCGTTCTTTGCTTCTGCAAGAAAATCTGCCAAGGCTTGTCCCTTGATGGCTTTCCGAGGTAGATATTCAATTGTGTGCTCTCCCAACTCTATAGCCCACTTGGCGATTCTGCCTGATGCTTCTGGTTTGGTCAACACTTGCCGAAGTGGCAGATCAGTTAAGACGCATACCTTGTGAGCATAGAAGTATGGCCGCAGTCTCCTTGCTGCATTTACTAACGCCAGAGCAATTTTTTCCAGTGGTTGATACCTTGTTTCTGGATCTCTTAATGCTCGGCTTGTAAAGTAGATGGGAAACTGCTTTAGGCCTTCTTCTCGTACAAGCAACGCGCTAATGGTTTGATCGGATGCCGCTAAGTATAAGAAAATCACTTCGGCATCTGTTGGAGCAGAGAGAATTGGAAGCTCGGCTAAATAACTTTTGAGCTCGTCAAAAGCCTTTTTCTGCTCGGCTCCCCACTCAAACTTTGGTGCCTTTTTTAACACTTTGAAGAACGGTCATTGAGTTCGGCTCTGAAGTGACTTCGGTCATCTCGCTTGCCTCTGACTCCGGTTGCTGTGATTGCTATGCTTGATGGTGCCGAACTGATTGCTCGGCACTTTTAAGCGCAATCTGCAGACATTCTTTTGCTCTCTTTTGATCACCTCGGATGACCGCTATCCCACCTTTAGTGGGGATCTTGATGGTGAGGTGATAAGTAGAGCAAACGGCCCGAACTGTGTTGAGCCAGTCTCTCCCCAGGATGATGTTGTACGGGGACCGAGCTTTCACCACAAAGAACTCGATCATCGTATTGGAGCTTGTAGGCGCTTTTCCCACCGTGATCGGAAGGCTGATAATACCTTCAGGGCGGGTGTCCTCCTGGGCGAAACTTTTCAGAGGAAGTGGAGCCGGACTGAGCCGAGCTGGATCCACTTCCATTTTATCGAAACATTCTTTAAAAAGAATGCTGACTGACGCTCCTGTATCCACAAATACTCTGTGGATCAGTTTGTTTGCCACTCCGGCTTGAATGACAATAGCGTCTTGGTGAGGAGAGATGGCTGGGACGGGATCGGCATCTGAAAATGTAATCACTTCGTCTTTCTTCAGCCTTTTATGTGTTGGCTCCTCTTGATTGGAACCTCTGCGTTCTGCTTTTAGGGACGACTTAGTCTTCCCGGCAGGGAGAGCATCAATAGTCTGGATTACTCCATCATATTGCGGCTCGTCGTCATCTTCGGGATCCTCATGCCTTTTCGGATCCTGAGGATTGCAGTTCGCACCTCTCTGCCTTTTGTTCTTTTTCGGCTGCTTGCTTTGGTATTCTTTTAACGTTCCTGTTTTCACAAGAACATCAATACCTGCAGCCAAATTTCGGCACTCCTCGGTATCGTGACCGTGGGCTTGATGGAAGGAGCAATATTGATCCTGAGGTCGCCGCGCGGCTGATTTCGTCATCCGCTTTGGTTTTTCGAACATATCGGAATGTAGTTCGAAAATTTCCGCTCTTGACTTGTTTAATGGTACGAACTGAGCGGGCGGCTTCTCAGGATTGAGACGTGGCCCCAATCTGCCTTGTACCGGTGCCCTTTGAATTCTTTCAAAAGGAGTTCGGCGAGGAAGCACCTGGCCGCTTTGATCGGGCTTCTTTTTCTCTTCTCGGGATGAGCTGTCTAAAGACCGTTTTCGACGGTCTGCCTCATCCGCACGGGAAAACTGGTCCGCAATGTCCCACATTTCTTGAGCTGTTTGCGGACCGCACTCCACGAGCTTTCTGTAGAGAGCTCCGGGCAGGATTCCATTTTGGAATGCCGAAATGACAAGTAGATCGTTGAGATCATCTACTTGTAGGCATTCCTTGTGGAATCTCGTCATGAAGTCGCTGATCTTTTCGTCGCGACCTTGACGTATAGAAAGCAGCTGAGCCGAAGTGATCCGGGCTTCCGCTTTCTGAAAGAACCTCCTGTGGAAAGCATCCATTAGATCTCGGTAAGATCTAATGCTGCCTTGGGGGAGGCTATCGAACCACCTTCTCGCGTTCCCGATAAGAAGCTCGGGGAACAGCTTGCACATATGGACCTCATTGAGACCCTGGTTCGCCATATTATACTGATAGCGTCCCAAGAAGTCATGAGGATCCACTAGCCCGTCATAAGTCATTGACGGTGTCCGGTAGTTCCGCGGCAAAGGAGTTCGGGTGATATCGTCCGAGAACGGAGTCTTTAATGCTCCGTACATGGCGAACCTGATATTTCTTCGGTACGGAGGAGATGGAGTTCTCCTGTGGTTCCGGTACCGAGGAGGAACAGGAACATGTCGGGGTTGAGGATTCTTTCTCCTGGAAGACACGTCACTACTGCGGTAGTGACTTTCATGTCTGGATGAGGAGGGAGAATCCGCCGTTGTTTTCTCCGGCTGTTGGCTCTTCTGCAGGAAGGTTAAGAACTCCTCCTGCTTCTCGGCCAAGAACAGCTTGACAGCTTCATTTAAATCGGGCTGCTGGTAAGACTCGGTGCGATCTCTCCTGGAGTGGCTTGTTCCTTCTTCGTGAGAACCGGAGGTAGATGTCTCCCGAGGCCGTTTTTCAGACCTGCGAGCTGGACTAGCTTCCTCACGGTTATCACGAACGGTATTATGGGTGTTATGTGATCTGGTATGCATTTTTTTGGGGTGGAAAAAGGGTCAAAAATTCGCTTTATCACAAATTTGGTTCTCTGTTTCCCACAGACGGCGCCAGTGATGAATCCGCGAATTTTTGATAGTGATGAATGCAGGAGAATACAGATCACGACACAGAGAATTTACGTGGTTCGATTTACTGAGGTAAATCTACGTCCACGGGAAGAAAAGAGGGCAGAGTTGTATTGCTTGATCTGTTTTCTACAGCTTACAATACAGACTTGCTATTTGATCTTTTATCTCTAGAGAGCTTAACAGAACTTAACCCTATCTATCTCATCTAGGTTCTATTTATACATTGAACCAAGATCGTGGCATGCAGCACCATTTACTAGGTAGTGGATGTCGTGGAGATCGTGGCGATCTTGCATGGGTCCACTATCCTGCATGAGTTAATGACTGCTTGACACCACTAAATAGATCGTGGGTGTAGTGGAGGTGGAAATCCTGCATGAGTCCACTATCTCCTAGTTCGGTCGAATACTGAGACCGAACTGCTGAATTATTGCCGAGCAGCTTTTGCCGATCTGAGAGTAGAGCTTGATGCCGACCTGAGAGCAGAGTTTGATTGGTTGGCTTTTACCGAGCTGTAGGCTGGGGCCGAACTCTTTGGTTGTGCCGAACTGAACTCTTTAGTCATGCCGGACTGATACTCTTTAGTCATGCCGAACTGATACTCTTTCTTGGGCTTTACTGCTGTTGGGCTTGTTTAGTACGTACTCCATCAAACCCAAATACATCATGAAATCAATTTTGAAATTAGAATTCGCGATACCCAAACCGCCAATGAATTGGATCAAATTGTGTCAAAAAATTAGGGCTGATGAACTGAATTAATGCACCAAATTCAGTGTTAATACAAAAAAATTAATGCCTCAATACTAATCTTGTCGCCGCACATAAGTCGGTGTGCAGTTCCGATGGACCTTCTTTAAACAACAGTCAGTCGTCGGAAGCTCGTAGAACACGCAGGTGGAGGAGAAACGTATGGTAATTTGTTCTCAAATCTATACTACTACAAGCGACAGTTTGATGAAGTTACTATAATGCCCTTTTTGGACGTCTATCTATCCTAATCTAAAGTGCAAGTTTGATGAAAAATCCTTAATGCCCTTTTTGGAGGAAAAAATGGAAAGATGGGGTGTTTTCTATTCAAAAATAATTTTTTAAGGCAAAAACAATTGGGCTAATAATAGCCCAATAAAATGCTAACTTCTTGAAAAGTTTTAAAAACATTTAAATAGTGCACTACCATTAAATTTTTTTATAATTAATTATTAAATTTATATATTAATTAGACTTATATTTGAGTTAAATTGGAATTGTGTTAGAGAGTTTAGTTTGCCTTCCATTTATTTAGGTTAAAATTGAGATTTAATCATTTATTGCAATACTTTTCTCCGAATTAATTTACAAGCTAAACGACAACACATATATGTAATGCTTACAATTTCCATCCTATATTTACTCAATTAAAGTTTTTAGTTCTTATATTTTAATTCGCCTATAATTAAACAATACTACTAAGTTTATAGATTAAACTAAGGAATAAGATGACATTATATATATTTAAAATTAAATCTAACTTATAAAGTTTGTATAACTTCTTAATATAAAGAGTAGAGTAAATTCTCACATTATTCAAAACAAACAAGATGCATAAAATATTATCGTTATTTTAAGTGATAGTAGTAATTTACTTTTTATACGTATATGTGGCGGGAAGTAAGAAATTTATTCTTTCCAATATAAAAAATTCATTTAGCCTTTGGCAATGTATATCAAGTTATGTTATGGTCTGAAATTAAAAGAAAGAAATAAACAGTCAACTAAAATGTGATGATTGGATAATACAAATTTTCTAACTTGACTTCTCAAAGAAGTTTTAAATTTATATGATTTAAATTATTCATATATTTAATGTGGATATGTTTAATATTCCATATATTTTTTTCAAATTAATTTTTTATAAATTAAGCTATTAAATTTATAGATTAGATTGCCATTTATTTGGATTAATGACTTGCATATCACTTTCAATAAACATCTTTACTCACACATATTTTCTTTATTTGTATATCTTATTCTAATTAATTCATACTCTTAGATCATTAGTCACACATCTTATTTTTGTCATTAATTTTATTGTTTTTACTTCACTTAGATTATAAGTTAAAATTGCATAAATGTTTTATTCACTGGGGAGTAGTAAATTCTTCATTTTAAGTGAGACAAGATAAATACATTTCTGTTTTTTTAAATCTCCATATTGCTTTCAATTCTTATTTTCTATATATTTATTATATTTTATAATCATTATTTGAAACTCTTATGTCCCGTACATAGCTCGAGTGTTAATACTAGTACTACTAAAAGGCAGTTTGATGAAGTTAATGCCTTTTTTGGGTGGGAAAATGGAAGTTGCATGCGCATTTAATTTTTTTTTCTTTTACAAATGAAGTTTGCTTAACGTGGATATTATCTTTGGTCCGTTTTTGTATATACCGACAATGTTGTAGGGCTGCACTGCAGCCTGTGTTGCATAAGCTTTTTAAATAAAATATTATTTTAATACTACAAAAGCATTATTTATTTTGACTGATCTTCTTCTATTCCATTTCCCAAGCAATTTGTCCCTCAAAACAAATTATGGTTATGTTAAAATGAATATTTCAAACTTTTCATATAAATAAACTTAAAATTATTTTTGTAATTCTTTTTTTAAAGGAAAATGGGGAAAGAGAGAAAGCTGTCACAATCTTTTTTGTTAGAGTATCCACAATGGCGCCTAGCGCACCGCCTAGCCGAGCCCCGGCGCTAGGCGGTGCGCTCGGCGAACCATTGCAACCGCCTAGCGGTTTTCCAAAAAAAAAAATCGCCTAGCGCTAGGCGATATACGGGAGCTCGGCGATGCGCTGGGCGATCCGCTCGGCGCCATTGCAGGGTCCGGATCGCCGAGCGCATCGCCCAGCGGATTTTTTTAATTAATTTTTGAAACACTATATATACGCGCTTTGCACGTCATTTTCATTCGCACCACCTGTTTTAACGAGTTTTCTCTCTATCTTAATTTCTGTACAAGAGCAACAACGCGAAATGGAGAACAACAACGAAGGTACTCCAATGACGAACGAGTCTCAAACTCCCCCGGTACCCGTGGGAGGTGGATGGGGTCTGATGCCAGTGTACTACAACATGTACCCGTGGCAGGGGATGATGCCCGTGATGGCAGCTGGGGGGAGTATGCCGGCATGGCAGGGGGTACCGGGGATGCAACCCGGTATGTAGATGATGCCGGGGTGGGTGCCCGGGATGCAGATGATGCCAGGGGGGAAGGGGGACGGCGATGCAGCCCCCGACAGGAGGGGTACCGGCGACGCAGGGGACGCAGGGGGAGGAAAACATATATCGCCCCAATTTTGATTTTTCGACTGCTTCTTCGCACACATCGACCCCAACGGAGGCGCAGTTCACGCAATTTGCGACTTTTTCCTTAGATGAGTTGATATTCTCGGAGTTCCGGATACTCCCGTTCAAACGGGGGGAGCAGTGCAGGGTCGTCGCGCTCCAAAGAAGAAGGGCAAGGGGAAGAGGGTCGGCGAGTCGTCGCAGCCGGGTGAGGACGACTGCTCGGTACGGAGGAGGTGGACGGATGCGGAGAACGTCGCGCTATCCAAAACGAGGGTGAGTGTTTGCGATGATCCCCTCACTTCGAACAATCAGAGGATCATCAACTTGTAGGCTAAAATAGCAGCAGCCTACGAGACAATTTGCCCGGAGGGGAGGCCACGCACCGGGGAGGATTGCCGGAAGGCGTGGGACCGAATCAGGGCTACGGTCTCTCGATTTTCGGGCTTGTACACCAACGCCCTCCGCATGCAGAGCAGTGGCCAAACGGAGGATGACTGCAGGAGGATAGAGGAGAAAGCCTTCCCCCAGCCCGGGTTGTACAAGGATTTCACCTACTAGAACTGCTTTATGGTGCTGAACGAATCTGAGAAGTTTTGAGCAGGTGTCGATGCTGCCTGGTCGAAGAAGCAACGACTGAACTACACCGGTGATTACAGCAGCAGCAGCGGTAGTTCCCACGACCTCCCCGAGATGGCCCAGGTGATCCCAACCCCTCGTTCGTTCGCTCGCCGACCTCGCCCGGCTGGGCAAAAGCGGGCCCAACGAGAGGCAAGGGGGGTCGCCGGGGGTTCCCAGGAGGTCCAGTCGGCATCCCCCCTTGGCCAGTCCACAGAGGATCTCAAATTCTTCGCGCGTCAACAAACGCGCGCTCAGATGGTCAAGACGTTACCCGAATGGCGGGCGGCGACGGACCCCAAGGAGAAGAGTTTTCTTCACGCATTGCTCGTGAGCATGCGTGACGATTTGGGTGGAGGCGGCGACGGAGGCGACAGAGACAAGGAGTGAATTTTTTAAATTAATGTACTTTTTTTTAATTAATGTACTTTTTTGATTTTATTGTATTTTTTTAATTAATGTACTTTTTTTAATTTTAATAGTATTATTAAATTTTCTCTATCTGTGTTGTAAATTTAATTCCATATGTTGTGTGATTGTTAATTATTTGTTTTATATAATTTTGAGTGATGTGACTAGGCTATGGCTGGGCTATTTGCTTGTCTTGATGATGTGGCAGGAGGATTTTTAGGGCTGATGATGAGACATGAGGAGTTTGTGGCTAGGCTATGGCTATGCTATTGCTGGGCTATTCCTATTGTGGATGCTCTTATAAATTAATAGGATTTCGGATCCATTCATTTTCCATTGCAATTTGTTCCTAAAAAAAGTAATTCAGATACAAAATTGGTGCAGGGAAAAAAATCAGTTTCATGTAATAGATCAATAAAATTGGTGCAATAATTAAATGAGAAGTAACTCTGCTAAATCTAAAAAATTACAGTAATTTAAACTGAATTTAAAAAAAAAATCGTTTTCTAGAGAAAATGTAGAAAGGGGGCCGAAAGCAATTGAAATCTTTACTCAATTAAATTTAAAAGAATTTCAAGTATATAATTTGAAAAAATATTCATGATTTTTTTTAAAGAAAATGGCAGAAAGTTGTAGGGTACTTAAATATAATAAGCTTATTTCTAAAGCATTATGGAATTAATATATGCGAAGCATATGTAATTATATTTGAAATCTTCAAAGGAGTACTAATTTATTTGAACAGCTAATGTGAATTATGCTTATGGTGCTAAAATATGTTCTGAAAAATAAACACATAGATGATAAAAATCATGGCGTTTATAGGATAATAGAATAGTTTATAGGATAATAGAATAAGAAGTTATTTGGTTTTTAATATTAATAAAAGAATATAATACCTTTTGTATCTTCTTCATATTTGTTCCGATTGTTTACTATGAAATATAGTTATTTCAGCTTCCCATGCATGCTGTGTTACCTGTGGATGAATTGAAATGATTGTGTATCTTTGCTTTTTTTTTTTTGTTTTTTCTAACCGTTTTCTCTCTCCTTTTTGCTACAGAGATTGGTTCTTTTTGTAGGTAGAGAGTGGCTTCTGTTTGAGTGGCGGTTGTTGTGTTCTATTAGGTTTTAGTTTATCTTTGATTTCCTTGATATGCCACCTGTATATATATATTAAAAGAATAGGTTAAAAATATAAATAATAAAATGAGCCTCAGTTATATGTGTTTAGAACCTTACCAAATTAAATGGGCCTAATCTTACTAAAGTCATACTCTAATTTCTATCCTGTATATATATTATTTCGTAGATGAGTGAGAAATATTTTTAAAAAAAGCTGCAGTCCAACAACATTAATAATGGTCCATAATATTATTATTTACAGATTTTTTTGGTCTTTGATACGTGGAAAGACTCTCACTCGTCATTGTGTCTTATTGGGAAGCTGCATTGATTTTTTAAACAGTATGCTTAGTATTTGTTCCCTATAAATACCTTACACGCTCCGCACAAACTTTACCATCACCCATACTCATTCAGTCTACAGATCAGCAATATCAACAAGTGAAGATTCAGTTAGCACCCGTTCCTCTACAAAATCACCTCTTTTTAGTTCTTTTTTCTGTTATTATGCATGCACTTCTTAGTTGACTAAAGAATAGTTATTTTTACCGCATCTGACATTCTGTTTGCATTTTTTGTTTCCTTAATCCTGCTGCCAGTTGTTGTAACTTCATTCTTGATCTGCATTTTCCTACATTGAAGTTATTTTAGTAGTTTTGTCTGCTCTTTTGATGAGTATGAATAGAATACTTATTTTTGAGCAGTAATCTTGAATAATCAATTATTGTTTACCTGATGCCACATTTTGCATGCTATTTTTCTTCCTTTTTTTTTTATTTTACATTATTTCCTGTAGAAAGTGTTATCTCGAATTAGGTACACATGAAATTCTATTGGTTAACAGAGAAGGTACAAACTGAAATTGAGATGGATACTTTTGAACCTGTGTAATGTTTGCATACAGAAATGCATCCTCTTTCCCTGTTTATATCATTTGTTTTGAAAGTCATTTCCTGCACAGAAAAGATTAGTTATCCTCTTTTTCTTGCTCGACAATCTTCATCCCAGATTCTCTAACTTTATCATCAAGGTCAGATGTGTCCGGATATTTGAAGGAAATACTGGAGACAAGAATTATTACAGTTTAGAAGTTATATCTCATGATAGTAAGGTATGTTTAATTTGAGAAATCAAAGTATGTTGAAATTGTAAGAAGGATGCAGTATGTTCCAAAAATAGGAATATCTTTTCTTTTTTAACTTATTTTTATTTTTATGTATTCAAGCAACTTTTCCCAAGAGCTTTTGCTAGAAAATAGGTGCTAAGCTTAAAGGAGGACTGTTCTGTATTAGAAACTTTTTTGTGAAGATTAATAATCTCTGGTAGAAGTACCAATCACCGATATAGACTCAGTATGCTTGCAAAGACAGAAATGGTTGAAGGGAAGATCCAAAGTTTCAAATGTGCATGTCATCTTTGAAGACCTTTGAACAGATAGCAAGTCTTGAAAAAACTGATGAAGGAGCATTTTTTGGTATTATTATGTTTAATTTGCAATTATAAAGACAAATTAATGAGATTAGTTTTTACCTCATGAATCCGTTCCTGCAAAAAACAATGAGATAAAGTTATTAAAGTTAAATTTTCATTTTCATCTCATGTAAATACTCTTTTTATAATACATACAGATCCTAACCCTCTTTATGTCATTAATGTATTTTTCTTTCATGTTTATGAAGAAGAGTCTCACATTCATTTGCTCCCATCTTTCTTCCTGTTTTCTAAAGGTTATGACTCTGCAAAGAATAATAAAATCATTTGTTTGATAAAATCACAAGCTGCTCCCATCTTTAAAGAAGGTTCTGATTTTGAAATATTTCTTTCTTTCCACGGAAAGTAGTAAGTTGAAATCATTTCTTTGCAATATTCAGTTCATTTTAAAGAGTTTAGTGACTACTTCATGAACATTTGTATGCGATCTTTATTCCTTTCCTGCGACCTATATTTCTTATTTTTAGAGATCAGTCCCTGCAGAAAATGTCCTTATATGTTGATTGAATACATTCTTTCTTTTGAATAGTAAATACATGTCTGATAGTGCAATATTTGTTTCTTATCATTACCTTGATAGATAATCTTCATCCGAGAATAACAAACTCTATCTTATGAGACTGCTCCTGGTGACAGAAATGATACCATTTTTAAATGTGTAATCCATGATAGTACAATATGTTATTAAACCGAATTGCATGTTGTGTCGATTAATTATCATTGAATTCATCATCCATCATTTACTAAAATGGCACAACAAATTATGAGATGATAGATATTAAATAAATCAAGCTTGCAGGATTTTGTGAGTGACATTTTTAATTTGGAGCTGACGCACTGAAAAAAATAAAGAAATTTGCAACA
The DNA here is from genome assembly GCF_004379255.2 of Salvia splendens. Classification (NCBI taxonomy): domain Eukaryota; kingdom Viridiplantae; phylum Streptophyta; class Magnoliopsida; order Lamiales; family Lamiaceae; genus Salvia; species Salvia splendens. The sequence continues at coordinate 18,408,026 of NC_056039.1, forward strand.
CTTCAGAATTGTGTAGATGAACATATGATATATACAACTTCATGTGAGTTTGATATACACCTTTCAATGTTTTGATATTTCTGCTCTTGGTCTGGATTTGTTTTTGGTGATTTTTTTAGTGTACCAAGTTTAATTTCTGCAAGGTAATAATTATTTTAGATCTAATATAAAAATAATTCACAAATAATTTTTTTTCAGTAATTTCAGTTTTGTAACTATTTTGCTTATTTGATTATCTCTTGAAGTTCTTGGCATGCTTCTTTATCTCCAACATTTGTAAAGGACTTTGATTTTTAACTGTTTATCGTTTGTTCCTGCTCAAAACAAGCATGAATTTTGCTATATCATATGCACTTTGTATTTACGTAGATCTGATCTGTCACGACCACTACTCCCTATTACTAGTGAGCGTAGCAATTTCGTAACTAAAATAATCTTGACAATCATGATCAACATAAAGGAAGTTAATCGATTCGAGGGAATAAGTTCGAAGACGAATGGGTACATAGTCAAAGTAAGATGAGTATCAAGATCATTTTCATAAGTTCCTGGGACAAAATTCTATTGCAGCGGAAGGTTCCAAGACAAAATAATATGTATGAAGATATACTACTTTGGGCTACCTAACTACTTATTAACGGTCACTTCCCAACACCTTCGTCGCCTCAATCACGTTCAACCTGCACATTAGAAAAGAAACATGCAGGGCTGAGTACTTGATATACTCAGTGAGCACAGTGCCAAAACACAGTTCTATTTAATTTGTCAGCCATAGTTGAATGAACACAGGGTTTTTATTTAAAAAAGGCACGAGTCACTAAATTCCTTTCATTTCATAAAATTGATTGCGCAATCACATAAACATAAATATCACATCTGGACGTATGTGAACCAGGAATGTGGCCACATTCCACGACGGTCACTGGACCGGCCAACTCGAAAGCTAGCACACGGTCCCCCATATGTGTACACTAGTCCAAGTAGGGTTTGCGGCCCTACTGGGACCCGAATTCGATTTAACATGATTGACATAGCCAAGCAGATAGGTAATCGTAAAACAAATTATGGCATGACAATATATTCAAAACACATTCACATTTTCATACAAAACCACGTTTTGAAAAGAATGCCAACCTCAGAGCTTAAAGAGTAGTGTAAATTCTCACATTATTCAAAACAAACAAGATGCATAAAATATTATCGTTATTTTAAGTGATAGTAGTAATTTACTTTTTATACGTATATGTGGCGGGAAGTAAGAAATTTATTCTTTCCAATATAAAAAATTCATTTAGTCTTTGGAAATGTATATCAAGTTATGCTATGGTCTGAAATTAAAAGAAAGAAATAAACAGTCAACTAAAATGTGATTATTGGATAATACAAATTTTCTAACTTGACTTCTCAAAGAAGTTTTAAATTTATATGATTTAAATTATTCATATATTTAATGTGGATAAGTTTAATATTTCATATATTTTTTCAAATTAATTTTTTATAAATTAAGCTATTAAATTTATATATTAATTTACCTTTTATTTGGATTAATGACTTGCATAGCACTTTCAATAAACATCTTTACTCACACATATTTTCTTTATTTGTATATCTTATTCTAATTAATTCATACTCTTTGATCATTAGTCACACATCTTATTTTTGTCATTAATTTTATTGTTTTTACTTCACTTAGATTATAAATTAAAATTGCATAAATGTTTCATTCACTGAGGAGTAGTAAATTCTTCATTTTGAGTGAGACAAGATAAGTACATTTATGTTTTTTTATATCTCCATATTGCTTTCAATTCTTATTTTCTATATATTTATTATATTTTATATTCATTATTTGAAACTCTTATGTCCCGTGCATAGCTCGGGTGTTAATACTAGTTCCTATAAATGAAAAGTTCTCTGTCATACTTTATCCACTTTTTCTCCTCTCTTCCATAATTTACCTACTTTTTCTTCACATCTTTCTTACTTTACCTACTTTTTCTCCATATCTCTGTTATTTTGCCTACTTTTTATTCTTTTATCTTACTTTACCAAATTTCTCATTAACACCCATGTCATTCACAAATAAGATTATTTTTTGTGGATGGTAGGATTATGTTAGATTCAATTGTTCTTGTTTAAGCTTCGAATTGGATACATGAAATTGGCTATATATTTATAATAACAACTTCATTTCTTCATGGTTAAGCCTCAGTTGATTATGTTACAAAGTTTAAAAATAGAGTAAAGGTCAATTTTAGTATTAAACATATATAACCAAAATATGAATTCGGTCTAAAAATTCATTTTTAAAAAAACAGGTCCACAACATATGAAAATGAAGATGAAGTAGTCATTTTCTTATAGTTCCGTCGAAAAACTAACGGTCAAAACTAATTGCATAGTGGCATGGCCGTTAGTTTTTTTATGGAACCGTAAAAAAAGGACCACTCCAACTAGGATTTAATTTGTTATGGATCTGTTTTTAAAAAAGTCAATATTTTGGACCAAATTCGTATTTTAGACAATATATTTAAGACCAAAATTGACCTTTACTCTTATTTTAATACTTCCTCCGTCCCATAAAAATATGGCATTGGATATGGCCGACTTTTTTTCAAGGAGAGTTCTATTCAAATTTCAGTTTGGGACCTAAAAATATCCTCATATTTAATTTTTCGTTAACACTGAATGTCACACCTCAACCCCTCTGACGTATATTCTTATAATAAATAAACCCCTTATCATAAAAGCAATTAATACCCGTGTCTAATTCATAGAATACCCATAATATATAAGCTCAAACCAACACTTATCCGATACATATTTCAAAATATCCTGTAAAGTAGTGGGACCCTCTCACCACTCTATATACTATATATTTATCTACATGCAAAATGATGAGGAGGAGAAGGTTGCCAATATGCGTCAGCCGCAGAACCTGATAGCACATGGAGTTCCAATGACTCACGTCAGTCAAAACATTACTGCTATCTTATTCCTGAAAAATTTAGTGGTTTAAATGAGCCACAACTCAGTATATATAAATTTCCACATTCAATCTCACATGATACAAACATCAAGCATATTCTTTTATCAATACATATAATTAGAAACAATATATAACATAATTTAAAAACAAACCATTTCATATTCATATGCATATGCCACTCTATTCAGTTTATTATTCTGTAACAGTCAAGTCTGGTATCTGCCCGAGATTCCTCTATGACCACCCAAAGGTCTCTCTGAAATTGGACTCATAGGTCCCTCTGTATTTGACCCGAAGGTCCCTCTGTATTTGGACTCATAGGTCCCTCTGTATTTGACTCGAATGTCCCTCTGTATTTGGACTCATATGTCCCTCTAAAATTTCAGATCCAGTACAAGGCTGTCACAGATCCTCTTTAATCACATGATTCATGTACTTTCAATACCATATGTAAAACATCAATTTCATATTTTTATCATATAATCCATTTACAACATCACACCAATCACATATCCATATCATATTCCACCATCGATATCAAATAATTCATAATCATATCAATTTCACAATATATAATCCAATAATTCACTCCAATTCAACATATAACAATCAATCACATAATAAATGTAAAACTAAAAGTATAATTTATACACACCTAGTTGTGAAGATAATCATCTATGACCCTCTGACGATTTCTTTCTCTCTTTTTTTTTTCTCTCCCTTCCCCTTGATAAAAGAACTAACTTTATAAAAACAACTTTTCCTCGATTTTTTAAGGCATAATAGTTCGAATAAGGCCACGTATATGTTATATCATCAAAACCTATCCAATTTGTTTAACTATTATTATAAGTTGCATGAATTGTATAAATGTGTTGCATGACTTGTATAAATGTGTTGCATGCAATCTTATAGTTTGACACATAGAAGTATATTATCTAATATTAAATTGATACAACATTATCCCTTTCTTATAGGATAGTGTGTATTAGCGTGTGAGATATAATTATGAGATTAACTACATATGTGTATATATTTCATGCATAGTACTCTACTTATATATATGTATTCCATGCATGCACAATCACTTAATCTTCTAAACTATACGTATAATACATATAATGAAGCTAACTTAAATAGCTAACTAACTATATATTTATGTTTCATTAATTAATATATATATATATATATATATATATATATATATATATACTTAACTATATTAATTTCCCCATTATAAATCAAACATCATCTTTTATTTCCATTTCTATAATACAAATAACAATATACATATGCAAAGATAATCAACTATGCTAATATGCAAAATAATGCATGTTTCGGGTTAGGGATGTCACAATTCTTCCCCTCTTTAAGAATTTTGTCCGCAAAATTAATTTTTTAAAATTTGACATGCTCAATAAAATTTTTAACCCGTAAACAGATGTGGATAGTTCTTTCTTATCTTTTCCTCTGTTTCCCAAGTCGCTTCTTCGACTCCTTGATTTTGCCAAATAACTTTTACCATTGGAATATCTTTTCTTCGCAATTGCTTTATCTGGCGGTCCACTATATTGACAGGTTCTTCTATATAACTCAATTTTTCAGATATCTGTATATCACTTTCAAAATATGTGAAGGATCAGATAGATAACGTCGAAGTCGAAGCATACTGATGTGGAAAACATTATTAATTCGTGTTAATTCCAGAGGTAGTGCTAACCTATGCGCCAATGGTCCAACTCTTTCGACAATATCATACGGACCAATATAACAAGGACTCAACTTACCTTTGTAATTCTTCTGTCTATCCCATGTCGCTTTCAATCTGCTTTTAATAATGTCAATCTTGGACAGTTTCTCGAATAATCTCTGACACTTCTAGAATATCTATATACTGAACTTCTACATTTTCTACTATACAATATCTCATACAGTGTCATATCATAAATGAAACTGGTTACTATACGCAAACTTTATCAACAAAATATACTTATCGCATGAACCCTGAAATTCAATAATACAAACACAAAACATTACCTCCAACGTCTATATAGTTCTCTCTGACTTACCATCTTTATGAGGGTGAAAATCATTACACATCTCTCGCGTACTTTTCAGCAAAGTGATATAACGAACAACACCATCTTATAGGTAAGAAATGTGCTATCGGTGACCCTATAGGTACACACTGTTCTGCTTTAACCTGTTGACATGTCAAACACCTCGAAACAAACTCTACGACTTTCTTCTTCATCTTCGACCACCAATAATACTTTAATAATGATGTTATTTGCATATGTGTAATCACTGTGCTGGACTTATAACTAAAAGCATCTGTAACAACATTAACCTTCTTAAGATGGTATTTCGATGGTGTAATAATAACCTTTAAGAAAATCTATCGAACGTCTATGTCTCATATTCAACTCCTTCTAACTCATCAAATATTTCAATCTGTCATGATCGACCGAAATTCAAAAAGTCTCTCCATGTAGATAAGGATGCCAAATCTTCAAAACAATATAATGCTACTAATTCCAAATCATGAACATAATAAGAAATTCTATATACTCGTGATTGTCATGACACATAAGTAGTAAACTTTCCATTTTGCATCAAAAGATAACCAAATTCTTGTTGCAAAGCATTACTGTAGATAACATAAGATCATGTACGTATGGAAGTTGTCAATATAGGTGACATAGTCAATCGATGATTCAACTAATCAAAACTGTTTTGACATGCTTCACTCCATATAAGAGAAGAACTCTTCCGTAATAACATCTTCATCAATTCAACCATAATCAAGAATCATTTCCAGTTGACAAATACTTTAATACTCTGTATATCCATTTCTATTCTTCAACCTGATACCATGTGTCCCAATAATACCACATGATCTAGCTAGACTCACACTTACCCAACCTTGCACTAAGTTGTTTATCTCGCAAAACTTGTAATAGTGACTGCAAGTGATTAACATGCTCATCTGTACTTCGTGAAATATACTAGTAAGTCAATAAAAATAATCACTAAGTGATATAGGAATGGTTGAGAGACTTTGTTCATCAATGCCATAAATAATTGTAGGTGCAATAGTTAATTTGAAAGGCATAACCAAAACTCATAATGGTCGTATCGAGTTTAAAATGGTGTCTCTGCAATATTCTCTTTAGCTATCTTCAACTGATGGTATCTTGATCGAAAATCAGTACTCGAAAACAGTTGCATACCTTGAAATTGATCAAATAAGTCTCTCTTTACTTCATCATCACAATACACTTCTTGCATATATTTATCATTAAATTCTCTAGAAAAATCATCTGAACTTAGTACCAAAGATTGTATAATAGCTTATGGGACTGTTTCTCACCAATAGTAAGTATTGCTTCAAAGAAGAGACACAGTATAATCAAAACGCTCATCTGATATACAACTCATCCGATTGAACACATGTTCTATCTTTTTCAACCATATCTTGGCCTCGGTCGGATCAGTAGTCTCATAAAGTCAACAATTCCATTTTTCGGTGCCATTTAATGTTTCTACCTCTTTGACTCATCATTGGTCCATGTATTTCTTGGAAATCACCATATGATGCAATATGTATATGAGATGTTTCTATAATTAATTGATGATGCAGGGCGGCTGACCCTTCTCTCCTCAGTGAGATATGTTCAGGACAATACAAATACAAATGAAACTTATAACATAAATGTATCATATGATATTCATAAATACTATGTCCCAGCGGGATTCTATCCCCGCTCTGATACCACCTTAAACTGTCACACCTCAACCCCTCTGACGTATACTCTTATAATAAATAAATCCCTTATCATAAAAGCAATTAATACCCTTTGTCTAATTCATAGAACACCTATATTATATAAGTTCAAACCAACACTTATCCGATACATATTTCAAAATATCCTGTAAAGTAGTGGGACCCTCTCACCACTCTATATACTATACATTTATCTACATGCAAAATGATGAGGAGGAGAAGGTTGCCAATATGCGTCAGCCGCCGAACCTGATAACATGTGGAGTTCCTATGACTCACGTCAGTCAAAACATTACTGCTATCTTATTCCTGAAAAATTTAGTGGTTTAAATGAGCCACAACTCAGTATATATAAATTTTCACCTTCAATCTCTCATGATACAAACATCAAGCATATTCTTTTATCAATACATATAATAGAAACAATATATAACATAATTTAAAAACAAACCATTTCATATTCATATGCATATGCCACTCTATTCAGTTTATTATTCTGTAACAGTCAAGTCTGGTATCTGCCCGGGATTCCTCTATGACCTGAAGGTCTCTCTGAAATTGGACTCATATGTGCCTCTGTATTTGACCCGAAGGTCCCTCTAAAATTTCAGATCCAGTACAAGGCTGTCACAAATCCTCTTTAATCACATGATTCATGTACTTTCAATACCATATGTAAAACATCAATTTCATATTTTTATCATATAATCCATTTACAACATCACACCAATCACATATCCATATCATATTCCACCATCTATATCAAATAATTCATAATCATATCAATTTCACAATATATAATCCAATAATTCACTCCAATTCAACGTATAACAATCAATCACATAATAAATGTAAAACTAAAAGTATAATTTATACACACCTAGTTGTGAAGATAATCATCTATGACCCTCTGACGATTTCTTTCTCTCTTTTTTTTTTCTCTCCCTTCCCCTTGATAAAAGAACTAACTTTATAAAAACAACTTTTCCTCGATTTTTTAAGGCATAATAGTTCGAATAAGGCCACGTATATGTTATATCTTCAAAACCTATACAATTTGTTTAACTATTATTATAAGTTGCATGACTTGTATAAATGTGTTGCATGCAATCTTATAGTTTGACACTGTAACACCCCTTACTCGGTTAGTTTTAACCGAATAAGTGACGTTACCTTTCGGTACGATAGATAAACAAAACCTGTTTTTATTTTTTTCTCTCTTTTCTGCAACCACTCAACATACAACACTATCATAAAAGAAACTAAACCTGATAACACAACTGTTTAGTACTGTACATAACAAAACAACATTAACCTGTTTCGATAGATATTTATACAACTTCACTAGCAAAAAGAAGGTTATAACCTTACATTTCCAACTAACTACAAACAACCAAAAGTTAGCCTAAGCATGCCACGTGAGAACTCCAACTTTACCAGCAAAAAGGGAGGGTAGTGACTTGACACGTGCTGCTGCCAACTAGCGAGCTCACTCGCTTCTATACTCTGCAAGATGGAGAAGAAAGGGGGGTGAGCTTCGAAAAGCTCGTAGTGTAATCGCATTCCAGAATAAAACCTCTAAAACTTCAATCTATATCACTACCACAAGTAAACACTTTATTACCTGGAATGTCGTACAACACATATTCAATTTACATCGGCATCAATATACAAATTTAAAACAATATTACCAAATATTATCCTTACTAAAAGTTTGAATCAGTTAAGATCACATATATCACTTGCAAATAATCAACACATTCATCCTGTACAACAACATGATATAAACAAAGGATCCTGTCAGCAGTCACTTTCCTTCGTCAACATAATTATACTATAAGAAACATAACTATTTAAAGAATTCAAAGCACAACCATATTATTTCAAAAATAGAAAGTCACATTCAGCCCCCAAGTTATGCTTAGTGATGAACACGGGTACACGGACACTATCTGTAGCCCTATGAGGGCGTCTATCATGTAAGTCCGTATCGGACACTGTAATCTTCCAAATGGCCTATGCAAGACAACTGTCATATATTACCCATATAGGGTACATTTCAACAATCGATATATCATATAGATCATCGCTTCGGTTGTCCAGAAGACGAGTGATCAACATGTGTGCAGTACTGCTGTCCTATGGCATGCCAACTATACCCTGTGGTTCACTCAAGCAATGGGGCACAACGCAACTATTTCACATCAACTTTCACATTATTCAACACATATAGCTATTTACATCACTTGGAAGTATACAAAATCCACACAATCATTTTTAAGTTCTATGGCATAAGCATACGAATCACACAACCAAATAGTAACATTTATCGAAGTTAAAGGAATTAAATTCTAGAACACGCGTACACTACCTGTACACGTCAAAAAAAACGCTATTACTGGCTTAGTCAACCAGGGAGGTGCTCCTTTCCCTTATTGCTTGTGCTTGCACCGTGTTCACCTAGGTTTAAAATAGCCACATATACACTTCATAAATAAACACTTAAAGCACAAATATGTAAGCCAAAATATCACATCTATCTATCTCCCTTTTAGCATAAAAACCTTTATTCTCAACTTTTAAAGCTTTAGAAAAATATTGACTGCATTACATCAACTTCATATAATAAACTGACTTAGCTCGGAGATAACTAGGGGTCGAGCCCTACACCAAAATAAACCTCTAGATGTCTATTTTAATTAAAAAAAAGGTTTTCCTCAAAATTCCAAGGAATTAGGGAGTTATGAACGTTTTACTACAGCCTGCCAGTTTGTGACAGATTCTGGCGACGGTTTAGCATGAATTTTTAAAAATATCAAACGTTGACGAAACGATCTGAAATTTTGCAGACATCTTACCAAGACCTTATAGTATGCACTAAAATTTTTAGAACATAAATTATATCATGTTAAAGTGGCCGAAACTGACCAGTACAGTAGCCTCAGAACAGTCTACAAACAAGCTATTTCTCCAACAAAAGAACTCCCAAAACAAATCAGATTTTTCCTATCACTTTCATGCTTAAATATTATATCCTACTTCCAATTGCATAGTTCAATAGCCAAATTACACCAAAGCATCAAACAACAAAATTCCCAAATCTATGAACCCTAATTTTCGACCAAACAACAAGATTCACATCAAAATAACATCACTACTATACTTAGAAATATGATTGAAGAGGTTATGGAGGAAGCTAACCTCTAAATTCAACAATTTTCCAAAGATTAGTGGAAGTGGGTTTGCAACCTAAGCTCCAAAATTGAGGGGAAGAATGGGGAATTGAGAGCTTGGACTGATGGAGTGTATTACATGTTTCACGGTGGAGCGGCCGGAGGATTCGCGGTAGCTGATCGGAGGGAGTAGAGGGCTATTGAAAATTTACACAGAGATGAAGTTGGCATGGGCAGATGGAGAACGAAAAAAAAAAGAGAGAGAAGAAAGAAGAGGATGGGTATTATTTTTCCTATTTTCCTTTCCTTATTTTTTTCCTAATTCTCCACATGACACGTTTTTTTCCTACTAACTTACTCATCAACTTCATATTCTTTTTCTTTCTTCTTTTTCTTTATTTCATTCTTTTTCCTAAATTTCCAAAAAAAATCCTATATTTATCTCTTCTATTTATAACAAAAACATATGCAAATAAAACCACTAACTAAACTATAAATTCTAATCTCTAATTCCTAATTCTTCTAAGGTTGGGATATTACAACACTCCCCCACTTAGGAAATTTCGTCCTCGAAATTGATACCTGATTCAAAAAGGTAGGGGTATTGCTGTCTCATCGTATCTTCCGGCTCCCATGTAGCTTCTTCTATTTTATGACTTCGCCACAATACTTTAACAAGCGCTATTCTTTTGTTTCTAAGCTCTTTCACCTCTCTTGCTAAAATCTGAACCGACTCTTCCTCGTATGTCAAGTCTGGTTGTATTTCAATCGATTCAGCTTGGATAACATGAGAAGGATCTGATCTATATCTTCTCAACATTGAAACATGGAACACATTATGTATCTTTTCTAGATCAGGTGGTAATGCAAGTCGATATGCTACTGGACCAACACGTTCTAAAATCTCATAAGGGCCAATAAATCTCGGACTCAACTTTCCTTTCTTGCCAAATCTGAGCACTTTCTTCCAAGGAGACACTTTTAAAAATACTTTGTCACCAATACAAAACTCAATGTGTTTCCTCTTTAAATCTGCATATGATTTCTGTCTATCAGACGCTTCCTTCAATCGACTTCTTATCAATCGGACCTTTTCTTCCGTCTCTTGTATAATTTCAGGACCCACAATCTTATTCTCACTCAGCTCTGTCCAACATAGCGGTGTTCGACATTTACGACCATAAAGTGCTTCATACGGAGCCATCTGAATACTGGAATGGTAACTGTTGTTATATGCAAATTCTACCAACGGCAAATATTTTTCCCAACTACCTTCAAAGTTGATGACGCAACTTCTCAACATATCTTCTAGAATCTGTATTACTCGTTCAGATTGACCATCTGTCTGTGGATGAAAAGCTGTACTAAGGTGTAGTCGAGAACCCAAGGCTTCTTGAAATTTATTCCAGAATCTCGAAGTGAATCGAGGATCTCTATCAGATATTATCGAGCTTGGCACTCCATGTAATCTCACAATTTCACAAATGTACAACTCAGCCAACTTTTCTAGTGAATAATCAGTTCTTACCGCAAGAAAATGAGCTGATTTGGTCAACCGATCAACAATTACCCAAACTGAATCTTTCTTCCGAGGTGATAAAGGCAATCCTACAACAAAATCCATCGTAATTCTATCCCACTTCCATTCTGGTATAGTGATTGATTGTAATAAACCGGACGGAACTTGATGTTCAGCTTTGACTTGTTGACATGTTAAGCACCTTGCCACATATTCTGTAATATCTCTCTTCATACCATGCCACCAATAGAATTCCCTCAAGTCACGATACATTTTATTACCTCCGGGATGCATAGAATATAAACTGTTGTGCGCTTCTTGGAGTATATCGTCCTTCAACTCTTTGTCATCTGGCACATACAATCTTCCTTTGAAATATAAATATCCATCGGGACTTTGATCGAATCCATGTGTCTTACCTTGAGAGATCTGATCAAACTTAATCTTCACTTTATCATCATTCTTTTGAGAATCTTTAACTCGCTGAATCAGTGTCGATCTCACTCTTAGTTCTGCCACAAGATTTCCATCATCAGATATTTCCAGTCGTGCATTCATCGCTCTCAAAGCTGCAATTGATTTTCTGCTGAGTGCGTCTGCCACAACATTCGCTTTACCTGGATGATAATCGATCACACAATCATAATCTTTAAGTAACTCTACCCATCTTCTCTGCCTCAAATTAAGTTCTTTTTGTGTAAGTAGATACTTAAGACTCTTATGATCTGTGTAGATATAAGTGTCTCCAAATCTTCAAGGCAAATACAATGGCTGCCAGCTCTAGATCATGTGTAGGATAATTTCTCTCATGTGTTTTCAACTGCCTGGAAGCATAAGCAACTACCTTGCCTTCTTGCATCAATACACAGCCTAAACCATTATGTGATGCATCACTAAATATAGTGTACTCCTTTCCCGATTCAGGTTGAATTAGCACTGGTGCTTCTGTTAAAATCGTCTTTAGTTTTTCAAAACTTATCTGACATTCTTCACTCCAGTTAAACGACACCTTCTTCTGAAGTAGAGTAGTAATTGGCTTTGCTATAACAGAAAATCCCTTCACAAACCTGCGATAATAACCCGCTAAGCCCAGAAAACTGCGAACTTCTGAAACATTTTTCGGAGGTTTCCACTGTACCACTGCTTCAATCTTCTTCGGATCCACTCGAATTCCCTCTGCTGATATAACATGACCCAGAAAAGCTACTTCCATAAGCCAGAACTCACACTTACTGAGCTTTGCGTACAACTGCTTATCTCTCAATACTCGCAAGACTGTTCTCAGATGTCGTTCATGATCATCCCTGGTTTTAGAATACACAAGTATGTCATCAATAAACACAATTACAAACTGATCAAGGTATGGTTGAAAAACCCGATTCATCAAGTCCATAAAAGCAGCTGGGGCATTCGTCAACCCAAAAGGCATAACTTTGAATTCATAATGGCCATAACGAGTTCTGAAAGCCGTTTTAAACACATCATCATCTTTCACCTTCAACTGGTAATAACCTGATCGTAGATCAATCTTCGAAAATATGCTTGCTCCCTTCAGTTGATCAAATAAATCATCAATTCTAGGCAAAGGATATTTGTTTTTAACAGTTACCTTATTCAACTGTCGATAATCAATACATAATCTGAATGATCCATCTTTCTTTTTCACAAACAACACTGGCGCTCCCCAAGGTGATACACTCGGCCGTATAAACCCTCGATCAAGTAATTCTTGAAGCTGAGCTTTCAACTCTTTCAATTCTGTTGGAGCCATTCTATAAGGAGCCATTGATATCGGTGTGGTGCCTGGTATAACCTCAATAGCAAATTCAACCTCGCGTTCTGGTGGCAAACCTGGTAACTCTTCAGGAAACACATCAGGATATTCTGACACTATAGGTATATCAGTTAACTTCGGATCCTCTGCTCGTGTATCTAGAGTATAGGCTAAATATGCCTCACAACCCTTTCTCACCAGCTTACGAGCCGTAGTAGCAGAAATCACATTATCAAGGTAGTCTGATCTCTCACCAACCACTATCACCTCATGGCCATCTAGTGTGTATAATATTATTCTCTTCTTACCGCAATCAACTAGAGCACGGTGAATATATAACCAATCCATTCCCAAAATAATGTCAAATTCACGAAACGGTAACTCCATCAGGTTGGCTAAAAAGAGGCATCCTTGAACACTTAGAGGACAATTTCTATAAACTCGATTCACTACCACACTCATACCCAGGGGATTTGACACTAAGATATCATATTTAGTCTTTTCTAAGGGTAAACTATGTTCTTCTATGAGCTTATCACAAATATATGAATGAGTAGAACCGGGATCAATCAAAGCAATAACAGACATATCAAATAATGTAAAAGTACCAAGTATAACATCAGGAGCATCAGAATCCTCGCGAGTCCGCATAGCATAAGCACGTGAAGGAGCTCTCGATGCTGGCCTCTGTATGGGCTCAGATGCTGATCTCTGTCCTCGTGCTGCTCCAAACCCCCTTCCGGTTCCACGACCTTGTTGCACCCCTGGCGCCGATCTAGTCTCAGAAGATACTTGTCCCCTCGGACACTCTCTGTAGTAATGATCCTTAGATCCACATAAGAAGCACGTCCCTAGCAATTTTCGGCATTCACCATGGTGAGGTCTTCCACAATGTTGGCACATCGGTACTCTGTCTGATCCTCCAGTACTAGCCATTGAAGTTGCATGTTGCCTTGGCCTAAACTCTGAAATTTGGCTTGGTCTTTGGCCTTGGAATCGACTAGGCACTGAACTCCTGTTACCTCTAAAGTCTCTGAATCTTTTCCCCGAGAATCGAGAAGGCGAGTGAGATGATTCTGCTGGCCGTTTCTCTTGATTCATAGAGCCCTCTTCAACTTTCTCAGTAACTTTAAGTTGTTCAAGGGTCCGGGCAGCGTGTGATAACTTTGTCAAATCTGATGTCTCCAATCCAACTAGCCCAGCCTGGATAATACTCCTCAAACCCCTCCTGAACTTCCGACACATATCCACATCTGAATAATTTACCTCTGGTGCATATCTCGAAAGACGTCGGAACTCAATCTCGTACTGTTGAACAGTCCTTCTACCTTGAACTAACTGTAGAAATTCTTGTCGTCGGTCCTCTATGTACTGCTCTCCAACATAGCATTCACGAAATTTATTAAGAAAGAAATCCCACGTCAACATGTCTGGAAGAGTAGCACGAGCCACACTGACCCACCACCTGTGAGCCTCCTCTTTCAAAAGTGCAGTTGCACCCTGTAACTTTTCATCTGATGTACAAGTCATGCAGCCGAATATTCGCTCTAACTGTTCCAACCAATACTCAGCCTTGGTTGGATTATCATCTAGTTTACCTCTGAATTCTTCAGCATGATATTCATTCATCTGTTTAAGGATGGAAGATTGACTTGGTGGCACATTCCTAGCAATCTGTTGCATTGCAGTTGCCATAGTGTGTAATATATCATCCTGCCCCACCATAGGAGCAGCAACATCGGCTAAAGGAACCCCCTCAGACTCAGAATCAGAAGAAACTTAAAAAGGACTAGAGGCTTCTTCACCTGACATCTCGATCCTGATTAAAATGGCAGCGGTGTCAAGTCACAGACATTTCAAACCTATGTGGCATGCTTCTATACATATTAAAGACTCAACTAAAGCCCGAGAATCACTTAAATCTGGGCTCTGATACCAAACATGTAACACCCCTTACTCGGTTAGTTTTAACCGAATAAGTGACGTTACCTTTCGGTACGATAGATAAACAAAACCTGTTTTTATTTTTTTCTCTCTTTTCTGCAACCACTCAACATACAACACTATCATAAAAGAAACTAAACCTGATAACACAACTGTTTACTACTGTACATAACAAAACAACATTAACCTGTTTCGATAGATATTTATACAACTTCACTAGCAAAAAGAAGGTTATAACCTTACATTTCCAACTAACTACAAACAACCAAAAGTTAGCCTAAGCATGCCACGTGAGAACTCCAACTTTACCAGCAAAAAGGGAGGGTAGTGACTTGACACGTGCTGCTGCCAACTAGCGAGCTCACTCGCTTCTATACTCTGCAAGATGGAGAAGAAAGGGGGGTGAGCTTCGAAAAGCTCGTAGTGTAATCGCATTCCAGAATAAAACCTCTAAAACTTCAATCTATATCACTACCACAAGTAAACACTTTATTACCTGGAATGTCGTACAACACATATTCAATTTACATCGGCATCAATATACAAATTTAAAACAATATTACCAAATATTATCCTTACTAAAAGTTTGAATCAGTTAAGATCACATATATCACTTGCAAATAATCAACACATTCATCCTGTACAACAACATGATATAAACAAAGGATCCTGTCAGCAGTCACTTTCCTTCGTCAACATAATTATACTATAAGAAACATAACTATTTAAAGAATTCAAAGCACAACCATATTATTTCAAAAATAGAAAGTCACATTCAGCCCCCAAGTTATGCTTAGTGATGAACACGGGTACACGGACACTATCTGTAGCCCTATGAGGGCGTCTATCATGTAAGTCCGTATCGGACACTGTAATCTTCCAAATGGCCTATGCAAGACAACTGTCATATATTACCCATATAGGGTACATTTCAACAATCGATATATCATATAGATCATCGCTTCGGTTGTCCAGAAGACGAGTGATCAACATGTGTGCAGTACTGCTGTCCTATGGCATGCCAACTATACCCTGTGGTTCACTCAAGCAATGGGGCACAACGCAACTATTTCACATCAACTTTCACATTATTCAACACATATAGCTATTTACATCACTTGGAAGTATACAAAATCCACACAATCATTTTTAAGTTCTATGGCATAAGCATACGAATCACACAACCAAATAGTAACATTTATCGAAGTTAAAGGAATTAAATTCTAGAACACGCGTACACTACCTGTACACGTCAAAAAAAACGCTATTACTGGCTTAGTCAACCAGGGAGGTGCTCCTTTCCCTTATTGCTTGTGCTTGCACCGTGTTCACCTAGGTTTAAAATAGCCACATATACACTTCATAAATAAACACTTAAAGCACAAATATGTAAGCCAAAATATCACATCTATCTATCTCCCTTTTAGCATAAAAACCTTTATTCTCAACTTTTAAAGCTTTAGAAAAATATTGACTGCATTACATCAACTTCATATAATAAACTGACTTAGCTCGGAGATAACTAGGGGTCGAGCCCTACACCAAAATAAACCTCTAGATGTCTATTTTAATTACAAAAAAGGTTTTCCTCAAAATTCCAAGGAATTAGGGAGTTATGAACGTTTTACTACAGCCTGCCAGTTTGTGACAGATTCTGGCGACGGTTTAGCACGAATTTTTAAAAATATCAAACGTTGACGAAACGATCTGAAATTTTGCAGACATCTTACCAAGACCTTATAGTATGCATTAAAATTTTTAGAACATAAATTATATCATGTTAACGTGGCCGAAACTGACCAGTACAGTAGCCTCAGAACAGTCTACAAACAAGCTATTTCTCCAACAAAAGAACTCCCAAAACAAATCAGATTTTTCCTATCACTTTCATGCTTAAATATTATATCCTACTTCCAATTGCATAGTTCAATAGCCAAATTACACCAAAGCATCAAACAACAAAATTCCCAAATCTATGAACCCTAATTTTCGACCAAACAACAAGATTCACATCAAAATAACATCACTACTATACTTAGAAATATGATTGAAGAGGTTATGGAGGAAGCTAACCTCTAAATTCAATAATTTTCCAAAGATTAGTGGAAGTGGGTTTGCAACCTAAGCTCCAAAATTGAGGGGAAGAATGGGGAATTGAGAGCTTGGACTGATGGAGTGTATTACATGTTTCACGGTGGAGCGGCCGGAGGATTCGCGGTAGCTGATCGGAGGGAGTAGAGGGCTATTGAAAATTTACACAGAGATGAAGTTGGCATGGGCAGATGGAGAACGAAAAAAAAAAGAGAGAGAAGAAAGAAGAGGATGGGTATTATTTTTCCTATTTTCCTTTCCTTATTTTTTTCCTAATTCTCCACATGACACGTTTTTTTCCTACTAACTTACTCATCAACTTCATATTCTTTTTCTTTCTTCTTTTTCTTTATTTCATTCTTTTTCCTAAATTTCCAAAAAAAATCCTATATTTATCTCTTCTATTTATAACAAAAACATATGCAAATAAAACCACTAACTAAACTATAAATTCTAATCTCTAATTCCTAATTCTTCTAAGGTTGGGATATTACAGACACGTAGAAGTATATTATCTAATATTAAATTGATACAACATTATCCCTTTCCTATAGGATAGTGTGTATTAGCGTGTGAGATACAATTATGAGATTAACTACATGTGTATATATTTCATGCACAGTACTCTACTTATTTATATGTATTCCATGCATGCACAATCACTTAATCTACTAAACTATACATATATTACATATAATTAAGCTAACTTAAATAGCTAACTAACTACATATTTATGTTTCATTAATTAATATATATATACATACTTAACTATATTAATTTCCCCTTTATAAATCAAACATCATCTTTTATTTCCATTTCTATAATACAAATAACAATATACATATGCAAAGATAATCAACTATGCTAATATGCAAAATAATGCATGTTTCGGGTTAGGGATGTCACACTGAAAGAGCGCCAAAACCTCTCTTTGTTTCGGGGATAGGAAGGAGCCGAAACGATGGGATCGGAGGCGCCGCGGCTGCTGCCAGAATGGGCATTGATGAAGCCGGTCGTGGCCCTGTGTTAGGTACTCTCAATTTCCCGCTCCGCTTTCTCATTTCATATCTAATTTGAACCGGAAATCCGTCTTTTTATTTTCTAGGTCCAACGGTGAAAGGTCTCAGGATGCGTAGGTGTCGTTCAAGCAAGGATTTATCCTACTGGTCAGGATAGAGATCCTAACTAAGCCTAGACCCTGGTTTCAAAGATTCCTCAACCCACTCCTACTGATCAGTATAGTGGTGGTAAGGGTCGAATCCCACAGAGATGGTGCGTTAAAACTATTGTGGTGATATTCTGGATGGTTTGGTTAGCTACCACGCTCGGGTTGAGTCTCTACCTAGGCAAGAACTTAAAGGTAATCTCCTACTGACTAGAATGGGGAAAGAAGTGTAGAGGTGCAGCTGTGTACGTGGAAATGGGGAGACATTTTTGTAACAGAAAATATTTAGAAGGCACGGGTTTCTATTTTGGGCTAGACAGAATATTCAGAGGGTAGTGGTGGTTATGGTGACTAGGCTGACAGATCTGCAGGGTACAAACTAAAGGTAAAGGACAAAAGGCAAAAAACATCTAAAAAGCAAAAGTGGTCCCCAACTATTGACATGGACATCATCTTCTTTAACAAACGTATCCAACATTCAGATAATAATTCCAGATTCAACACGGAAACACATATTATTAACTCGCGAACACAGATCCACAAATAAGAACACCAAATCTGAAATCAAAACACAGAAACTGCAACTCCGCATACTGGTCAACAGGAAAACGAAACGAACTCAAACTAGACTTCACATGCAGCGATTCACTCACGATCAAACAGTTCCACGTTTAACTAAAGGAATTGTGACGGAAACAAGGACCAGGAATTGTGACGGAAACAAGGACCAATAATTTCACGCTGAAAACAACCAGAAACACTAGATCTAAGCTAACTAGGCGGAATAGGAAGGAAAAGAAATCAACACAAATAACGAACGGAAATCAACTTCATAGCATAAACACGTTCGGATCTTCAATAAGTACTTCAAAAACAGGAAATATCTAAAAGCAACAAAGATCCAACGTAAAGAAAGCAAGTAAATTAAATTACGAAAGCGAATAAAAGTGTTTTGCCACTCCGGGCGATGGAATCTCTAACTACGGTCTTGCTGGCTGGAACGGACGATTTGGAACTCCAGGAACATCTAGATTCTTCAAGTGACCATGGCAGTGGCGAGGAACGAGATTCAGGACTGGGCTGAAGGACTGAACTCCGAGAGAATTCTACCTAAGAGTGATGATGATGAATAGTCTCCCCTTCTCTCTCTCCAAGTGGCTTCCTTTTATAGGGAGGCTTACCCTTGATTTTAGGGTAAAACCTTGCTGTGAGATGACTTCTTTGCCCTTAATTGTGATTGATCAGTCCCAGCTATCCTCCTTCTCCATCTCGAGCCATTT
Organism: Salvia splendens; assembly: GCF_004379255.2. Classification (NCBI taxonomy): domain Eukaryota; kingdom Viridiplantae; phylum Streptophyta; class Magnoliopsida; order Lamiales; family Lamiaceae; genus Salvia; species Salvia splendens. Next base: position 18,427,748 of record NC_056039.1, read on the forward strand.
TTGCATGTATACTGGTCAGTACGTAATCGTCCTGACGCCCTTTTCACTTGAAGTATCTGAAACTCTGCCTACTGGCTAGAACGCTTACCCTGCACGCTTAAGCAACTAATTTTGCAGATATAATTCAATTATGCACATCATACTGACCTGTAACCTAGGCCTAGAATACGACTTATCAAACTGCTCACACTTACCACATGCTTGTCCTCAAGCGTGAAGAACAAACAAAAAGGAATAAGTCGAATTCTAGCCTGGTTACTCCCCTGACCGACTCTATCCTACCCTAGACCCTAGACTACAACGACGCAAAGAAAAACACTTGAACAAACACAGAAAAACACACAAATAAGAATAAAAACTAAAACAAAAAGATTGGGCTATATTTTCAACCATCCCTTACCTCGGGATCCGGTGCAATCCGGCCTTAGACGGCCTTGAACTTCTGCCACCCTCCATTCCTTCCTGGTCAGTACATCCGTTTTCAAGATCGCCCAAACTCTCGGCTAAACACTAGATTCACTCGGTCTCTCATACCTCACCAGGAATGTTAGGACCGCATTCTCTCAATATGCTCAACCACACTTGCTTCGGACTTAGATCTCACGTGCAGCTACTGAAGGACTTAAAGGCTTGTAATGGGGCTATTGGGTTGCAGTATTTTGGGGTGGATGTTCCTAAGGTTCTAAGTTTTCAAAATTTCTATTTTATTGGTGCGGGGGAACTGTGTGCTGTAGGCTTCTGATCAGTTGCTTTTTAGCTGACACTTCTGGCTTGGGTCTCCAACTGTTCAGTACCATCTTGTGGCTTTGGCACCCTTATTCCTTCTCATTTTTGTGGTCAAGTTTCTGACCATTTTTCTCCACATTCTTCTCTCTCTTTTTTTTCTTTTGTGGCTTCGCCACCCTTATTCCTTCTTCTTCTCCCTTTTTTTTCTTTTTGTGGACCCGGGATAACTCCCTGATTGATTTTCTTCCAAACTTTCTTGCCCAGCTGGATTCTGCTTTCTTGTACATCTTTTTGGCCAGTAAGCTTCATTCGCCTCACGCCTTGCACACACACAGCCCCAGTGGCTAGGGGTATTTATCTGGGTAAAAGAGTTGGGAAAAGAGGTTCTAAGGGTGATTTTTTTTTATTGGGGGGTTTCCTACTGCCTTCAGTGTTTGCTACCCGTGGTCACTTCATCCTAGGCAATTTGTGGCAGCCCCTCTTTCTTTTCAATATATGTGGAAAGTGGTTCCACTTAAGGCTTATGACTCACATTTTTAAGAGGGCTTTCGCGTTTGGCTCTAAGTATGGGCTTTTCTCTCATACTCACATCATCTATCCTGACTAGGAGGTACTAGGGAGGGTGGTTTCGGTTTTCCAGCATGTCCTATCTCCCTCAATTCCCCTCACCGTCAGCTCAAGACGGTTGAGTTTTAAGCCCAATCAACACACAAAATAAAAAAAACTATACTTAACAGGACACTAACACAAGCACAAAGACTACACATATATACATACTCATCATACTGGTCATTGCGTCCCCCCTCCCACTTCACAAGTGTCTGCCCTCAGATAGGGCTGTGAAGTGGAAAAGGTAATGGCCAGTATGATGGACACATAGACAAACAGACAAAAATAACAAATTAAAACTAAAACTTCTCACACTTAGACTATGGAATAGGCTAAGTGGGAGAGTTTGAAAACCTAAACAGCAACCAACAAAACACATATATATACAAAACTCCTCACACTTAGGCCGTGCAATGGGCTAAGTGCGAGCTGGCATGCTTACGAAAAACAGAAAACACAAACACATGCGCCAAAAAGACAAACCCTTAACTTCTCACACATAGACTATAGAATAGGCTAAGTGTTATGAATGGGGTTTGCGCACAAACAAAAGTTATACTACCTAAACAAACAAAACACAATTAAAAACGAAAAGCAAAAAAACGAGAAAATAAAAAGAAAAACTAACTGGTCAGGTGGGGTGGTGGTCACTTGTTCCTCCTGCTCCTTCGTGGGGCAGGTTGTGGTGCAGGTGGTTCTTCCTGTTTCTCCTCATCAATCCCGGACTGTTTGTTCCCAGATTCCGCCGACTCTTCGGCATCTCCTTCCTCGTGTTCCGCCTCTAGTTCCTGCTCTGTTCCTTTCGTCTCGGTTAATACCTCCTCTGATACTCGTGGTTCATTAACTCGGCCGCCATGGCCCCTTGGTGCAACAGCTTGTTCCTTCCTCCGGCTTGTGACTTCATTCAATAACTCATCCATCACGGATGCCATTCTGCTGTCACGACCGCCCATACAAGGGGTACCACAAACGCGGCGATCGTGACCGACATGCATGGACAACAATTTAAAAGGACAACTTAATTAAACGATTTTGAGGTTATTTTTTTTTTTAAAGACATAAGGTAAGATACTACAAAAGGGGATAACGGAAAATTTGACTTAAGAAAAACACATCAATTAAGAACTAAAGTAAAACAAACATTTAACTTAAAAATCTCGAAGAGTACCATTTTAAAAAGAAACGTAATTACTAGTTTAAAACTCATCATCACCATACATGTTCAAACACAAAAACATAGAGGAAAGATTAAGTCATGAGTCATAGTTCAAATTATAGCAGCGGAAAATACGGTTTAAGGAGAGTCAAGGACGACGCCTATGTATGACGACACGACGCATCCTAAGTACTTAAGCCGGCTCAACATCCACCGCAACATCCCGCTCAACCTGCACATAAGAAAATAATATGCAGGGCTGAGTACTTGTTGTACTCAATGGGCTCATGCCGAAAACATTTTAATAAGTTATGTCATCCATACCAGTGATCTCGAGTTTTAAGTAGTAAGAATAATATCACGAGAAACACAAAAATATTCAAGTCTGGCCAGACAATTTATCTCCCCACTTTTCACATCAATCCATCAATCACATCACAGTGCGACGAAAGTGTGGCCACACTATTCGCCCACGAGACCGGCCGACTAGCAAAGACGGCTCACGATCCCACCAGTGTACACAGCCCGATAGGGTTTACGGCCCTACTCGGACCCGAATTCGTTTCACAATACAGCCATGTAGCCTAACGGAGTAAACTCATACGAACTAGGCATCAGGCACATAATCACAAAAACAAAACAGTTCATGGCATGACATAACAGTTAAACCACCCTTATATCTCCACATAATATTTTTCGAAAGAGTAAAGAGGTTGAAAAGAAAGCCCACCTCGTTCTCTTAACAATTCAATTCCAACTTATGCGACTTTCGTTCCTCGAGCTCACGTATACTCAATCACCCTTGCCAACGACAACACAATCAGTCTTTCATAAACGTATATTTTCGTGCATGTCCTATTGTTCCTTTTTATCGTTCTCTTACCCATCCCAACATTCATCAACACAAGAAAGACATGTCATAATACTTTTCTCAACGAGTCACATAAAATCACGTCATAGGATGCTTTCTCAAATCACACATGCATCATATAATTCATCAAGACTTAGCACAAATGATATTTTCGTAAAATAGCAAAACTGGCAGAACTGCGCGGTTGGTTTGTAAAAATCACCAAAAATTCACCCGACCTCATATGAAGCTGAAATTTGGTCACAACACAGTAGACACATTAAAGTTCATCCAGGTAAAGTTTCACGCTCAAATCATGTCGTTTGGTCAGTCAAAACACTAATACAACACTCTGGTCGGAACATAAAAATTCTGGCAGTTTTGCGCAGTTCATTTCAAAAATTCACCATAAATTCATACGATGCCCAAAAAGGCTGAAAATTTAACACAACACAGAAGACACTTCAAATTTGCATATAGTTCAAGAATCACATCGATCGGAGGTCATTTGGTCAGTCCAACAGAAAACGAAACTTTCTGGTCGGGAACACACGTTTCTGGCAAAATTGCGCAGTCGACTTCAAATATTTTTCAAAAATTCATTTTTCGATAAAACAGGCTGAAATTCACACGAGACACCGAAGACATCTTGAAATTTACTCAGTAAAAATTTCGTAGCAAAATTCGTTCGTTTGATGGGTCGAATCCAGATCATAAGTCACTGGTCGAGCATCACAGAATTCTGATTCAATTTCGAAAATAGGGTTTTTTAAAATTCCACAACGAAAACACCGATTCATCATGCTCGAAAATACATCATCATGCTCACTCATTCCTCAAACACATATTTGCATACAACTCATATTATTCACAATTATTTCGATCCAAATCACACGTGAATTCAACCAACAAATGCAAAACCAACAAGTTCATATAATCACACAATTTTTCCCCCGTTAAAACTTGCGATCTATCAAACCTACACTCTCTACATGCATGTAGGACTCAAAACATGGTTCAAAACGGAAGGAGAAGAGAAGTGTGTGATTATACCTTCCTTTTGACAAAACGAAAACGGTAGAAACGTAGGATGAAGCGATCCATCGGTGGTTCTCGAAGATAACTTCAATGGCTGCAAAATCAAGGCTTGAATGGAGGTTTTTGGAGATGGGAGAGTGATGGAGGGAGAGAACCGTGTGGGAGTGAGGGAGGGAGAGAGTGGCGAAAATTGTGAGGTATGGGGGCTAGGGTTTGATAATTATGTATTTATTTGCTAGGTTTAGGTTTAAAAAAAAAAAAAAACCTCAAAATCGTTTAATTAAGTTGTCCTTTTAAATTGTTGTCCATGCATGTCGGTCACGATCGCCGCGTTTGTGGTACCCCTTGTATGGGCGGTCGTGACAGAGTGGTATCAGAGCAATTTTTCTTTCAACTCTGGACCCGAGAGTCTTTTTCAGTCTTAGTCTAGACTTGTTTCGCTAGACTAAAATAATAATGGTAATAATAATGATGATAATAATAATTATGCATTGAAGGCTCAACATCCCGACTCGTCACACTCAACTGAGAAAAAGGTAATATGTTTTTTTTTGGAAATTTTTATGAGAAAGTTTTGGAGAATGGAAAATGAGAGAAATTTTGAGAATGAAAGAGGAAAAGATTTTTATAAGAACGAGGAAGTGAAATCTTTCCGTGAGGGATTGGTTTCAAATTGAGAATAGTATTTTCTGATGTTTAAGAAAAGAGCAAGTTTTGAAGAGAAATTATGGAGTTTTAAAGTATGAAAGTGTTTTTGCTTTGGGATGTTAAAATGTTGTGTGTTATACTTGGTTATCTTTAAGTATGAATGATGATGAAGTATGTTGCGAACATAGAGTGCTTATGTTGTAGGCTAGATTGAATACGCGCGAACAGTAGTTTTGAGTTGAGATAACCTATCACTTTCCCGAGTGACGAATACGAATGAGAATCTGAAAGTTGGGGTGAACCCCTAATTTGTCAAGGCACGACGAGACAAGGAGATCGAGAGTGCGAATGGAGGCCGGTGGACCATGAAACTTTTTCTTGGAATTGCGTGAAACTTTGGAGCAAGCTAGGTGCGAACCATTCGAAGGACGTAAGCAAATTTCGGGACGAAATTTTTGTTAAGGTGGGTAGATTGTAACACCCCGACTTTTTCTACTCTTTTTATTGTGTTCTTGAAAGGACCGTCGTTTGTACACTTGAAAATTTTTTCAACCTTGTTTCTTTTGTCGAGAGAATAATTTTACAATTTGGCTTTGGGCTATTAATTTTAAGAGTGTTGGGTCATCCAAATTTTCTTATTCTTTAACCAACTTAGCCAAACTCTACAATTTACATGTTGGGCCCAATTTCATCAAAGAACTTTAAGTTTCCAAGCCCAATTCATTTTATTTGGAAACCACACTTTGAAGCCCAATTAGAGATTAATGATTTCTATACATGCATCTCTCCCTCAATCCCACGATTCCTTCCACATTCATTCAATTTCTGAAATAAAAGCTTGCTTTCTCCCATGATCTGCAGTTACAAGCATTTCTCTCCATCTCCTGCACGATCAGAATTCCAATTTACACCACGTTCCAAACTGCAGAGTTACATCCCGTTCTGTACATAGTTCACAAATTGAGAGAAAAAAAAAACCCGAGTGAAAGCAGAGAGTTCTGGAGTCGAAAATAAGCAAGTAGGATTCTCCGTTCCATCTCAATTTCAAACCCGGCATGTTTGGGAGTCGGAACTGGCGCTGACCGAGATGATGCGGGGAGATGTCGGCGGCGGTTGGTGAACGGAGCTGAGACGACTGGAGCTCGGCGGTGACGGAGAGGCAGTGACAGCGGCAGCGGGGGTTGCTGGTGCAGCAAAGGCCGAGAGAGGGAGAGAATTGCAGAATTTCTCATCCCAAACAAAGAGTGGCGGAGACGTCGAGGGGCAGTGCCGTTGCACGGATTTGCGAAAACAGCGACAACCGGCCAGGAGAAACGATGAACCGGTGCCACTGAACGACGGCGACTCTCGCGGAAGAAACGAGAGTGGTGACTCTGCTTCTTCTCAACGGCAACAGCGGTGACATCGCGGGTGACTCGGGTCGACGGAATCGCTTGTTAGCCGGCGGCGTTGAGTGAGAATTTGAGGAGGAGTTCAGAGATTTCAATTTGGATTGTTCTCCTGGTTTTGATTTCAGAGAAGAAGAAGACGACGGAAGGGGATTAATGAGAAGAGATTTGGGGGTTTCAATCCTTATTCTTTTTGAATTTCACGTGGGCAGGTAAGAAAGAAGTTGGACCCTTTTTATTTAATTTTTATGGGCCATGTGAATTTATCTTTAAGTGTTGGACCTTTTGTTTAGTAAAGGAGATGAATTGGAGTACATTAAATCAATGGATGACTCTATGCACGCTTTTCGAGAAAGGAATGGAGCATACGTTAAGGCTTTAAACGATCGAGGTGGGCTTTCGAACTAAATACTTTTAAGAGCTTTAGTTTTAATATATTGATTCGAGCATCATTTTATGTGACAAAATTCATTTTAATTGAGATTGCAAGTATTATTAATTTTATTCGATGATGATGTGGTTTATGTGCTTAAAGTGAAAGTGATGTTATGTGATATACGCGTTGATTTAGCGAGTGCTTTGTGATTTGCTCGACTTGTTGATGTGATGTGAGATGATGCTCGACCTTGACAGAGAAAAATGATTTTATGTTTCAAATACGTTTTTGGGGAAAATAAAGTTTGCAAAGGGAATATCATGCAATGTGTTTGTTTTGAGAAATGCCTATCTGTTTGTTTAGCAAGGGAGTTGTCCCTACTAGACCTATTGAAATCGAATTCGGGTCTGACTAGGGAGTGAGTCCCTACTCAGGCTAGTGTACACCAATGGGGATCGTGAGCCGTCTTTTGGGTCGGCCGGTCTAGTGATCGAGTTTGCGGCCACAAATCTCGTTTCACAGTATGTTGTTGATGTTGACGAGGTTGATGTTGATGAGATTGATGTTGATGAGATTGATGTTGATGAGATTGATGTTGATGTTGATGTTGATGATTATTTAGTGGGGAGTGAGTCCCTACTATGAGTTTAATCGAATTCAGGTCTTAGCAAGGGTGCGTCCCTACTCGGACTAGTGTACACGATGAGGACCGTGAGTCATCGAATGGGTTGGCCGGTTTTCGTGCTCGTGGAAAGTGGCCCCTTACACGGCACCCTAAAGAACAGATATGGCAGTTTCTTAAATAATCAAGGAGAAATGGTTGGTTTGAAATGATGAGGAAAAAGGATTTGAGGATGAGTTGAAAGTTTGTGTTTGAAATATTTTTAGTGTCTCGGGCCTTTTCAAGTTAAAACCCCGAGGTCACTCAATGGTGGCATGATATAACTGTTTTTATAATATTGTTTTGGCAATTGTCCACTGAGTGCATCAAGTACTCAGCCCTGCATATTGTTTTTCTTAATGTGCAGATTGAGCGGTGACGAGCGCGGTGGGTGTTGAGCATAAAAGTGAAGAATGTCTATCAAATGTTCGGAATATGTTGTGTCTTCATACATAGCATTATTCTACTCCCGAGATGCTTCCGCTGAATATTGTTTCTTTTGCCAAGTATTGTTAAGATAATATTTGTTTCGAGTTGTTGATTGTTGAGATACTCTGATTTTTATTTCGAGCTATGGTCGAGTTGTGTTGTTTTCTCCTTTCTTTCCCGCTTCTTTAGTCATCCCCTAGTCGCGATTAACCGTGTTTTCTATCCTTAGAAAATGCAGGCGTGACATCTGCCCATCTCCGTTATCAATTTCTGGTTCTCATCTCCAAGCCTGGTAACAATCGTCTCCAAAGCTTCTTGCCTCTGACTCTGTCTCGTCTGCCCCGCAGACTCCTTCAACATTCTTTCCATCACTGCTGCCAATTTCATCACTTCCGCTTTCAATTGTTGATTTTCTTCTTTCACCTCTTCCATCGCTTTCTCGATCTTCCCTTGACGCTGCTCCTGATCCTGTGTTCCCGGATGTGCTGCAGATCTCCCAGTCGGTATAGCTTCTTCTCCCATTGCGTAGAATTGGGGTGCGCCCTGCCTCATGTAAATGGTGTTCGTACGGATGAATAAAGGTGTATCAAAAAGACCAGGAGGATCCACCATGATCTGGTCGGATAAGTCGTCTACCTCCGTGATGATGATGTTGTTTCTGACGAACACTCCCAAGACATGGCAGAGAGTGAGGTTCCTCGCTGGGTGGGTAGCAATTAGATGGCATTGGTAGGCGGTCCAAAAACCCATATGCAACTTCCTCCCCCGCTTGGCGTACCAGAGAAGATATAACTCCGTCATCGACGTCCTAACAGCGGAGTTCGACTGCCCCAATAAATTGAAATCCAGGTAAAGCTGTACCAGACGCAGAATTGGATTGTTGAAATGAACGGAGCGGGAAATAGTGGACTGGAATTGCCCTGCATCAGGGTGAGTAAGTTCCTCCCAGGCATCCAGGAATTCCCCGCTCCCTACTTCTCTACTCAGGCCCTATGGCCTCATCTAGACTGCACATTCCAAGACGCACGGTCCACTCAATCAAACTCATCCGTATCTCTCCTCCAAACAGTCTAAAGCTGATACACTCCTCATCGAGATCAGTAGTGACCTTAAATCTAAAGGTCGTGAAAAACTCCTTTGCTAGTCTAACCGGGACACTCGGATCCTCATTCTCCAACAACCACTCGAATCCTAACGCTTGCAAATAAGATAAAAACTGCTCGCGGGCACCTAACTCATCCAAAGAAGGAATGTGAAGTACCTTCCCGCTCTTCACCTGCTTACTCCCTTCATCCTTACTATCGAAAGCTTTCTGTAGCTCCTTCGAGTCGAAAAGCTTCATCTCCTCCACTAGATCATCAGTAAGGTCCACTGTCCAGCGCTTATATCGGAGTCTCTCTGCTGGTGGATGTAATAACTCCCGATGATCGTTCGGAAGTTGCTGTTCCTTGTACTCCTCATCCTCCATGGACGTATCACTGGCCGATTCAGATTCCTCACTGATCTCATACTCACTATCACTCTGCTCTCGTTGGCTGGATGGGGTCCTCTGAGCAGCCTCGGTGATCACTATGCCAGTGTTCACGACACATGGTTTCTTGTTGCTAGGCTTCTTCTTCATAGGGGCCTTCCCCTTTCGTTTTCTCTCTTCACGGTATCTTGCTTCCTCTCTGTCAACTTTCTCTTTCTCTGCTTCGGGTTCTTTCTCGGCTTGTGTTGAAAGTGGATCCTGGGTAGTTGGACCTGTCTCCCCGTAGCCTACTGACCTGGATGCGAGGTCCAGACCCTCAGCCATCCTGTCAGCCTCTTCACCTTGGCCAATCAGTGTTGGAGAGACCGCTTCGGTTTCCATTGCAGTCTCCTCTAGGTCAGTAACAGGTAAAGACTCCTCCCCAGGTTTTGTGGGAGTGGTTCCCTCCTCTTCACTCAAGATTTCCACGGGATCTGCCTCTGTGTTCGGCTTCGCCCTACTAGCTGCCCACTTTCCTAAGCATCTCTGCGAAACCCTCTGCGGTTTAGGCCGGTCCGCCTTAGGATCAGCCTTCAATATTAAGCTCCGCTTTATGGGCTTGGGCTTCACTACTGGAGGTGCCACCGGTTCTGGCTCTTGGATTTCTGCAGCTGACTCCTTCTCTCCTACCTGCATTCTATCATCCCCTACTTCCACTCGGGGATCTACTGGCTCCGGCTCTGTCTCTTCACCCTGTACTGTCTCAACTCCTCATACTGACCTTGATGCGAGGTCTAGACCCTCAGCCATCAAAGCAGTATCCTCTCTGCGGTTTACCTCTTCCACGATCGACTCAAACTCCGTATCGGTCATGAGGCTGCGCTTCTGTGCCGATTCGTTTAGATCTATCTCTTCCCTAACCCTCTCTCGACGGACGGTCTCCACATTAGGCGTTTCCTCCGCTATATTTCTCCCCTCACGGTCTTGGTTCTCCTTCCTCAGCCTTTCCGCCCTCTCCTCCGGATCAGAATCGTAGTAAGCCAAAATTGCTTCATCATCCAAGGGTTCGGTTTCTTGGTTTACCGGAGAGAGTTTCTCTGTTTCTGTAATTGCGGCTTCGACGGGAGAGTGTTCTTCTTGTGGAATTGTAGGGGAACTGGAACGGTATGTGGAGGCTGCACCGTGGGATGCGCACTGGTTACTGACATCGCCACCGCCTGACTTGCTGCGGTCATATTCCCCTGCCCCCTGTTTTGGCTAAAATTCGCCAACTCTACCACCCAGTTCCTAGTGGGGTCTTGTAAACGGAGAAACTCCGCCATTGCGTCTAGAGATATCATCGGTGGGGCTTGCTGAGTTGGTGCCGAAGGTTGAGGGTTCGGCGGTGGTTGCGTTCCAGGGTTTTCTTCCCGGCTTTCTTCACGGCGAGACGAAGGTGGTTTATTCTTAGTAGCGAAAGCCTTTTTCCCCATGGTTTCAGTGGTGATTTGTTGGTGGGGTCTTGGGTTTTGATTTCTGGTAGAGAGTTGGGTTTGAGAATTTTTTTTTGAAAGGGAAATTGAAAATGAGGGTTTGTGAGGGAGAAGGGTTAGGACGGTGAGTATAATTTGGGTGAGAGATTGCAGTTGCAGGTAGTTGCAACCGGTAGTAGCCGGTCGCAACGCATCAGATGGAAGGCGGTTGAGGTTGCTGGCCTCTGATTGGCCAGCGTGTCTTTTCTCTCTGCTCACGCGCCATATTTCCTGCTGCCTACCTGCAAAAGCTGCACAAGCCTTAATTCAAAATTCCCACTTAATGATTTCCCTAATACTTTACCCAAAAAGGAAACTAATTCAAATGGGAACTTAAATAAAATTTGAAATAGCACCAGATAAGTAATCCCTTGGTCAATGTGCACTCCAAATTAAAATTAAGGCCCGAAAATATTTTTGGATTTTTAGAAATTATCTAGTAAGCAAAGATTAACTACGTATTTACAATATTTACATCTTCCTTGGGCAATTTGGAATTCAACTTGGCCAGTATATGCAAACTATTTTCAAAGGGAAACTGGCCACGTGGAACTCCAAATTCCTATCTTACTGATCAGTATGAAACCGATGTAAGTGGCTGTAGTGGAATTTCATCCACTACACCCACCTCGCTATTATCCCTGAATATTTTCAACCTATGCCCATTTACTATGAAAGGTTCAGAGTTAGAAAAACTCCCTGAAATTTCTACTGCCCCATTAGATCGGAGAGCAGTTATGATGTAAGGTCCTGTCCACTTGGACTTGAGTTTCCCTGGCATAAGCTTTAATCTTGACTGGAAGAGTAGTACTTTCTGGCCAACATGGAGCTCCTTAGTTCTCAGATTTTGATCATTCCATAATTTAGTTCGTTCTTTGTACCACATGGCGGAGTCGAATGACTCCAATCTAAGTTCCTCAAGCTCCTGCAGTTGCAGCTTCCTTTCCTCTTCACAGGCTGTAGCATCCATATTCACTTTCTGTACTACCCAGTATGCTCGATGCTCGATCCCAACTAGTAAGTGGCACATCTTCCCAAATACAATCCGGTAAGGGGACATGCCTATGGGGGTTTTGTAGGATGTTCGATATGCCCAGAGAGCATTCTCTAACCTTACACTCCAATCCTTCCTAGAAGTGTTCACAGTCTTCTCCAAAATTTTCTTTATCTCGCGGTTAGAAATCTCTGCTTGACCATTTGCTTGCGGATGGTAAGGGCTGGATAGTCTATGGTGCACACCGTATTTCTTCATTAAGGCTTCGATTGTGCGATTACAAAAGTGTGTACCTTGATCGGATATGATCGCCCTGGGTACACCGAATCGGCTGAAGATATGACTCTTTAAGAACTTGGCCACTTCCTTGGCTTCACACGTGCCTGTGGCCTTGGCTTCTACCCATTTGGAGACGTAGTCTACAGCAACTAGGATATACAGATTCCCATAGGATGAAGGAAAAGGCCACATGAAATCCATTCCCCATATGTCGAATAGCTCGCAAACTATTACGGGTACCTGCGGCATTTCGTCCCGGGCAGATATTCCAACGGTCAGTTGGCAACGCTCACAACTTCTGCAAAACTCGTACGCATCTTTGTTGAGGGTTGGCCAATAAAAGCCGCTATCCAAAATCTTCCTTGCCGTCTTCTTGGACCCGAAATGTCCTCCGCATGCTAACGAATGGCAGTGGGTTAAAACATCCCGCTGATCCCAGTCAGGAATGCACCTCCTTATAACTTGATCGGACCCTACCCTCCACAGATAGGGATCGTCCCAAAAGTAGTATTTCGCTTCACTCTTGATCTTCATTCTTTGGGCTTTGGTAACACTCGGCACTTCTGGAAGCTCTCCAGTCACTAGGTAGTTGGCCAGGTCCGCATACCATGGTTCCTGCCCTACCCTCTCTTTTCCTTTTGTTGTATCATTTTGACCAGTAAGTTTGAACACTTCTTCCCTATCAATTTTTCTGGGCGCAAAAATCACCTCACACAAATGTTCCTCTGGAAATTTATCATGCACTTCGTCACCGTTTCCATCTTGCACTATTCTGCTCAAATGGTCTGCCACCTTGTTCTCGACTCCTCTCTTATCTTCTACCTCCCAATCAAATTCTTGTAACAAGAGTACCCATCGGATCAAGCGTGGTTTGGATTCCTTCTTGGCAATCAGATACTTAATCGCTGCATGGTCAGTATACACTATGACTTTGGATCCCAACAAATATGGCCGGAACTTCTCGAAAGAATACACCACTGTCAGCATCTCTTTTTCAGTGGTATCGTAATTCCGCTGGGCTTGATTTAGAGTCTTGGACGCATAAAAAATTACGTACCTCTTCCCGTCGATCTTCTGACCCAGTACGGCTCCTACCGCAAAATTGCTGGCGTCGCACATTACTTCGAAAGGATGGTTCCAGTCAGGAGCCCTTATGATAGGTGCGGATATCAACTTTTCCTTGAGAAGGTTGAAAGCAGCCTTGCATTGCTCATCAAAGATGAATTCCACGTCATTCTGAAGTAATCTGGTAAGGGGCTGGGCGATCTTGGAGAAATCCTTGATAAATCTTCGATAAAATCCGGTGTGCCCCAGAAAACCCCTTATTCCCTTCTGATCAGTAGGAAATGGTAATTTGGATATAACATCTACCTTGGCTCGATCCACTTGGATACCTCTTTCTGAGACCACGTGTCCTAAAACTATCCCTTCGGCGACCATAAAATGGCACTTCTCAAAGTTCAAAACCAAACTCTTTGCTTGACAGCTTTCCAAAACTATATCCAAATGGTGAAGGCAAGAGTCGAACAAGTCTCCGTAAACCATGAAGTCGTCCATGAATATCTCTGTGCAATCCTCAATCAAATCGGAAAATATGCTCATCATACATCGTTGAAACGTACCTGGAGCGTTGCATTGGCCGAAAGGCATGCGACGGTATGCATAGGTTCCAAACGGGCAAGTGAAAGTGGTCTTGTCCTGGTCCTCAGGATCTACGTAAATTTGGAAATACCCGCTGTACCCATCTAGAAAGCAGAAAAACTTCTTCCCAGCTAATCTCTCCAACATTTGGTCGATGAACGGCAGGGGAAAATGGTCCTTCCTGGTCGCATTGTTCAGCTTACGGTAATCGATGCACATTCGCCAACCCGTGACTAGCCTCGTTGGGATCACTTCATTCCTCTCATTCTGAACTACTTGGATGCCCGACTTCTTTGGGACCATGTGGATCGGGCTGACCCACTCACTATCCGGTACTGAATAGATAATCCCTAGCGACAACAACTTCAAGATCTCCTTCAATATCTCTTCTCGCATGTTAGGGTTTACCTTCCTTTGAGCATCTCGATGTGCCTTCGCTCCTTCCTCCAACCTAATGTGGTGCATGCAGACGTCGGGGCTAATTCCCACTAAATCTGTAAGACTCCATCCAATCGCCTTCTTATTCTTGCTCAGCACGGTCAGTAGCCTAGCCTCTTGTTCCTTCGTAAGGCTGCTACTGATGATCACTGGATATGAGTTCTCCCCTCCAAGGAAGGCATACTTCAAATTCGGTGGCAACTTCTTCAGCTCAACTTGAGGAGGAAGTGTGTCTTCGGGTAGAGGGTTTTTCTCAATCTCTCATTCTTTTTCTAAATCTCCCTCCGATGGTTCTTCTATACTGATTGGTAGCTGAGCCCCTGCGGCTCCAATGAACTCCGATTTCTGACAGAATTCCTTGATTGCTACTTCTATTTCTTCATCAGTCAACCCTTGGCTACTGATCATATCACACCATGCAGCAGCTTCGACGTCAGCCTGCTCATAAGCATCTAATGCTGGGAGTTTCTCCTGCAATAGTTCGGTCTCAAGAAAATCTTGGACAAGGGGGTCAATCACATCAACATAACACAAATTTTCAGAATCAATCGGTTTCTTCATGGCTTCATTGATATCAAAAGTAAATTTCTCTCCATGGAAATCAATGCAAATTGTCCCCTCGGCCATGTCTACTATTGTATTAGCCGTTCTCAAAAATGGTCTTCCTAACAACTCTCCACTTGATTCCCTAGCTTCATGCTCACTCATTTTGATCACATAAAAATCAGCAGGATAGGTAAAATCATGCACTCTTACTAACACATTTTCTAAAACTCCCTCAGGACTTATGCACGACCTATCAGCCAGTTGGATCAACACCCTAGTATTCGACAATCTAACTCCCTTCAATCGGTTATAGATAGACAATGGCATGACATTTATGGATGCCCCCAAATCACACATTGCATGTTTGGCCTTCACATCTCCTATAGCTATAGGCAAAGTGAACATACCTGGATCGGCTCTCTTGGGTGGTAACTTCTCTTGCACTATTGCTGACGCTATCCCTTCCACCATAATCTTGCCATCCTTCTGG
Organism: Salvia splendens; assembly: GCF_004379255.2. NCBI lineage: Eukaryota > Viridiplantae > Streptophyta > Magnoliopsida > Lamiales > Lamiaceae > Salvia > Salvia splendens. Next base: position 18,442,978 of record NC_056039.1, read on the forward strand.
GCTCTCCCGGCTATGAAGTCCTTTATGAATTTCCCGAGAGGGGGTAGCTTCACGGCTTGGAGGAATGGTATGGTGACATCCAACTTCCCAAAAATCGACAAGCAGTCAACCGGGTTCTCTTTCTTCCTCCGTGTAACAAATCGGAATGGGAATGGTTTCTCCCCTTTTTTTCTCCTCTACTGGTTCCTGAGCAACCTTCTTGGAGTTTTTCTTGGGTAGTTCCTGGGTCTGGGCCTCCATTCTGGGCTCTACCTCTTGAGGAGGTTCCTTCCTGGTCAGTAGGGTGTCGGGTTCACTTCTTACACTTGGTGTATCATCCAACAAGAATGGATCCTGCATCCGAGGCATAGGTCGCCCTAATTCTTCCGCTGAAATGGTATCACCTCCTATCTTCGTTCCATTGGATCCTCCACTAGGTGGTTTCGGTTGAGGCGCGTCATAAGTGGTTCCTGACCTCAACGTAACCTTACTCACATTTGCCTTTTCGGGCATTTAGACTATAGATGGGAGTTTCCCTGCATTTCCCTTCAAATCACCCACTGAACTGGCCAGTTGAGCTAACTGCCTATTCATCATATCCATGTTCGCCTTATGTTCCTTCTGGGCATTTTGCATCCCCTGCACGACCTCATTATGGGATTGCAATTCTCCTTTGATGCTCTGTTGTGACGCTAGCATTTCACCCATCATGTCCTCAACGGATCTCCTTGACCTGTTCGAGTTTTGGAGATGACTCGGCCCTTGGTGTTGATAGTTATGGGAGTTTTGCTGGCCTTGATTAGGCGGGTATTGGTTATACTGGGCAGGAGGGGTGTATTGATCTTGAGGATATTGATTCTGGTGCTGGCCTTGGAATTAATTTTGGTTCTGATGGTGTTGGGGTCCTGGGTTCGGCTGATTTTGGAAATTTTGGAAGTTTCTCTGGTGGGGTGGCACATAGACAGGGTTCGGGTTCTGGTTTTGTGGGTTTTGGTTTTGGGAATGTTGGTTTCTTCCTGACCAGTTGGGCTGGTAGTCTGGGTTTGCTGGTCCACGGTTAGGGTTTTGGTTCGGATGGGGGTTATACTGGTTCTGACCTTGGTTCTGATTTTGGCTCCCGTCACCCCATCGGAAGTTTGGATGATCCATCCATGGTGCATCCCGTTGCCTACCTTGAATCCAATGCCCACTAGAATTGAAGTACCCCGCAGCATTAACTTGCTCCATATTCCCGAAGTCATTAGGCTGATCATAGTTCGGTCCTTGATTTCCCTGCTCTGCACCCTTGTAATTCCCAGCTAGGGGAGGTGGTGGAGTGCTCTTCTCGATCGCACTCAGAAGTGACTTCTTCAGCTCATCCATTTTCAAATCCATTTTCTGCTCCAGTGTATTTTCCTGATCCGTAACCGAGGCAACAGCAGCCCGCTCTCGGTTGTATCCTTCCCTTGAATGGTCATACTCTTTCTTTGCATTCAGTAGCTTCCTTAGGACTCTCTTTGCTTCGCTAACCTGTAATTGCGTGAAGCTTCCTCCTGACGATGAATTTGCCAGGTCCTTGGTTACCGCGTTCATGCATTCGTAGAAAGTATGATGTACTTCAATGTCCGCCATGCGATGGTTGGGACATGATTCCAAAAGACCCATGTATCTTGCCCAATAATCACTCAAGGGCTCATCATACCCTTGCTTCACATTAGTTATTTCCCTCTTCAGCGCGCTTGTCTTGGATGACGGAAAAAACTCGCCCAGAAATGCTGACTTGAAATCGGCCCAAGTCACAATAGAGTTGGGGGGCAGGCGCATGAACCAAGTATTGGCTTCCCCTTTGAGCACAAATGGCAAAGCCTTCAGCCTATAATCATCCTCCGTCGCTCCTGCTGGTCTCCTCTGCGCCCTACAAATTTTGCAAAACTCATGAAGAAACTCATACGGCCCTTCATAGCTCTTCCCACAGTATGTAGGCAGGATTGCGATCACATGAAGCTTCACATCGCAGGCGGTTTGCCCTGGAGTAACGACTATGGCTTGCGGCAGCTCTCCTTCAGTGTGTGCATTCAGCGTCCCGATCTCCGGATCTTCATCTCCCTGGTTGGCCATTTTTCTTGGGTTGCCTTCCAATAGTGGTTTCTCTTCCAGTATCGGTCCCTCTATGGTGCCTTTCTCCTCGTCACTACTCGTGCCTAGGTCAGACAAGGTGGTCGACAGGCTAGAACGAGTGGTTACGAGTATGGATCCTCGCTGAAGTATCTTCGGCCTCCCCTGGTCAGGAGCCGAGCTACTGCTCATAAACTGAAATGAAAAGAAAAAGGAAAATTATACACAATATATACACAATATATACACCAAAGTATCACACACAAAAGTAACTAGTAACGCCATCCATCCCCGGCAACGGCGTCATTTGAAAGGTCTCAGGATGCGTAGGTGTCGTTCAAGCAAGGATTTATCCTACTGGTCAGGATAGAGATCCTAACTAAGCCTAGACCCTGGTTTCAAAGATTCCTCAACCCACTCCTACTGATCAGTATAGTGGTGGTAAGGGTCGAATCCCACAGAGATGGTGCGTTAAAACTATTGTGGTGATATTCTGGATGGTTTGGTTAGATACCACGCTCGGGTTGAGTCTCTACCTAGGCAAGAACTTAAAGGTAATCTCCTACTGACTAGAATGGGGAAAGAAGTGTAGAGGTGCAGCTGTGTACGTGGAAATGGGGAGACATTTTTGTAACAGAAAATATTTAGAAGGCACGAGTTTCTATTTTGGGCTAGACAGAATATTCAGAGGGTAGTGGTGGTTATGGTGACTAGGCTGACAGATCTGCAGGGTACAAACTAAAGGTGAAGGACAAAAAGGCAAAAAACATCTAAAAAGCAAAAGTGGTCCCCAACTATTGACATGGACATCATCTTCTTTAACAAACATATCCAACATTCAGATAATAATTCCAGATTCAACACGGAAACACAGATTATTAACTCGCGAACACAGATCCACAAATAAGAACACCAAATCTGAAATCAAAACACAGAAACTGCAACTCCGCATACTGGTCAACAGGAAAACGAAACGAACTCAAACTAGACTTCACATGCAGCGATTCACTCACGATCAAACAGTTCCACGTTTAACTAAAGGAATTGTGACGGAAACAAGGACCAATAATTTCACGCTGAAAACAACCAGAAACACTAGATCTAAGCTAACTAGGCGGAATAGGAAGGAAAAGAAATCAACACAAATAACGAACGGAAATCAACTTCATAGCATAAACACGTTCGGATCTTCAACAAGTACTTCAAAAGCAGGAAATATCTAAAAGCAACAAAGATCCAACGTAAAGAAAGCAAGTAAATTAAACTACGAAAGCGAATAAAAGTGTTTTGCCACTCCGGGCGATGGAATCTCTAACTACGGTCTTGCTGGCTGGAACGGACGATTTGGAACTCCAGGAACATCTAGATTCTTCAAGTGACCATGGCAGTGGCGAGGAACGAGATTCAGGACTGGGCTGAAGGACTGAACTCCGAGAGAATTCTACCTAAGAGTGATGATGATGAATAGTCTCCCCTTCTCTCTTTCCAAGTGGCTTCCTTTTATAGGGAGGCTTACCCTTGATTTTAGGGTAAAACCTTGCTGTGAGATGACTTCTTTGCCCTTAATTGTGATTGATCAGTCCCAGCTATCCTCCTTCTCCATCTCGAGCCATTTTTGCATGTATACTGGTCAGTACGTAATCGTCCTGACGCCCTTTTCACTTGAAGTATCTGAAACTCTGCCTACTGGCTAGAACGCTTACCCTGCACGATTAAGCAACTAATTTTGCAGATATAATTCAATTATGCACATCATACTGACCTGTAACCTAGGCCTAGAATACGACTTATCAAACGGTCTACGAATGCTTGTATTGTGCGCTCTTCTATCAGAAAACCCTCTCCACCTTGAGTTTTGCAGGTTTTTTTACCCCTTTTTAACCGAGGAGTATATATATATATATATATATATATATGGATGTATTCATTTTCTTTTTGCATATTTCCTCCTCTTTCCTTCTTGATCTCAGCCCCACGATTTTGTCATCCGACGGTTAGATTGATGCCACGTGTCATTTAATAATGCAGATTTTCAGTTGAATAATGCACACCGACTAATAATGCACCATTATAGTGTAATAATGCAGATTTTCAGTTCAATAATGCACACCGACTAATAATGCACCATTATAGTGTAATAATGCAGATCATCTGGACCGTTGATGAATGAGATCTAACGGCCCATATTAAGAAGAATAAAGGATCTAAGGGATGAATAGGAGAATAACGCTCCCATATTCATTTTCCTATATAGGGTTTTGATCCATGCAAAACCATTCTTAATACAAAAATGCAAAACCAAGCATACAAAAGTCATTTTTAGGTCATTGTAAGCTTATTTTTACGTCATTATAGTAAGAATGACATGAAATGATCTTAACATGACCTCAAACCCAAAGTTTATAATATGACCTAAAACTGCTTTACAATGACCCTCCGTGTTTTTGTTTAATTATTGACCATTGGATTGTCAAATCTCATGGTCAGGATTTGGTCTGGATTTTGTATTGAGATCAAGTTTTGTATTGATCATTTTCCTATATATATATATATATATATATATATATATATAGGCGCGTTAAAATGATAACCATATTTATTGTGATAACCTAATAACCTATCATTTTATGGGTCAAAAATATCATTTATACACAATAAAATGATATTCTATTTTATAAAGTGATATATTTCGTCCATAGAATGATAGGTTATTAAGTTATCACCATAAATATGGGTCATATATATATATATATATATATATATATATATATATATAGAGAGAGAGAGAGAGAGAGAGAGAGTAGTGATCTAGGACAAGTGCCTATTAAGTACATAACTAGAGAACAAATCGCAGCCATAAGATCAAGAAAATCAAGGGCAAGTATTAATACATGTGATTTTTGAATTTAAAGGAGAATCAGTTCACTTTTATCACAAATTTACTTCACTTTAACAAGGCGGAGGTATAATGGTCACTTCACAGATAAAATTAGGGTAGAAAGTAAAATGCTCTCATTTGAAAATTAACCTCGACACGCGATTCAACCTTTTTTTCTCTCTTCTGTAAAATTCGCGCGATTCAACCTTCTCGTCGCCGGAGGCAGCGGCGGAGCTGTGATGAAATTGACTTGGATTTTGAGTTGCCTGTGATGAAATCTATATTGCAGGAGCTGTGATGAAATTGATTTGGATTTTGAGTTGCCTGTGATGAAATCTCTTATCAAATTACACCATCTTTCGGGACTGAGTTTCCTGTGATGATATTCTGCAATTCTGAGGCATTTTGAAAGCATATTTCATTTATAAAATTAATGATTTGTGGTGCTTATTGACGGTCCAGTGCTGTTTAGTTCGATTAACAGTACTTAACATTATCATAAGCTATAGAAATTCTGAGCCGCCTTTCGTCTTTCGTGTCTTTTCTCCTTATGAGATTCAGCTATCCTTGTTGTGGCTCTCATTTTTCCTAATTTTTAGAGTAATAAATTCCCTTCATATTTTGTAATCTTTTCTATTATTGTGGATTAATTGAAATGCCGACTGAAATTTTTCTCCATCGCCACGCTAGAGTAAAATCATGCTAATAGTGATGTATTTTGCTAACAACAGTGAAGTGAAATCATTATAATAGTGATGTGTTTTGTAAACGACAGCGAAGTAAAATCATGCTAATAGTGATTTGTTTTGTTAACAACAGTGAAGTAAAATCATGCTAATAGTGATGTGTTTTGTAAACAACAGTGGAGTAAAATCATGCTAATAGTGAAGTGTTTTGTAAACAATAGTAAAGTAAAATTATGCTAATAGTGATGTGTTTTGTTAACAACAGTGAAGTAAAATCATGCTAATAGTGATGTGTTTTGTTAACAATAGTGAAGTAAGTAAAATCATGCTAATAATGATTTGTTTTGTTAACAACAGTGGAGTAAAATCAAGATAATAGTGATGTGTTTTGTAAACAACAGTGGAGTAAAATCATGCTAATAGTGATGTGTTTTGTAAACAACAGTGAAGTAAAATCATGCTAATAGTGATGTGTTTTGTTAACAACAATGAATTAAAATCATGCTAATAGTGATGTGTTTTGTAAACAACAATGAAGTAAAATCATGCTAATAGTGATTTGTTTTGTTAACAACAGTGAAGTAAAATCATGCTAATAGTGATGTGTTTTGTAAACAACAGTGATGTAAAATCATGCTAATAGTGATGTGTTTTGTTAACAACAGTGAAGTAAAATCATGCTAATAGTGATGTGTTTTGTTAACAACAGTGAAGTAAAATCATGCTAATAGTGATGTGTTTTGTTAACAATAGTGAAGTAAAATCATGCTAATAGTGATGTGTTTTGTAAACAACAGTGAAGTAAAATCATGCTAATAGTGATGTGTTTTGTAAACAACAGTGAAGTAAAATCATGCTAATAGTGATGTGTTTTGTTAACAACAGTGAAGTAAAATAATGCAAATAGTGATGTGTTTTGTAATCAACAGTGAAGTAAAATCATGCTAATAGTGATTTGTTTTGTTAACAACAGTGAAGTAAAATCATGCTAATAGTGATGTGTTTTGTAAACAATAGTGAAGTAAAATCATGCTAATAGTGATGTGTTTTGTTAACAACAGTGAAGTAAAATCATGCTAATAGTGATGTATTTTGTAATCAACAGTGAAGTAAAATCATGCTAATAGTGATGTGTTTTGTTAACAACAGTGAAGTAAGTAAAATCATGCTAATAATGATTTGTTTTGTTAACAACAGTGAAGTAAAATCAAGCTAATAGTGATGTGTTTTGTAAACAACAGTGGAGTAAAATCATGCTAATATTGATGTGTTTTGTAAACAACAGTGAAGTAAAATCATGCTAATAGTGATGTGTTTTGTTAACAACAGTGAAGTAAAATAATGCTAATAGTGATGTGTTTTGTTAACAACAGTGAAGTAAAATCATGCTAATAGTGATGTGTTTTGTAAACAACAGTGAAGTAAAATCATGCTAATAGTGATGTGTTTTGTAAACAGCAGTGGAGTAAAATCATACTAATAGTGATGTGTTTTGTAAACAACAGTGGAGTAAAATCATGCTAATAGTGATGTGTTTTGTTAACAACAGTGAAGTAAAATCATGCTAATAGTGATGTGTTTTGTTAACAACAGTGAAGTAAAATCATGCTAATAGTGATGTGTTTTGTAAACAACAGTGAAGTAAAATCATGCTAATAGTGATGTGTTTTGTAAACAACAGTGAAGTAAAATCATGCTAAAAGTGATGTGTTTTGTTAACAAGGTGAAGTAAAATCATGCAAATAGTGATGTGTTTTGTAATCAACAGTGAAGTAAAATCATGCTAATAGTGATGTGTTTTGTAAACAGCAGTGTAGTAAAATCATACTAATAGTGATGTGTTTTGTAAACAACAGTGGAGTAAAATCATGCTAATAGTGATGTGTTTTGTAAACAACAGTGGAGTAAAATCATGCTAATAGTGATGTGTTTTGTAAACAACAGTGAAGTAAAATCATGCTAATAGTGATGTGTTTTGTTAACAACAATGAAGTAAAATCATGCTAATAGTAATGTGTTTTGTAAACAACAGTGAAGTGAAATCATTCTAATAGTGATGTGTTTTGTTAACAACAGTGAAGTAAAATCATGCTAATAGTGATGTGTTTTGTAATCAACAGTGAAGTAAAATCATGCTAATAGTGATGTGTTTTGTAATCAACAGTGAAGTAAAATCATGCTAATAGTGATGTGTTTTGTTAATAACAGTGAAGTAAAATCATGCTAATAGTGATTTGTTTTATTAACAACAGTGAAGTAAAATCATGCTAATAGTGATGTGTTTTGTAAACAACAGTGAAGTAAAATCATGCTAATAGTGATGTGTTTTGTTAACAACAGTGAAGTAAAATCATGCTAATAGTGATGTGTTTTGTAAACAATAGCGAAGTAAAATCATGCTAATAGTGATGTGTTTTGTTAGCAACAGTGAAGTAAAATCATGCTAATAGTGATGTGTTTTGTAAACAACAGTGAAGTAAAATCATGCTAATAGTGATGTGTTTTGTAATCAACAGTGAAGTAAAATCATGCTAATAGTGATGTGTTTTGTTAATAACAGTGAAGTAAAATTATGCTAATAGTGATTTGTTTTATTAACAACAGTGAAGTAAAATCATGCTAATAGTGATGTGTTTTGTTAACAACAGTGAAGTAAAATCATACTAATAGTGATGTGTTTTGTAAACAATAGCGAAGTAAAATCATGCTAATAGTGATGTGTTTTGTTAGCAACAGTGAAGTAAAATCATGCTAATAGTGATGTGTTTTGTAAACAACAGTGAAGTAAAATCATGCTAATAGTGATGTGTTTTGTAATCAACAGTGAAGTAAAATCATGCTAATAGTGATGTGTTTTGTTAATAACAGTGAAGTAAAATTATGCTAATAGTGATTTGTTTTATTAACAACAGTGAAGTAAAATCATGCTAATAGTGATGTGTTTTGTTAACAACAGTGAAGTAAAATCATACTAATAGTTATGTGTTTTGTAAACAATAGCGAAGTAAAATCATGCTAATAGTGATGTGTTTTGTTAGCAACAGTGAAGTAAAATAATGCTAATAGTGATTTGTTTTATTAACAACAGTGAAGTAAAATCATGCTAATAGTGATGTGTTTTGTTAACAACAGTGAAGTAAAATCATGCTAATAGTGATGTGTTTTGTAAACAACAGTGAAGTAAAATCATGCTAATAGTGATGTGTTTTGTAAACAACAGTGAAGTAAAATCATGCTAAAAGTGATGTGTTTTGTTAACAAGGTGAAGTAAAATCATGCAAATAGTGATGTGTTTTGTAATCAACAGTGAAGTAAAATCATGCTAATAGTGATGTGTTTTGTAAACAGCAGTGTAGTAAAATCATACTAATAGTGATGTGTTTTGTAAACAACAGTGGAGTAAAATCATGCTAATAGTGATGTGTTTTGTAAACAACAGTGGAGTAAAATCATGCTAATAGTGATGTGTTTTGTAAACAACAGTGAAGTAAAATCATGCTAATAGTGATGTGTTTTGTTAACAACAATGAAGTAAAATCATGCTAATAGTAATGTGTTTTGTAAACAACAGTGAAGTGAAATCATTCTAATAGTGATGTGTTTTGTTAACAACAGTGAAGTAAAATCATGCTAATAGTGATGTGTTTTGTAATCAACAGTGAAGTAAAATCATGCTAATAGTGATGTGTTTTGTAATCAACAGTGAAGTAAAATCATGCTAATAGTGATGTGTTTTGTTAATAACAGTGAAGTAAAATCATGCTAATAGTGATTTGTTTTATTAACAACAGTGAAGTAAAATCATGCTAATAGTGATGTGTTTTGTAAACAACAGTGAAGTAAAATCATGCTAATAGTGATGTGTTTTGTTAACAACAGTGAAGTAAAATCATGCTAATAGTGATGTGTTTTGTAAACAATAGCGAAGTAAAATCATGCTAATAGTGATGTGTTTTGTTAGCAACAGTGAAGTAAAATCATGCTAATAGTGATGTGTTTTGTAAACAACAGTGAAGTAAAATCATGCTAATAGTGATGTGTTTTGTAATCAACAGTGAAGTAAAATCATGCTAATAGTGATGTGTTTTGTTAATAACAGTGAAGTAAAATTATGCTAATAGTGATTTGTTTTATTAACAACAGTGAAGTAAAATCATGCTAATAGTGATGTGTTTTGTTAACAACAGTGAAGTAAAATCATACTAATAGTGATGTGTTTTGTAAACAATAGCGAAGTAAAATCATGCTAATAGTGATGTGTTTTGTTAGCAACAGTGAAGTAAAATCATGCTAATAGTGATGTGTTTTGTAAACAACAGTGAAGTAAAATCATGCTAATAGTGATGTGTTTTGTAATCAACAGTGAAGTAAAATCATGCTAATAGTGATGTGTTTTGTTAATAACAGTGAAGTAAAATTATGCTAATAGTGATTTGTTTTATTAACAACAGTGAAGTAAAATCATGCTAATAGTGATGTGTTTTGTTAACAACAGTGAAGTAAAATCATACTAATAGTTATGTGTTTTGTAAACAATAGCGAAGTAAAATCATGCTAATAGTGATGTGTTTTGTTAGCAACAGTGAAGTAAAATAATGCTAATAGTGATTTGTTTTATTAACAACAGTGAAGTAAAATCATGCTAATTGTGATGTGTTTTGTAAACAATAGCGAAGTAAAATCATGCTAATAGTGATGTGTTTTGTTAGCAACAGTGAAGTAAAATCATGCTAATAGTGATGTGTTTTGTAAACAACAGTGAAGTAAAATCATGCTAATAGTGATGTGTTTTGTAATCAACAGTGAAGTAAAATCATGCTAATAGTGATGTGTTTTGTTAATAACAGTGAAGTAAAATTATGCTAATAGTGATTTGTTTTATTAACAACAGTGAAGTAAAATCATGCTAATAGTGATGTGTTTTGTTAACAACAGTGAAGTAAAATCATACTAATAGTGATGTGTTTTGTAAACAATAGCGAAGTAAAATCATGCTAATAGTGATGTGTTTTGTTAGCAACAGTGAAGTAAAATCATGCTAATAGTGATGTGTTTTGTAAACAACAGTGAAGTAAAATCATGCTAATAGTGATGTGTTTTGTAATCAACAGTGAAGTAAAATCATGCTAATAGTGATGTGTTTTGTTAATAACAGTGAAGTAAAATTATGCTAATAGTGATTTGTTTTATTAACAACAGTGAAGTAAAATCATGCTAATAGTGATGTGTTTTGTAATCAACAGTGAAGTAAAATCATGCTAATAGTGATGTGTTTTGTAATCAACAGTGAAGTAAAATCATGCTAATAGTGATGTGTTTTGTTAATAACAGTGAAGTAAAATCATGCTAATAGTGATTTGTTTTATTAACAACAGTGAAGTAAAATCATGCTAATAGTGATGTGTTTTGTAAACAACAGTGAAGTAAAATCATGCTAATAGTGATGTGTTTTGTTAACAACAGTGAAGTAAAATCATGCTAATAGTGATGTGTTTTGTAAACAATAGCGAAGTAAAATCATGCTAATAGTGATGTGTTTTGTTAGCAACAGTGAAGTAAAATCATGCTAATAGTGATGTGTTTTGTAAACAACAGTGAAGTAAAATCATGCTAATAGTGATGTGTTTTGTAATCAACAGTGAAGTAAAATCATGCTAATAGTGATGTGTTTTGTTAATAACAGTGAAGTAAAATTATGCTAATAGTGATTTGTTTTATTAACAACAGTGAAGTAAAATCATGCTAATAGTGATGTGTTTTGTTAACAACAGTGAAGTAAAATCATACTAATAGTGATGTGTTTTGTAAACAATAGCGAAGTAAAATCATGCTAATAGTGATGTGTTTTGTTAGCAACAGTGAAGTAAAATCATGCTAATAGTGATGTGTTTTGTAAACAACAGTGAAGTAAAATCATGCTAATAGTGATGTGTTTTGTAATCAACAGTGAAGTAAAATCATGCTAATAGTGATGTGTTTTGTTAATAACAGTGAAGTAAAATTATGCTAATAGTGATTTGTTTTATTAACAACAGTGAAGTAAAATCATGCTAATAGTGATGTGTTTTGTTAACAACAGTGAAGTAAAATCATACTAATAGTGATGTGTTTTGTAAACAATAGCGAAGTAAAATCATGCTAATAGTGATGTGTTTTGTTAGCAACAGTGAAGTAAAATAATGCTAATAGTGATTTGTTTTATTAACAACAGTGAAGTAAAATCATGCTAATAGTGATGTATTTTGTAAACAACAGTGAAGTAAAATCATGCTAATAGTGATGTGTTTTGTAAACAACAGTGGAGTAAAATCATGCTAATAGTGATGTGTTTTGTAAACAACAGTGAAGTAAAATCATGCTAATAGTGATGTGTTTTGTTAACAACAATGAAGTAAAATCATGCTAATAGTAATGTGTTTTGTAAACAACAGTGAAGTGAAATCATTCTAATAGTGATGTGTTTTGTTAACAACAGTGAAGTAAAATCATGCTAATAGTGATGTGTTTTGTAATCAACAGTGAAGTAAAATCATGCTAATAGTGATGTGTTTTGTAATCAACAGTGAAGTAAAATCATGCTAATAGTGATGTGTTTTGTTAATAACAGTGAAGTAAAATCATGCTAATAGTGATTTGTTTTATTAACAACAGTGAAGTAAAATCATGCTAATAGTGATGTGTTTTGTAAACAACAGTGAAGTAAAATCATGCTAATAGTGATGTGTTTTGTTAACAACAGTGAAGTAAAATCATGCTAATAGTGATGTGTTTTGTAAACAATAGCGAAGTAAAATCATGCTAATAGTGATGTGTTTTGTTAGCAACAGTGAAGTAAAATCATGCTAATAGTGATGTGTTTTGTAAACAACAGTGAAGTAAAATCATGCTAATAGTGATGTGTTTTGTAATCAACAGTGAAGTAAAATCATGCTAATAGTGATGTGTTTTGTTAATAACAGTGAAGTAAAATTATGCTAATAGTGATTTGTTTTATTAACAACAGTGAAGTAAAATCATGCTAATAGTGATGTGTTTTGTTAACAACAGTGAAGTAAAATCATACTAATAGTGATGTGTTTTGTAAACAATAGCGAAGTAAAATCATGCTAATAGTGATGTGTTTTGTTAGCAACAGTGAAGTAAAATCATGCTAATAGTGATGTGTTTTGTAAACAACAGTGAAGTAAAATCATGCTAATAGTGATGTGTTTTGTAATCAACAGTGAAGTAAAATCATGCTAATAGTGATGTGTTTTGTTAATAACAGTGAAGTAAAATTATGCTAATAGTGATTTGTTTTATTAACAACAGTGAAGTAAAATCATGCTAATAGTGATGTGTTTTGTAAACAACAGTGAAGTAAAATCATGCTAATAGTGATGTGTTTTGTAATCAACAGTGAAGTAAAATCATACTAATAGTGATGTATTTTGTAAACAACAGTGAAGTAAAATCATGCTAATAGTGATGTGTTTTGTAAACAACAGTGGAGTAAAATCATGCTAATAGTGATGTGTTTTGTAAACAACAGTGAAGTAAAATCATGCTAATAGTGATGTGTTTTGTTAACAACAATGAAGTAAAATCATGCTAATAGTAATGTGTTTTGTAAACAACAGTGAAGTGAAATCATTCTAATAGTGATGTGTTTTGTTAACAACAGTGAAGTAAAATCATGCTAATAGTGATGTGTTTTGTAATCAACAGTGAAGTAAAATCATGCTAATAGTGATGTGTTTTGTAATCAACAGTGAAGTAAAATCATGCTAATAGTGATGTGTTTTGTTAATAACAGTGAAGTAAAATCATGCTAATAGTGATTTGTTTTATTAACAACAGTGAAGTAAAATCATGCTAATAGTGATGTGTTTTGTAAACAACAGTGAAGTAAAATCATGCTAATAGTGATGTGTTTTGTTAACAACAGTGAAGTAAAATCATGCTAATAGTGATGTGTTTTGTAAACAATAGCGAAGTAAAATCATGCTAATAGTGATGTGTTTTGTTAGCAACAGTGAAGTAAAATCATGCTAATAGTGATGTGTTTTGTAAACAACAGTGAAGTAAAATCATGCTAATAGTGATGTGTTTTGTAATCAACAGTGAAGTAAAATCATGCTAATAGTGATGTGTTTTGTTAATAACAGTGAAGTAAAATTATGCTAATAGTGATTTGTTTTATTAACAACAGTGAAGTAAAATCATGCTAATAGTGATGTGTTTTGTTAACAACAGTGAAGTAAAATCATACTAATAGTGATGTGTTTTGTAAACAATAGCGAAGTAAAATCATGCTAATAGTGATGTGTTTTGTTAGCAACAGTGAAGTAAAATCATGCTAATAGTGATGTGTTTTGTAAACAACAGTGAAGTAAAATCATGCTAATAGTGATGTGTTTTGTAATCAACAGTGAAGTAAAATCATGCTAATAGTGATGTGTTTTGTTAATAACAGTGAAGTAAAATTATGCTAATAGTGATTTGTTTTATTAACAACAGTGAAGTAAAATCATGCTAATAGTGATGTGTTTTGTTAACAACAGTGAAGTAAAATCATACTAATAGTTATGTGTTTTGTAAACAATAGCGAAGTAAAATCATGCTAATAGTGATGTGTTTTGTTAGCAACAGTGAAGTAAAATAATGCTAATAGTGATTTGTTTTATTAACAACAGTGAAGTAAAATCATGCTAATTGTGATGTGTTTTGTAAACAATAGCGAAGTAAAATCATGCTAATAGTGATGTGTTTTGTTAGCAACAGTGAAGTAAAATCATGCTAATAGTGATGTGTTTTGTAAACAACAGTGAAGTAAAATCATGCTAATAGTGATGTGTTTTGTAATCAACAGTGAAGTAAAATCATGCTAATAGTGATGTGTTTTGTTAATAACAGTGAAGTAAAATTATGCTAATAGTGATTTGTTTTATTAACAACAGTGAAGTAAAATCATGCTAATAGTGATGTGTTTTGTTAACAACAGTGAAGTAAAATCATACTAATAGTGATGTGTTTTGTAAACAATAGCGAAGTAAAATCATGCTAATAGTGATGTGTTTTGTTAGCAACAGTGAAGTAAAATCATGCTAATAGTGATGTGTTTTGTAAACAACAGTGAAGTAAAATCATGCTAATAGTGATGTGTTTTGTAATCAACAGTGAAGTAAAATCATGCTAATAGTGATGTGTTTTGTTAATAACAGTGAAGTAAAATTATGCTAATAGTGATTTGTTTTATTAACAACAGTGAAGTAAAATCATGCTAATAGTGATGTGTTTTGTAATCAACAGTGAAGTAAAATCATGCTAATAGTGATGTGTTTTGTAATCAACAGTGAAGTAAAATCATGCTAATAGTGATGTGTTTTGTTAATAACAGTGAAGTAAAATCATGCTAATAGTGATTTGTTTTATTAACAACAGTGAAGTAAAATCATGCTAATAGTGATGTGTTTTGTAAACAACAGTGAAGTAAAATCATGCTAATAGTGATGTGTTTTGTTAACAACAGTGAAGTAAAATCATGCTAATAGTGATGTGTTTTGTAAACAATAGCGAAGTAAAATCATGCTAATAGTGATGTGTTTTGTTAGCAACAGTGAAGTAAAATCATGCTAATAGTGATGTGTTTTGTAAACAACAGTGAAGTAAAATCATGCTAATAGTGATGTGTTTTGTAATCAACAGTGAAGTAAAATCATGCTAATAGTGATGTGTTTTGTTAATAACAGTGAAGTAAAATTATGCTAATAGTGATTTGTTTTATTAACAACAGTGAAGTAAAATCATGCTAATAGTGATGTGTTTTGTTAACAACAGTGAAGTAAAATCATACTAATAGTGATGTGTTTTGTAAACAATAGCGAAGTAAAATCATGCTAATAGTGATGTGTTTTGTTAGCAACAGTGAAGTAAAATCATGCTAATAGTGATGTGTTTTGTAAACAACAGTGAAGTAAAATCATGCTAATAGTGATGTGTTTTGTAATCAACAGTGAAGTAAAATCATGCTAATAGTGATGTGTTTTGTTAATAACAGTGAAGTAAAATTATGCTAATAGTGATTTGTTTTATTAACAACAGTGAAGTAAAATCATGCTAATAGTGATGTGTTTTGTTAACAACAGTGAAGTAAAATCATACTAATAGTGATGTGTTTTGTAAACAATAGCGAAGTAAAATCATGCTAATAGTGATGTGTTTTGTTAGCAACAGTGAAGTAAAATAATGCTAATAGTGATTTGTTTTATTAACAACAGTGAAGTAAAATCATGCTAATAGTGATGTATTTTGTAAACAACAGTGAAGTAAAATCATGCTAATAGTGATGTGTTTTGTTAACAACAGTGAAGTAAAATCATGCTAATAGTGATGTGTTTTGTAAACAATAGCGAAGTAAAATCATGCTAATAGTGATTTGTTTTGTTAACAACAGTGAAGTAAAATCATGCTAATAGTGATGTGTTTTGTAAACAACAGTGGAGTAAAATCATGCTAATAGTGATGTGTTTTGTAAACAACAGTGAAGTAAAATCATGCTAATAGTGATGTGTTTTGTAAACAACAGTGAAGTAAAATCATGCTAAAAGTGATGTGTTTTGTTAACAACAGTGAAGTAAAATCATGCTAATAGTGATGTGTTTTGTAAACAATAGCGAAGTAAAATCATGCTAATAGTGATTTGTTTTGTAAACAGCAGTGAAGTAAAATCATGCTAATAGTGATGTGTTTTGTAAATAACAGTGGAGTAAAATCATGCTAATAGTGATGTGTTTTGTAAACAACAGTGAAGTAAAATCATGCTAATAGTGATGTGTTTTGTTAGCAACAGTGAAGTAAAATCATGCTAATAGTGATGTGTTTTGTAAACAACAGTGAAGTAAAATCATGCTAATAGTGATGTGTTTTGTAATCAACAGTGAAGTAAAATCATGCTAATAGTGATGTGTTTTGTTAATAACAGTGAAGTAAAATTATGCTAATAGTGATTTGTTTTATTAACAACAGTGAAGTAAAATCATGCTAATAGTGATGTGTTTTGTTAACAACAGTGAAGTAAAATCATACTAATAGTGATGTGTTTTGTAAACAATAGCGAAGTAAAATCATGCTAATAGTGATGTGTTTTGTTAGCAACAGTGAAGTAAAATCATGCTAATAGTGATGTGTTTTGTAAACAACAGTGAAGTAAAATCATGCTAATAGTGATGTGTTTTGTAATCAACAGTGAAGTAAAATCATGCTAATAGTGATGTGTTTTGTTAATAACAGTGAAGTAAAATTATGCTAATAGTGATTTGTTTTATTAACAACAGTGAAGTAAAATCATGCTAATAGTGATGTGTTTTGTAATCAACAGTGAAGTAAAATCATGCTAATAGTGATGTGTTTTGTAATCAACAGTGAAGTAAAATCATGCTAATAGTGATGTGTTTTGTTAATAACAGTGAAGTAAAATCATGCTAATAGTGATTTGTTTTATTAACAACAGTGAAGTAAAATCATGCTAATAGTGATGTGTTTTGTAAACAACAGTGAAGTAAAATCATGCTAATAGTGATGTGTTTTGTTAACAACAGTGAAGTAAAATCATGCTAATAGTGATGTGTTTTGTAAACAATAGCGAAGTAAAATCATGCTAATAGTGATGTGTTTTGTTAGCAACAGTGAAGTAAAATCATGCTAATAGTGATGTGTTTTGTAAACAACAGTGAAGTAAAATCATGCTAATAGTGATGTGTTTTGTAATCAACAGTGAAGTAAAATCATGCTAATAGTGATGTGTTTTGTTAATAACAGTGAAGTAAAATTATGCTAATAGTGATTTGTTTTATTAACAACAGTGAAGTAAAATCATGCTAATAGTGATGTGTTTTGTTAACAACAGTGAAGTAAAATCATACTAATAGTGATGTGTTTTGTAAACAATAGCGAAGTAAAATCATGCTAATAGTGATGTGTTTTGTTAGCAACAGTGAAGTAAAATCATGCTAATAGTGATGTGTTTTGTAAACAACAGTGAAGTAAAATCATGCTAATAGTGATGTGTTTTGTAATCAACAGTGAAGTAAAATCATGCTAATAGTGATGTGTTTTGTTAATAACAGTGAAGTAAAATTATGCTAATAGTGATTTGTTTTATTAACAACAGTGAAGTAAAATCATGCTAATAGTGATGTGTTTTGTTAACAACAGTGAAGTAAAATCATACTAATAGTGATGTGTTTTGTAAACAATAGCGAAGTAAAATCATGCTAATAGTGATGTGTTTTGTTAGCAACAGTGAAGTAAAATAATGCTAATAGTGATTTGTTTTATTAACAACAGTGAAGTAAAATCATGCTAATAGTGATGTATTTTGTAAACAACAGTGAAGTAAAATCATGCTAATAGTGATGTGTTTTGTTAACAACAGTGAAGTAAAATCATGCTAATAGTGATGTGTTTTGTAAACAATAGCGAAGTAAAATCATGCTAATAGTGATTTGTTTTGTTAACAACAGTGAAGTAAAATCATGCTAATAGTGATGTGTTTTGTAAACAACAGTGGAGTAAAATCATGCTAATAGTGATGTGTTTTGTAAACAACAGTGAAGTAAAATCATGCTAATAGTGATGTGTTTTGTAAACAACAGTGAAGTAAAATCATGCTAAAAGTGATGTGTTTTGTTAACAACAGTGAAGTAAAATCATGCTAATAGTGATGTGTTTTGTAAACAATAGCGAAGTAAAATCATGCTAATAGTGATTTGTTTTGTAAACAGCAGTGAAGTAAAATCATGCTAATAGTGATGTGTTTTGTAAATAACAGTGGAGTAAAATCATGCTAATAGTGATGTGTTTTGTAAACAACAGTGAAGTAAAATCATGCTAATAGTGATGTGTTTTGTAAACAACAGTGAAGTAAAATCATGCTAAAAGTGATGTGTTTTGTTAACAAGGTGAAGTAAAATCATGCAAATAGTGATGTGTTTTGTAATCAACAGTGAAGTAAAATCATGCTAATAGTGATGTGTTTTGTAAACAGCAGTGGAGTAAAATCATACTAATAGTGATGTGTTTTGTAAACAACAGTGGAGTAAAATCATGCTAATAATGATGTGTTTTGTAAACAACAGTGGAGTAAAATCATGCTAATAGTGATGTGTTTTGTAAACAACAGTGAAGTAAAATCATGCTAATAGTGATGTGTTTTGTTAACAACAATGAAGTAAAATCATGCTAATAGTAATGTGTTTTGTAAACAACAGTGAAGTGAAATCATTCTAATAGTGATGTGTTTTGTTAACAACAGTGAAGTAAAATCATGATAATGGTGATGTGTTTTGTAATCAACAGTGAAGTAAAATCATGCTAATAGTGATATGTTTTGTTAACAACAGTGAAGTAAAATCATGCTAATAGTGATGTGTTTTGTTAACAACAGTGAAGTAAAATCATGTTAATAGTGATGTGTTTTGTAAACAACAGCGAAGTAAATGAAGGGATTTGCTACGGAAGCGTGCGTTCTAACGGATCACATAAAAACTGATCTATTTAGCAGATTATTTAGATAAACTCTATTCACGTAATTCTCACATGTATCATGCTCACAACTTGAATTTAAACATGCTTTAGCACTAAAAAAATCCCTAAAACATGCTTGCTACAGAGTTAGCCAATTTACCTCGTTGATTCACTTAAGAATCGAAGATGGCTTGCGTTTTCTCCACGTGAAGATCTTGAGTAATGTACCTCGGATCTTCTGACTGGTATCCCGGACTGTAATCTGATATTTGTGTGGGAAAATCTCACTAGAATACTAGGACTTAAATAAAGAAGACAGAATCCTGCTTACGGAAGGAGAGCAAAAATCGTTCCTCTCCTCGGAATAGGGGGGACGAAAATTGTAAAATAAAACCAGTGTATTTTCCATCTCCTTTATTCTCCTATTTATATTAAGTCACATATTGGGCCCAGTCAGGGATCTAAGGAAGAATTTGGATATGGCATCCACCAATTAGCTTTTTACTAATAAAATTGAAACCACAATTTAATATGAGCTTATATTGAAATATTACAATTAGCCACTAAAGAAGTAATATTGCACTGCCCATCCAAATCCGAAATTACAAGTGTTTCGGATTTCCATTTGATTGTCATTTATATCCCGCGCTTAAGATAGAAACATCCATTAATTAATCAATGGCTGCTATGGACTTAATTAATTAACATATTATAAACTCCAAGAGTGGACTTAGTAAGAAACGTTTATTTATTATTCATAGAGTAATCAAACTCCAACTAGCTAGGTTCCGAATAATAAAACCTTGTTTTGAGCTCTTCTTGTGGTTGTTATCAAACGAGACTCACCTGACGCACGATTCACTATAATAGCAATCCTAGCACCGCTAGATATTAATCGCCACTACCCAAGATACTAGGATCGTTGAGTTACGAAAAATCCGAACCTATTGGTAAGTCAAAGTAGTAGATAATCAATATCGTATGCTCAATGCTAACCTACATTGATTAAGAAATTAATTATCAGGACCTCGTCTTTCAGTAGATAGCATAAAAACTCGTCTTGCCGTTTAGATCCAATTCAGTGCTATACCACACCAAACGTCGTCTTATTTCAATAAGGCTTAGAAATAATCGGACTGACATTGCAACCTTTCACGATAGGTAGTCTAGGCCTATCTAGGTTGTGAAATTCTTATTTTTCTTTGTTCAGAACTGACCGTGTTACCTTAAAGTGGACGACGCCCACAACCGGTCTACTAAAACAAAGACTTAGACTTTGTTACGTTCGCTTATACATTTAAATATGCAATAAACATCCATTAAATGTAAAGCATAACAACATTATGACAAAATTAATCTGTTGCATTCATTGAAAAAGAATATATAGAGTTTTACAGTATTCAATCATTCGAAAGGTAATTTCTAGTATACAAAACCTTAACAGTCTCCCACTTATACTCAAAACAACTTTCGAGTATACAAAATGGTAGTGAACACGTATTAAAATTTCTCCCACTTATACTCAAAGCAAGTTGAGGTCTTGAATAAGTCGAACTCTCATCCCTTTAACGTTGCATTCGAACGGTTTCACTGCCAATGCCTTTGTAAAAGGATCTGCCAGGTTGTTCTCTGACGCAATCTTGACCACTTGTATGTCTCCTCTCTGCACTATATCTCTAATGATATGATACTTCCACTCTATTTGTTTGCTCGCTTTGTGAGCTCTTAGTTCTTTCGAGTTTGTCACAGCACCAGAATTGTCACAATAAATAGTGATGCTCATGGGTAGATTCGAAACCACACCTAAATCCATAATGAAGTTCTTGAACCATACTGCCTCTTTTGCAGCCTCCGAAGCGGCCACATACTCGGCTTCCATGGTCGAGTCTGTGATCGATTTCTACTTCACACTCTTCTGAATTACGACTCCACCTCCTACGGTGAACACATATTCAGAAGTAGATTTTCTCGAGTCCTGATCAACTTGAAAGTCTGAGTCAGTATATCCCAAAGGACAGAGCTCGGCTGCATTGTAAACTAGAGCATAGTCCTTAGTCCGTTTAAGGTACTTGAGTATGTTCTTTACGGCAGTTCAATGTTCTTGGCCCGGATTCGACTGATATCTTGCCAACATGCCAACAACAAAGCAAATATCAGGTTTCGTACAACGCATAGCATACATGAGACTTCCAACTGCCGAAGCATATGGAATCCTTCTCATTTCTTGTATCCCAGACGGCGTTTTCGGGCTCATCTCTTGAGATAGATTGATGCCATGTCTAAAAGGTAAGAAACCTTTCTTGGCGTCCTGCAT
The DNA here is from genome assembly GCF_004379255.2 of Salvia splendens. Lineage (NCBI taxonomy): Eukaryota > Viridiplantae > Streptophyta > Magnoliopsida > Lamiales > Lamiaceae > Salvia > Salvia splendens. Next base: position 18,464,435 of record NC_056039.1, read on the forward strand.
GCTAAAGCGACTAAGTACTGTGTTGATGTAAGGTTCTTGAGATAAGCACAACATCTTCTTTTCTCGATTCCGAAGAACCTTGATACCTAGGATGTGTCCCGCGTCTCCCATATCCTTCATCTCGAACTAGTTTGACAACTAAGTTTTTACTGATGACAACATCTTTTTATTGTTTCCAATTAGAAGAATGTCATCTACATATAAAACTAAGAACACAACATTCCCTTTTTCAAACTTCTTATACACGCAGCTTTCATTTGAGCATTTTTTGAATCCAAACTTGCGAACAGTTTGATCGAAACACTGGTTCCATGATCTAGATGCTTGCTTAAGGCTATAAATAGCCTTCTTAAGCTTCCAAACCATGTGTTCCTTGCCCTTTATGGCATATCCCTCGGGTTGTTCCATGTAGATGGTCTCCTCAAGACTGCCGTTGAAGAACGCAGTCTTAACGTCCATCTGCCATATATCCCAATCCATATAAGTTGTTATAAACAACAGTATCCGAATCGATTTGAGCATGGCCACCGGGGAGAAAGTTTTGTCATAATCGAAACCTTCCTTTTGGGTATACCCCTTGGCCACTAGTCTTGCCTTGAAGACTTTAACTCGTCCATCGGGTCCACGTTTACGTTTGTATGTCCACTTGCTCCCAATGATCGACATCTGCCAGCGCCTCTGCAAAGTTCCAGGGATCTAATACGTTGCTGTTCGAGGAGTGATCCATAGATTACCCCAAACCAATGTATCTATCGGGCTCATGAGAGACCCTCCCACTGCGGCGCAGCACTACAATGCTTGGAGTAGAAGTTGAAGTTTCTGGAATTGTTTGTACACTAGGTACGGGTTCTTAGTTAATGGATCTTGTGACAGAAGTTAGCTCATCTAGAGCCACTTCACTGCTGGGTTTATGATTCATTACATAGTCTTCCTCTAAGAATGTCGCGTGAGTACTCACGATGACTTTCTTGTCTCGGAGACTAAAGAATTCATAAGCTTTCGATCCTCTAGGGTACCCTATAAATGAACATACCTCCGTTCTTGATCCTAGCTTAGTTGGATCCTTTTCCAATACATGAGCCGGGAAACCCCAAATCTTGAGATGTGCTAGATTGGGCTTGCGCCCAGTCCACAACTCATAAGGAATAGTAGACACGGATTTTGACGGTAAGTTGTCTAATATATGGCTTGCGGAAAGCAAGGCATGTCCCCAAAATGAAACAGGTAGCCGTGCATAGCTCATCATCGACCGGACCATGTTTAACAAGGTCATGTTCCTTCTTTCAGCCACAACGTTCTGCTGGGGCGTGCCCGGCATAGTCAGTTGGGATTCAATTCCCGACTCCGATAAGTAGTCCAAAAACTCGGCACAGAGGTACTCGCCTCCGCGATCAGATCGCAGGCGTTTGATACTCTTTCCATGATACGTCTCCACATAAGCCTTAAAGTCTTTGAACTTGTCAAAGGATTCTGATCAAATAGACATATCCAATCCTCGAGAAGTCATCAATAAATGTGATGAAATATAGAAAACCACCTCTTGCCTCGGTAGACATTGGTCCACACACATCGGTATGAACGAGCTCAAGTACTTCCTTGGCCCTATTGCCCTTAGCCTGAAAAGGCCTCCTAGTCATCTTGCCTTCTAAGCATGACTCACACTTATGAAAAGGTTCCTCCTCTAGACATTTAATAAGATCTTGTTCCACAAGAGAATGGATCCTCCTTTCATTGGCATGACCAAGTCTAAGGTGCTATAAGTACGTTTCGTTCATTGAACTTGAAGGTTCTTTTCGTTTCTTTGAAATTTTCGATGTTGTATTGAGTTCTGTTTTGCGATTATTAAATTGTGTAGACGTGATTGTGTACATATTGTTTTCCATGATACCACGACAGATATAAGATCCATCTTTCTTAATACCGCAATTGTCATTAAAAGAAATCGAATATCCATCATAAACCAATTTAGAAACTGAAATTAAATTTCTTCAAAAAGAAGGTATCAACAAAACATTCTTCAAAATAAAAATTCTATCACTACTAAAACGCAAATAAATGTCTCCCACTGCAACGGCTGCCACTTTTGTAGCGTCGCCCAGCTGGACTTTGATCTCACGATCATGTAGCCGTCTTGTCACCTGCATTAAGTCAGGATCAAAACAAATATGATCAGTCACACCTGTGTCAATAACCCAAGTCCAAGTAGATGTCGAAGTCAAACAAGACTCGACTACTAGAGCTTGGGGCATACCTGTAGCCTTGCCCCTTTTAGGACAGTCTGGCTTCCAATGCCCCTTCTCACCACACTTGAAACACTTCCCCGTGGGCTTCTTGTTTTCCTTTTTCTTCTTCTTTCCCTTAGTCAACTTGGCCGCTCCTGAGATCGGTGCCGACTTCTTTCCTACGCCAGGCTTATAGCCAGAGGAACGAGGCCCCAAAGTCATCATGGTCGCCTTATCCTTAACCATAAGGTTCTCTGCCGACTAAAGTTCAGTTAACAGTTCCGCCAAGGTGTAATTCCTTTTGTTCATGTCGAAATTGAGCTTGAACTGCTGGAAGCTTGGGGGAAGACTTTGAAGGATGATTGTTACTTGGGACTTGGGATCGATCTTCCATCCCAAAACCTCAATATGGTTGAGGTGGCCCATCATCTCGAGGACATGGTCCCTCACTGATGAGCCTTCCTTCATTGCCTTCGACATGATACTCCGAAAGGCTTGAGACTTAGCCGTTCAATTCTGAGTACCAAAAATATTCTTGAGATTCTGCATGATCTCGGCGGTCGTTTCCATGGCTGAATCCTGATGCTTGAGTACTGAAGACATAGAAGCTAACATGTAGCACTTAGCCATCTCATTCGCCTTATGCCACCGTCTGTGTGCATCTCTGACTCCTGCCGCAGCATTAGCCGGCGGCACTGGAGGTCGCGGGGTTGTGAGTACAAAGTTGTACTCTTCTGCTGTAAGAACGATGTCCGAGTTTTGTTTCCATTCTATGTAATTTTGGCCCTCGAGTTTGTTTTCTTTAAGAATTGCAGAAAGAGGATTGAATGACATCTTGACGATTTGATTTGCACTGTAAAACAAAGTATTTACTATTTGTCATAAACTTATGTAAGAAGTTTAATCAGATTAACCATAAAACTTTTCAAAATCTTAAAGCTATAAAATTAAAATTTTGTACCCTCTATAAGAGGTCTATACGCATTAAAACTCTACAATTTTACTGGTTACAACACCGACGAATAGTCAAGAGACCACATAATGACATGACCGCCTAATGTTGCCTAAGCAAGACCACCAAATTTAGCATTACAGAGTCTCATTTCTACAACACACTCCCATAACAATGCTCATGTGCTGCTAACAAGATCAAGATATCTCATAAATCCCGTGTGAACTTCTTAATCTCGTAGTTTCTTTGGATTATTGTCCCCACATAATGGGAGGCGATAATATTGGAAACCACATTCTAGTTCATACCATTTATCTTTGAGAAGTCTGCCCTCGTGAACTTGCTATTTTGTAGGATTATTGTCCCCACATAATGAGTGGCGATAATATTGGAAATAAGCTTCATAAATTGCAGACCAATTGATGGAGATCATATACAAACATTAAGTTCGTAATTATAGCTTTGATATTTGAGTTATGGTTTTTCCTTTAATTATCCTAAGCCTTGAGGCAGATTAAGGCTTGATTAAATTCTGTTGGTATTTAATTTGCTGGATAATTAAATCTTTCATTTACTTTGGTATCTTCCTTTAGGAAACCAAAGTTCTAGAATTTAATTCTTATCCATGTCTACTATAAAATATATCTAAGATAAAAAAAAGTTATTTAATTCTTAATAAGACATGAAAAATTAAATTCAAATTATTTCCATGTTCATGATTAGGAAGAGAAATTTTTATTATTTAATGTATTCTTACATATCTATCCTTATTAGGATTCTAGATATATAAATATTAGGAAATTATTAAATTATTCTTATCCATATCATCTAGGAATCAAAATAATATTATTTATTTCCATAGATATGGATAATAATATATACATTCCTAAAATCTAGGGAAATCTTCCCAAAATATTTTATTTCCATTAAATAATAATATTTTAATAATATCTTTTAATTAAAAATTAAATAATCATTAAAATAATCTTTCATCGTTATCTCATCGCACGAGGTTCGCACGAACAATGAACGATGAAGATCCGACGAGTTCGTCGTCGGATCACGATGCGCACGGCGTCTCGGTCAGCGGCGCGCGTGTCACGCGCCAGCGTCTCGGCCGCCTGGCTCGTCGGGCGTCGTGAGTACTAAGCCAGTAGGACGCGCGGTGGAGTGCCTGCTCTCGGCCACCTGGCTTGTCGGCTGGCGCCAGCATCTCGGCCAGGAGATCGCACGGTGGCGCGACTCCTCTCGGCCAGCGGTGATCGCCCGTCTCGACCATCCGAGACTCGCCGCTCCCACTGCTCAGGCACATGTCGCGCTGCGAGGCGTGAACGTCTCGGCCAGTAGCTTGGAGCTATGTCTCGGACCTTCCGCCTAGGGTTGGAGCTCTCGGCGTCTCGGTGTCTCGGTGGATTCTCAGTTGAATCGCCGCACCGCGCCAGCCACCATGTCGACCTCGACGCGGGTTCCGTCTGGGGCGCGCGGTATCAGCCGGTGGCGCGCATAAGCCCACGCTTGTCTGCGCGTCGCCCCGTGATCGTGAGCCCTGGGCTCCCACTCAATCGATGACCCTTTCACGATCGCGCGTGGTGCGATCCATCTCGGCGCGAGCACCGACTGATCGCACGTCTCGGGCGATCGTATAATTCAAGTTGTTTGATTCGATAGTTCTTGAGTTCAACATGCATAAAATATAAACAAAACGAAACAACAAGAACATGCTTCGTAATCAAATTACACATGCATACATGAATTTCGCGAAATTTAAATCTAAATAATCAGAGCCAAAGACTAGCTCTGATACCAACTGAAGGGGTTTACTGCGGAAGCGTGCGTTCTAACAGATCACATAAAAACTAATCTATTTAGCAGATTATTTAGATAAACTCTATTCACGTAATTCTCACAAGGATCATGCTCACAACTTGAATTTAAACATGCTTTAGCACTAAAAAAATCCCTAAAACATGCTTGCTACGGAGTTAGCCAATTTACCTTGTTGATTCACTTAAGAATCAAAGATGGCTTTTGTCTTCTCCACGTGAATATCTTGAGTACTTGACGTCAGATCTTCTGACTGGTATCCCAGACTGTAATCTTATATTTGTGTGGGAAATCTCACAAGAATACTAGGACTTAAATAAAGAAGACAGAATCCTGCTTACGGAAAGAGAGCAAAAATCGTTCCTCTCCTCGGAATAGGGGGGACGAAAATTGTAAAATAAAACCAGTGTATTTTCCATCTCCTTTATTCTCCTATTTATATTAAGTCACATATTGGACTCAGTCAGGGATCAACGGAAGAATTTGGATATGACCTCCCCCAATTAGCTTTTTACTAATTAAAATGAATCCACAATTTAATATGAGCTTATATTGGAATATTATAATCAGCAACTAAAGAAGTAATATTGCACTGCCCATCCAAATACGAAATTACAAGTATTTCGGGTTTCCATTTGATTGTCATTTATTTCCCGTGCTTAAGATAGAAACATCCATTAATTAATCAATGTCTGGTATGGACTTAATTAATTAACATATTATAAACTCCAAGAGTGGACTTAGCAAGAAACGCTTATTTATTATTCATAGAGTAATCAAACTCCAACTAGCAAGGTTCCGAATAATAAAACCTTGTTTGAGATCCTCTTGTGGATGTTATCAAACGAGACTCGCCTCGCACACGATTCAATATAATAGCAATCCTAGCACCGCTAGATATTAATCGCCACTACCCAAGATACCAGGATCGTTGGGTTACGAAAAACTCGCACCTATTGGTAAATCAAAGTAGTAGATAATCAATATCGTATGCTCAATGCTAACGTACATTGATTAAGAAATTAATTATCAAGACCCCGTCTTTCAGTAGATAGCATAAAGACTTGTCTTGCCGTTTAGATCCAATTCAGTGCTATACCACACCAACATCATCTTATTTCAATAAGGCTTAGAAATAATCAGGCTGACATTGCAACCTTTCACGATAGGTAGTGTAGGTCTATCTAGGTTGTGAAATTCTTATTTTTCTTTGTTCAGAACTGACCGTGTTACCTTAAAGTGGACGACGCCCACAACCGGTTTACTAAAACAAAGACTTAGACTTTGTTACGTTCGCTTATACATTTAAATATGCAATAAACATCCATTAAATGTAAAACATAACAACATTATGACAAAATTAGTATGTTGCATTCATTGGAAAAGAATATATAGAGTTTTACAGTATTCAATCACTCGAAAGGGGATTTCTAGTATACAAAACCCTAACAGTCTCCCACTTATACTCAAAACAGCTTTCGAGCATACGAAATGGTAGTGCACACATCTTAAAATTTCTCCCACTTATACTGAAAGCGAGTTGAGGTCTTGAATGAGTCGAACTCTCATCCCTTCAACGTGGCGTTCGAACGATTTCACCGCAAATGCCTTTGTAAAAGGATCTGTCAGGTTGTTCTCTGACGCAATCTTGACCACTTGTATGTCTCCTCTCTGCACTATATCTCTAATGATATGATACTTCCGCTCTATATGTTTGCTCGCTTTGTGAGCTCTTGGTTCTTTCGAGTTTGCCACAACACCAAAATTGTCACAATAAATAGTGATGTTCTTGGGCAGATTCGAAACCACACCTAAATCCATAAGGAAGTTCTTGAACCATACTACCTCTTTTGCAGCCTCTGAAGCGGCCACATACTCGGCTTCCATGGTCGAGTCCGCGATGCATTTCTGCTTCACACTCTTCTAAATTACGGCTCCACCTCCTAAGGTGAACACATATCCTGAAGTAGATTTTCTTGAGTCCTAATCAGCTTGAAAGTCTGAGTCAGTATATCCCAAAGGACAGAGCTCGACTGCATTGTAAACTAGAGTATAGTCCTTAGTCCGTTTAAGGTACTTGATGTAGCACCCCGAAAAATTTGCGACTTTTGTTTTTATTAATGTGGATGTTGAATGGGAATTTCCTTTATGGAAATTGATTTTCTATGTGATTGAGTTAATTATGTGGAATTAGTTGTTGTGTGTTATGTGGAATAATACGAATTATGTTCCAATGTGTGAATTAAATTAAATGGGATCATGCATATTTTTCTCTAGCCATTTTATTTGATATTTTTCGGCCCTCCTAATTATTTGAAATAGTGTTTTCTTTCTTGGATTTAATTAATTGTTTTGAGATAATTATCCAAATTAAATCCAAACCAAAATATCCCTATGTTATTCTACATAATTTCCGACCCCTAGCCCATTTATTGGTCTTTCGAAATCTCCTATTAATTAGGAGAATAAATTATTTTGTAGATTTAATTGGCACGTTACTTATTTTCTTCCTTGAATTAAAAATCCAATTAAATTTCTCCATATCTTATTTTAATTAGGATTTGACTCTTTCCTTCTTTAAGACCTCATAAATTTTCACCCCTTATGCCTTTCAATTACCTTGTGGGATTAATTTAATTGTTACCTATTTTATGGGAGCCTTTTCCACAAGAAATTACCAAATTTAAATCCTATTCCTATTTAATTTGGGGATTTAAATATTTTCCTTTAGCTACTCCCTATTTTACACGCCCCCCCCCCCCTTTCCTACTTGGAGAATTCTTGAATTATTTTGTTACCTTATTTATGGGATGCTCAATATCTTTTTACCCATTTTTGTGAGTATATTTCTCTCCAAGTAATACCATAATTTTCAAAAAATTCCTCCTACACTACACGCCTATTTCTTTTAATTGTGGAGCTTATTCATTGACCTCTATTATATTCTTTCACAATTTTAATTGTTTAATTAAGTGTGGGAATAATTATTGAATATAAATTAAGAAAACCCTAACCCTAATCTTCACTCCACACGCCTCCCTCTCTTCCTCTCCTCTCCCACACGTTTTTATCCTCCCCTCCCCCCTCTCTCAAGTGCTCCAAATCAATCCTTCATTGTTGCTTCGATTTGGAGTTGGAAACTCAAGATCCATTGAGGAATCGCACCAATTGTCTTTTCTACCGATTGTTTTCAAGAGAAAGGTATAATTTTTTATCCACCTTTCCTCTCCTTATCATTGAATCCATTATTCTTGAACCCCTCATGCATATAGTGAGTGGAAAATCGTAAATCTAAGAATTTATTGGTTGGGAAGGATGGTTGCACATGAATGGTTGTGTGTGTGTCCGTGTATGTACATGTGTGTGGATGAATCGTTGTGAATTTTGTGTGCGAATAGGAAAGCATGGATGTAATCTCATTTTTGAAGCATGACTATGTGTTGGAAGCATGAATATGTATGTGTGAATGTATGATAGACAAACTAGGGTTTGTGAATGTTGAGCATGAAAACTGTTGTGTTCGGACAGTAGGTTACGACCAGTTTTTGACCAATCAAACGATCTTATTTCGACATGAATTTTTAACTGGATGAAGTTTCAGATGTCTTCTGTGTTGTGTCAAAATGTAAGCTTCAATTGATGATGGACGAATTTATAACGAATTTGTCAATTTAACTGCGCAGTCCTGCCAGAAATTGTGTTTCGTCCAGTGAGTTTCATTTTTGTTTTGACCGATCAAAAGATATGATTTTGGTGTGGAATTTTAACTGGACAAACCTTTATGTGTCTACTGTGTGGTGACCAAATTTTAGCTTCATATGAGATCGGATGGAATTTTAATGAGTTGTACAAAAATACTGCGCTGTTCTGCCAGATTCTAGTTTTGTTGAAATAAGCTTTGTTGACAACCTTTGAATGCATTACATGATACATGTATGAATAAGGAACGTATCCTATGATGTGGTTATGTGTTGCACGTTGATGTTTGCTAGAGTGTTTGTTTCGTTTATGTTGGTGAACGTTTGGGATGGGCACCATAAGAAAATGATGAAAGGAACGATAGGGCATGCATGATAAATGTGTTGATGGAAAAACTGATTGTGTTATGGTGTTGACATGGGTTGTTGTGCGTACGTGGGTACAAATAGCAAGGGTTGCATTAAAGTTGTGAATTGTGTTGTATAAGCAAGCTAGGTGGGCTTTCTTTTACTAAACTCTTTTACGCTTTCAAAAGTATGATACGATGTTATAATGGTGGTTTAAAGTGTTATGTCTTGCCATGATTGTTTTGATGTTGAGATTGTTGCCTGATGCCTAGTTCGTTTGAGCTTGCTCCGTTAGGCTATAGGGTTGTGTTAAACGAATTCGGGTCTGAGTAGGGCCGCAAACCCTATCAGGTTGTGTACACTGGTGGGATCGTGAGCCGTCCTTGCTAGTCGGCCGGTCTCGTGGGCGAATAGTATGGCCACACTTTCGTCGAACTATTTTATGAGGATGTGAATGATTGATTGTTGAGAAAGTGGAGAGATTGTTTTGTCTGGCCAGACTATGAAACTGTTTTTGTGATACTCGATGATATTTCTCTTCTAAATGTAAAACTCGAGTTCACTATGGTATGGATGACATAACTTTTATCAAATGTTTTCGGCATGAGCCCATTGAGTATATTAAGTACTCAGCCCTGCATATGTTTTCCCTATGTGCAGGTTGAGGAATGATGTTGCGGCGGATGTTGAGTCGAGCCTTAAGATTTTCCAGATGCGTCGTGTCTTTATACATGGGCGTCATCCTATGACTCTCTCTAAATACTTGATTTCCGCTGCCTTGTTTGAAATTGCTTTCTTTCTAAAAGTCTTTCATTTTTTTTCCATACTATGTTATGACATTAATTACCTTGAGACATTAATCCGCTGCTTAACCATGCACTACAATAAAATATTTTCTCTTAAAGTTTAGTCGAGCTTTGTGTTAAATGTCGTCTTTTATTGTTCCCCCTTTTCTTCCTCGCTTCTTAGTCCCTCCCCTAGTCGCGATTTCCCCGTCTTTACTATCCTTAGTAAGGGCGGTCGTGACACTTGAGTATGTTCTTTACGGCAGTTCAATATTCTTGGCCCGAATTCGACTGATATCTTGCCACCATGCCAAAAACAAAGCAAATATCAGGTCTCGTACAAAGCATAGCATACATGAGACTTCCAACTCTCGAGGCATATGAAATCCTTCTCATTTCTTGTATCCCAGATGGCGTTTTCGGGCACATCTCTTGAGATAGATGGATGCCATGTCTAAAAGGTAAGAAACCTTTCTTGGCGTCCTGCATGCTAAAGCGGCTAAGTACTGTGTTGATGTAAGGTTCTTGAGATAAGCACAACATCTTCTTTTCTCGATTCTGAAGAACCTTGATACCGAGGATGTATCCCGCGTCTCTCATATCCTTCATCTCGAACTGGTTTGACAACTAAGTTCTTACTGATGACAACATCTTTTTATTATTTCCAATTAGAAGAATGTCATCTACATATAAAACTAAGAACACAACATTCCCTTTTTCAATCTTCTTATACACGCAGCTTTCATTTGGGCATTTTTCGAGTCTAAACTTGCGAACAGTTTGATCGAAACACTGGTTCCATGATCTAGATGCTTGCTTATGGCCTTAAATAGCCTTCTTAAGCTTCCAAACCATGTGTTCCTTGCCCTTTATGGCATATCCCACGGGTTGTTCCATGTATATGGTCTCCTCAAGACTGCCGTTGAGGAACGCAGTCTTAACGTCCATCTGCCATACATCCCAACCCATATAAGTTGCTATAGACACCAGTATCTGGATCGATTTGAGCATGGCCACCGGGGAGAAAGTCTCGTCATAATCGACACCTTCCTTTTGGGTATACCCCTTGGCCACTAGTCTTGCCTTAAAGACTTCAACTCGTCCATCGGGTCCACGTTTACGTTTGTATATCCACTTGCTCCCAATGGCAGTACAACCTTCGGGTAAGACGGACAAATCGTAGACGTCTTTGTCTATCATAGATTGTAGTTCTGAATCCATTGCTTTCACCCATTCGCAATGATCGACATCTGCCACCGCCTCTGGAAAGTTTCAGTGATCAAATACATTAGTGTCCAGGGAGTAATCCATAGATTCCTACAAACAAATGTATCTATCGGGCTCATGAGAGACCCTCCCACTGCGGCACGACACTACAATGCTTGGAGTAGAAGTTGAAGTTTTTGGAATTGTTTGTACACTAGGTACTAGTTCTTGGTTAATGGAACTTGTGACAGAAGTTAGCTCATCTAGAGCCACTTCACTCCTGGGTTTATGATTCATTACATAGTCTTCCTCTAAGAATGTCGCGTGAGTACTCACAATGACTTTCTTGTCTCGGAGACTAAAGAATTCATAAGCTTTCGAACCACTAGGGTACCCTATAAACGAACATACCTCCGTTCTTGATCCTAGCTTAGTTAGATCATTTTCCAATACATGAGCCGGGAAATCCCAAATCATGAGATGTGCTAGATTGGGCTTGCGCCCAGTCCACAACTCATAAGGAGTAGTAGACACGGATTTTGACGGTAAGTTGTCTAATATATGGCTTGCGAAGACTTTGAAGGATGATTGTTACTTGGGACTCGGGATCGATCGTCCCTCCCACAACCTCAATTTGGTTGAGGTGTCCTATCATCTCGAGGACATGGTCCCTCACTGACGAGCCTTCCTTCATTGTCTTCGACATGATACTCCGAAAGGCTTGAGACTTAGCCGTTCGATTCTGAGTACCAAAAAGATTCTTGAGATTCTGCATGATCTCGGCGGCCGTTTCCATGGGAGAATGTTGATGCTTGAGTACTGAAGACATAGAAGCCAACATGTAGCACTTAGCCATCTCATTCGCCTTATGCCACCGTCTGTGTGCATCTCTGACTCCTGCCGCAGCATTAGTCAGTGGCACTTGAGGTCGCGGGGTTGTAAGTATAAAGATTTCTGCTATAAGAACGATGCCCAAGTTTTGTTTCCATTCTATATAATTTTGGCCCTCGAGTTTGTTTTCTTTAAGAATTGCAGAAAGAGGATTGAATGACATCTTGACGATTTGATTTGCACTGCAAAACTGAGTATTTACTATTTGTCATAAACTTATGTAAGAAGTTTGATCAGATTAACCATAAAACTTTTCAAAATCTTACAACTTTAAAATTAAAATTTTGTACCCTCCAAAGAGGTCAATACGCATTAAAATTCTATAATTTTACTGGTCACAACACCGACGAATAGTCCAGAAACCAATAATGGCATGGCCGCCTAATGTTGTCTAAGCAAGACCACCAAATTTAGCATTACAGAGTCTCATTTCTACAACACACTCCCGTAACAATACTCATGTGCTACTAACAAGATCAAGCTATCTCATAAATCCTGTGTGAACTTCTGAATCTCGTAGTTTCTTAGGATTATTGTCCCCACATAATGGGTGGCGATAATATTGGAAACCACATTCTAGTTCATACTATATATCTTTGAGAAGTCCGCCCTCGTGAACTTGTTATTTCGTAGGATTATTGTCCCCACATAATGGGTGGCGATAATATTGGAAATAAGCTTCATAAATTACAGACCAATTGATGGAGATCATATACAAACATTAAGTTCGTAATTATAGCTTAGATATTTGAGTTATGGTTTTTCCTTTAATTATCCTAAACCTTGAGGCAGATTAAGGATTGATTAAATTCTGTTGGTATTTAATTTGCTGGATAATTAAATCTTTCATTTACTATGGTATCTTCCTTTAGGAAACCATTGTTCTAATAGTGATGTGTTTTGTAAACAACTATAAAGTAAAATCATGCTAATAGTGATGTGTTTTGTTTACAACAGTAAAGTAAAATCATGCTAATAGTGATGTGTTTTGTTAACAACAGTGAAGTAAAATCATAGTGATGTATTTTGTAAACAACAGTGAAGTAAAATCATGCTAATAGTGATGTGTTTTGTTAACAACAGTGAAGTAAAATCATGCTAATAGTGATGTATTTTGTAAACAACAGTGAAGTAAAATCATGCTAATAGTGATGTATTTTGTAAACAACAGTGACGTAAAATCATGCTAATAGTGATGTGTTTTGTTAACAACAATGAAGTAAAATCATGCTAATAGTGATGTGTTTTGTAAACAACAGTGAAGTAAAATCATGCTAATAGTGATGTGTTTTGTTAACAACAGTGAAGTAAAATGTTGCTAATAGTGATGTGTTTTGTAAACAACAGTGAAGTAAAATCATGCTAATAGTGATGTGTTTTGTTAACAAAAGTAAAGTAAAATCATGCTAATAGTGATGTGTTTTGTTAACAACAGTGAAGTAAAATGCTGCTAATAGTGATGTGTTTTGTTAACAACAGTGAAGTAAAATCATGCTAATAGTGATGTATTTTGTAAACAACAGTGAAGTAAAATCATGCTAATAGTGATGTGTTTTGTTAACAACAGTGAAGTAAAATCATGCTAATAGTGATGTGTTTTGTTAACAACAGTGATGTAAAATCATGCTAATAGGATGTGTTTTGTAAATAACAGTGAAGTAAAATTATGTTAATAGTGATTTGTTTTGTTAACAACATTGAAGTAAAATCATGCTAATATGGATTATATCATCTATTGACTAATTTATTACTAGTATTTCCTACTGATCGGTTTACAATAACAAAAGTCACGACGCGATTTCATTTCTTGGCAAAAGGGTGGTTATTATATATTCATTTCTTTACACACCAATTTCCATCGGAATTTTGTTACATATCTTATTCTTCCATCACAAATTCTGTTACATATCTTATTCTTTCATCATAAATTCATCATTTTTGAGGAATTGGAAATAATACTGGATGAGAAAAAGGAAATGATAGTGGCGGAATTACATTATAGTGAAATATTTTACATCAAGAATGATTCTGCAATTACATTTTTCCCCTCATCTTCCCCTACCATCGCTGATTCTCTCTCCTTCCTCACATTCACATTTGGTAAACCCTAGGCAACCCGGCATCCACTCTTTCTTCTCCGACATACAACCGGTGCGGGCATCGGCGTTTTGGCAAACTACTCTAGGTTAGGCTGCTCACACCCCAAATTGAAGGGGATATTATGTTTTTACCCCAGAATTGAACGCAACTTTATTCCGGAATTCTCGCCCAATTTTTCCATTTTGATTCTACAATTCAATTCAATTTGGAAGGAGATTTGGAAGGGGAAGGAAACCGCGTAATTTCTCCTTTAAATTTCATAATGTAATTTCCAAAAATACCCTTGGTCTATTTTATATTATTAAAATAAATAGTATTTGTTCCATTTATTTGTGTGGCTGAGATTTGTTCTCTAGTTATACACTTAAAAATAGTTATATCTTGATCACTAACACCTCTTAAAGTAACATCATACCACCATTCCTAGCAAATCATTTGTACACGTGGACGAATAATCAGCTGCCATGTGGCAATCACAAAGATAAATTTTCTCGGCCAGCAATATCCAATACACTATACAACAATTTTTCTCGGCTAGCAATACCCAATACGCTAGACCTCTTAAAGTGACACTGTGACACCATGTATCCAGCAATATTATAAACGCTACACAACAATAGTATAAACGCTAGACAACAATCTATAGATTGTTGTCTAGTGTATTGGATATTGCTGGCTGAGAAAAATTGTTGTATAGTGTATTGGATATTGCTGGCCGAGAAAATTTAACCTTGAGAATTTTTTATGATTGCCACATAGCAGCTGATCATTCGTCCACGTGTACAAATGATTGGCTAGGAATGATAGTGTAACGCCCCGTTTTTCTAAACCTATTTTGTGAACCTAAATTACTTGTTTTAATGGTATTAACTCTGCGAAGTCCGTGAATTGATTGTTGGTAATTAATTGTTGTTAATTGGGGATTTGTGAAATAAATGATTATGAGAATTTAATTAACTCCTGTCCGTGAGGAATATTTATTGGACTCAATTCCGTGTTGGATCCGATAAATTAAATAATTAATATAAAAGTCTAGTCCGTGATAAAATACAATGGGCTGCGAATTAAACTAAATTAATTAAGACAAAATATCTTTAATTCAAATCTTAATTAAAGATTTTATGTAGATTTTCCTGCTCCGTGATGGAATTTTCCTCCTCCGTAACCTGCAAATAAAATACCAAATAAATTCAACTAATTCAAAAATAAGAAGAAAAAAAAAGAAAAGAAGAAAAAAATTGAATCCCTCCCTCAACCCCGTTGAAACCGCCTCCCCTCAATCCCATGAATCTCTCCCATATCCCCAACCCCTTTCCTCTATATTAAATCTTCAGCCATTATTTCTTTTCTCACCTATCGTCTCTGCAAGCAAGAATCATCTTCAACTTCTATCCAAGGTAAACTATGATTTATCATTTGTATCTAAATTCTCTCCTGTTTCAAAATCTAACATCAAATTGTTGCTTCCGGCAGTAATCAAACTCCTCCAGCTTCAAGAACCCGCCTTTCAGCCTTGTGAACTTCACAACCCAAATCCAATTCACGGAGGTAATTTCCTACCCAGATTTGGAACATGACTTATCGCATGCTGCATCCATACATTACTTTCCCAGCACCAACTCCCCTCGGCAATTGCTTACATTTTGTAAATATTATGAAATCTGAAAATCCTCTCTGATCGGATAATCGTAGCAACCAAAATAGGAATGAAAAGAAACGTTTTTTGTTTCTAATGGGAACTTACCTTGCGGGTGAAATCGGGGTTAATTGGGGCCGACCGATGGCGGCAACCTTCGCGGCGGAGCTGGAGCCGCACAGCAGCGACGGCGGGCTCCCTCCGGCGACGGGCAGAAGCAGCGGCAGCGGTCCAGGGGAGCAGCGCGACTGCGGACAGCGGCGAATCGTGAACGGCGACTCGGAGCGAGGGGACGGTGAGGTCGCCGTCGTGAATGAGACGGGGGGGGGGGCCGACGGAATTTGAGAAAGCCGATGGAAATCGGAGGAAAAATTTCTGCAGTTTTGGTCGAGAGATAGAGAGAAGGGGGGGGGGGGGGAAGAAGGTGTGTTACACGTAGGTGAGGGAGGGGGTTTTCTTCATTTGGGCTCATTAAGTTTTGGGCCGATAAATTAATTATGGGGAATTATTCAAATAATTTCCGGATAATGTGGAAGTTTAATAATTTTTATCCTATGTTCGAAATAGATAGTTTTGCGAGGGAAATATTTTCGATAATGAATTCATGGGCTTAATTAAATATTAGGATTTAAGTCTAAATCATTAAAATATACGGGGAGCCAACGGTGGAAATTGGGAGCGTAAGCGGCCGTCGAACGATCGAAAAATCGAGAAAAAAAAAGGGGAGATAAAAGATTTAAACTAGGGTGCATGCATTTTATTTACTTAATTTGAAAGTGTGTTGATTTATGTGTTATTTTAATTCTAAAGGTGATATCTCGCAAGGGAATCGTGATCGCAAAGGAAAGAAAATAGTTTTGGAATAAGCACTCGAGGTGGGCTTCTTTTCTACCCTGCCCTACGTGTGGGTTTTTATTTTACTAAACTCTTTTACGTATGACCGTGGAGAGATAAGGGTGGTTTAAAATGACTTTATCATGCCGTGATTTGTGTTTTACGTGCCTATCTGGTATGGCTATGTGCCGTTGTTATATAAATCGAATTCGGGTCCACGTGGGGCCGCAAACCCTACCTGGACTAGTGTACACCTATGGTAGATCGTGTGCTAGCTACGGGCTGGCCGGTCTAGTGGCTTGGTTTGTGGCCACATTCCAAGTCATGTATTGGCAGATATGGCTAACGTCTATGGGAAAATGACTGATCAGTCGACTTTTACTATGGGAAAATGATTTTAGTGCCTCGGGCCTTTCTAAAGCTAAACCCCGACGGTTACTTAAGTGTGGCATGATAAATTGACAACTTTTATTGAAAATGTTTTCGGCGTGAGCCCACTGAGTATATTTTATAGTACTCAGCCCTGCATGTGTTTTCCCTATGTGCAGGTTGAGCGGCGACGAGGATGTGGTGGTGTTGAGCAAATGAATATAATATATTATTGATGTCTTTGAACCTTGAGTGTCGTTGTGTCTTCACACATGGCGTCACTCTTTCTCTTGGTCGTTTCCGCTGTGACGTGTCTTAAATTATGATTTATTTGGGCCGACAACTTTAATTGTTGGGGTAATGGATATTCTGAATTCCTTGTTGGATAATATTAAACTCTTGGTTATTTATTTGGATATTAATTGTTGGTCCAACTTGTGTTGAAACCCTAATTCTTTTCGTCCGTTTCATTAAATTCTTTTAATCACGATCGCCCGTATTTAATAACCCTAAAGGGCGGTCGTGACAGCTTGGTATCAGAGCCTCAGTTTCTTTCCGCTCTGGACCTAAGAGTCTTTTTGAGTCAAAAATTTATTTTTGTATTAATTGACTAAGGTATGAACATTGAAGGCTCAACACCACGACTCGTCACGCCCAACCGCGAAGAAAGAGGTAAAAGTATTTTGGTGACTATGGGAGTGGATTATTGAATATTGAGGGTTTCAATGGAAAATTTTGATTTTGGTGATGAAAGTCAATACGTTGGTTTTGGAAAAAATTTTGCATATACAAAAAAAATAGGATGATATATATGAGGATGTTATTTGATTGTGAAGCATGATTTTGTTAAGTACCATGAACACCGTCGAGCATGAGAAATTGTATATATCCAAATGAGGAAAATATGTGATTAAATGTTGAACTTTCACGAGTGTTTGGAGAATTTGACTCGTATGTTACCTATATGTGGTGGAATTCTATGTGGTTTTGAGAGTCATTAAACGTCGAGTACGAATTACGAGGCAAGTAGCCTATGAGAAATAAAAGTCGACATACTGTGTCAGGATAAAATGCGAAATCAAACGGAATGAGTGAACCATCCACCTTGAGCACCCAAGTTTATTTTTGGCATGATGCAAGCATCATACCCTTATCTTGTATACACATCTATATGTACCCATTCTATACTCTCAACATCATTCAAAGCCATATACCTTCTTTGTTCTTTCCTATCTTGAGCTGATGTTGAGATTTTCTTTCTATGTAGATGGCCGGATCGTACTTTGCCCAAATGCGAAATCGTTATGCCCGAAATAGGAACCTTCCCGTTGAGAGGTACCGAGAACACGAATGGGATGGAAAGAGCGATCTCATGGGTTTCGTCGCTGAATTCTGGGATTTATGGAGGGACGCCTATGCGTTCGGGGGAGCCACCCACCATGCTGGTATTACAAAGCTCATTCATACCCTACCGCCATCTTGGAGCCAGTGGGTCGCTCAGGCGGCAGAATCATTTACGTGGTATAGCCTTCCCGAATACTCACCACGAGGGGATTTACCTGGCCTTCTAGAGGTACTGTTTCCGGCCTTAATAAGGGCAGCTGACGGACCACCACGTTCTCCACCACCACAGATTCATTCACCGGAGCAAGCACACGGAAGGAAGTTTTGGTCTGATAGTGAGCCGCATGTCTCGCGCGTGCCAAAAAGGACAAGGCTCGGGATGCGTACCTCGGCCCCTTCAAGAATAGAAAGGGAGGTCGAGGAGCTAATCGCAACAATCCCTTCGCCAGTACGCGTTGAGGAAGAGGACGAGGAAGACGAGGAGGAACGCCTCGAGGAAGAGGAAAATTCGGATATGGAGATTAGTGGTGGGACTGAAGAGGAGAAGGAGGAAGGCGAGATTTAGGAACAATAGTCATGTGATAGATTGTTTTGTTTCTCTCATGTTTTGATATCATATTGTTTTGCTAGACTATTATTCATTTTATTTCCACGTTTTTGGCTCTTCATTCTTTGGTTATGATTGATACTAAGACCTCCTGGAGGCGACGTTTTATTATGGAAATTTCTACTTTTGCTACCTTGTTGGGCCATTATCTTTTGATATCCTATTGTGCAATTGTTCTTGATATCCTGTTGAGTAATCGTCCTTTGTTATCCCATTGTGCAAACATCTTTTGTTAATCCCTGAAACAATTGTTCTCTTTATTCTATCGTGCAAACGTTTCTTTTGTTGTTCCGTTGTGCGAATATCTTTTGCTAATTCATGATGCAATTGTTTCTCTTTAGTCTATCGTACAAATGTCTTTCGCAATTCTATTGTGCGAACATCTTTGCTAGTCATGATGCAAATTGTTCCTCTTTACTCTATTGTGCAAATGTCTTTTGCTATCCTGTTGTGCGAATATTTTGCCACGTCATGATCCAATGGTCCTATTCTGTCCATGACACAACTATCTTTTGTCTTGTGGTACAATTGCCCCTTGATCCCTACTTGCGAAATATTACATGATCTTCCCAACTATGCAACATGACTATTGATAGATTTGAGTAAAGTGTGATAATAACCCGTTTGTCTGGTAATGAATCAGAATGCCGCCAAGACGCAATGTAAGGAATGCGAACCGGGCGCCTACACCTCAGGCGACGGAAGTCGAGAGTGTGGCACAACCAACCCCACAACCTCCACCACCACCACCTCCACCTCAAGTGGACCGAGAAATTGTGAAGTTGTTCTTGAAACAGAAACCACCTGTCTTCGATGGAATGGGAGAGCCGGAAAAGGCTGAGAGCTGGATACGCGCATTGGAGCGCATTTTTACAATTCTGATGTGCAACGATGCCGAGCGAATGGCTTGTGTGACCTATCAGTTGACTGGGTCAGCTGACTTCTGGTGGGATACCAAGATGAAGACCACGCCACGAGATCAAGTGAATGGAATGACCTGGGAGAACTTCAAGGAAGCGATCTACAACAAGTACGTGCCAAAGAGCTACCGAAAGGCGAAGGCGACTGAGTTTTACAACTTAACCCAAGGACGCATGACAGTGACTGAGTATGATCGAACACTCTGCGATATGACCCAGTATGCGCCGGATCAGGTTGACACAGACGAGAAACTGGCCGATAAGTTCCGTGAGGGGTTGAGACATGAGATAAGAATGGCATTAGCTAGCCGTGGGAGACTTACATATGCGGAAGCATTGTCCCTGGCACTAGACGTTGAGGCAGCTATGCCCAAGGAGTGTAATAGCCGAGACTTAGATTCTCGAGAGTTATGAAATAAAATGCTAGAATTTTATTTAATAATGAATGAGTTTTTATCTCTTGAGTAAAGAGTATAAGTACAAATTACCGAGTTTTGTTTTCCAAGCTAAACTTTGAATTTACAAATGTTGACAAAAGAAAATACTAGAAATGAGCTTTTCCTACACTATTACAACATTCAAGTTTAAGTAGAAATAATATTCTATTACAATAGTAGAAGTGCCGAGCTAAGGTCCCTTCTTAAGTCCCAGACCGCGGTCCCACCGACGGCTCGTTGGGCCGAGATGTCAAGGTGGTAGCCGACTGAAATCAACTCCCTTGCTCCCTGCTAAATCACACCAAAAAGGGTTGGAATGCATAGATTAAAATGCAAACTAACATCATACATAGAAAAGGGAAACAAGAGTACTACCTTTCGATAAATGAGAGAAAGGCTGGGCCGAGAAAGGCAAGACCACCAGCCATTTTCCCCCCCCCTCCAACCGCAGCACTGCAAGACTGCAGATAACAGCCTGTACCACCCCGTTCACACCTGATATGGTCATGGATATCAGCCTCAAAAGCTATCTCTAGTGTGCACCTGCAAAAGAAGACAAATTCATGAATGAATCAGAGTACAAGGCAGCACAAAACACCAAAATCAGTTAAAGAATGCTGCAAGGTCAGCCAAGTACCTCAGTCATTGTGCAGCTTTCAGTTACAAGCTGTGCATAAATATGCCAATCTCCTCCTCAGTTCCATCCCCCACCACACAACAAACTAGTTACTAAACGGAGCAGCAAGCGGAGGAGCAAGAGAGGTCAAGACCAAGGAAGGGAGTAGCTTAGCAAGTTCAGCGGAGGTACAAGGGAAAGGTAACACCCATCAGCTTAAATCTCAAGTTTAATGGCATCATTCGAGCATGATAGAAACAAAACATGGAAACGATTTATGATAACATGAGAATCTGAGAAATCAGTAAACCTCCCTTGCACATACCCCAGCCTCATTAGGATGCATGTCTAGGGTAGTGTAGCACTTTTAAGACTGGAGGAAAGGAACCATGGAATGGTGTCTTCCACACAGAATCAGTCACATAGAAGCACAACCACATTGCTTTTCAAACGCGAACTAGGACTAGACTATGACAAGAGAAAGAAGATAACTAGTAGGAACTTAGCTTCGGCGAGGTGACTGCCTGATTAAACGGCGCACTGCTACGAGGGTCTCCGCAGCGGCAGAACCGCCGTCTGCGTGTCACCCCTAAGCCAAGGGGTCCAGCGTCGCCGAAGGGAGGAAGATGGAGGCGACGGCAGCGTGGACCGAGGGATGCCGCTGAAGGACGGAGAATACGACGTCTTCCCTCCACGGGTGACCCCTCCGCGAACGAAACGTCGTCAAAATTGCCCGTACAAGGTTATGCCTCAAAGGGGGAAGAGATGGTGGGTAGTGGGTCGCCGGTTAGACAGCGACGAGTCCTCCACCTCCCCAGGTTTCCGAATTTTAGACCCCTTCTTGCCGAGTAGGAGACAGAGGGTGGGAGCGGTCGTGCGATGCGGAGAGGAACGGAATAGAAATGGGCTGACTCCGGTTCCTCACACGCTGGCGAGGAGCGCTGAAGGTGGCGGGGTGCGAAATCGCCGAGAGGAAGGAGAGAAAGGGGGCTAGGGTTCCTCATTTTCAATTTGGGGATTTTTGAGAAATGAGAGAGAGATAGTGACGATGGTTGGTGAAGGGGGTATTTGGGCCTTTTCCACTATTCATCACTTGGGCCTGGAATTAATTAAGCTGGGCCAGATTAAAGGAGAAGAAGAAAAGAATTGGGCCAATTAGTTAAGCTGGACCGAAAATGCTTAATGAAATAATACCTTGGCCCAGATTAAGTAAACTCCTTGCTGGACTTAAGAAATTAGTTCTTGGTTTAATACTTTTAGTGAAGAGCCTCTTTTCAAGTATAATGGAAATTATTTCCTAAGCCACGGAAGAAAAGAACTTATAAGCCGTGAGTGAAATAAAAGCCAGTGAATAATTAAAGCGGACTTTAATAGTCACAGAAAGTATTTCTTAAAATACTTAAGATAATCCGAGAATTCTAATACCGAACGGGTCAGCCGGTTACAGAACAAATTAAATCACCGATTTATTTAAAGATTTAAGACTTCTAATTTTAGAAGGCAGAAATTAAAATAATAAGCACACGCTTAGGCATGCATTCATGCAAGATTTTTGAGGTCTAATTTTAAATATATTAATTTTGTAAAGGAACGTCGTCGTTCGACGCATAATCTCAGAACAGGGGAAAGCACCTATTTTGCAAGAGTTAAGCAATTGAGGTGTGGGCTTCTTTCCTTTTTATTTACAGAACTCTATGAGAATAAGTGTGAACTTTTGAATGAGTTGTCATGCCATGTTTTATTTTGTGATTGCCATTCATGGTTAAAACGAATTCGGGTCCCAGTAGGTCAGTAAATCCTACTCGGACTAGTGTACACTTACGGACCGTGAGCTAGCGCAAGGTTGGCCGGTCTAGGGGTCGTGAGCTAGCGCCAGGTTGGCCGACCCAGTGATCGGGGAATGTGGCCACATTCCCGATTCACACAGCTTGACATGGTATATCATCAGAAAGTTAAAAGACTGCAGTCTATTTCAGAAAGAAATAACAGATTTTAGTGACCGGGACTTGTTTTCAGTAAAACCCCGCGTTCACTCAGCTTGGCTGACAACTAAAAGAAAACAGTTTTCGGCATAAGCCACTGAGTATATCAAGTACTCAGCCCTGCATATTGTTTTCCTTAATGTGCAAGTTGATCGATCGAGGCAGAGGAGGTGTTGGGACTGAAGATGAAATAAAAGAAGGGTAGCTAGTGTAGTATGTCTCCATACATGTTATACTTGTCTTGGAACTCTTCCGCTGCATAGACCTAGCTTTGTCTCAGTAGAGACAATGTCCCACATTTCACTCTGATGTAATAACTTGCTATCTTGATGACTTTTAGACAGTATTTCCTTAATTTCAGTAATTATGATGATGTGTTGAGGCAGTTTAGAATTTTAGTCGCGAAATAGCTGCGCTTTCTTTGACTAGGAAGTTGTGGTCGTGACAAGGAGAGAGTGACGGAGAATGCTACGCTGGCTTTACCTCCCTCACACCATTCCCGGGAGAAGAGAAAGTGGGATGGGAACAGGACCCACTATGAAAACAAGAGGTACCAGCCGGCTCAAAGCCGACCGCAGTATGGAGGTAGACAGAATTTCACTAGCCAGAGGAGCGACTTTCGACCTAGACCCCCACAATGTAATGTGTGCTCCAAGTACCATCACGGAGAGTGCAGAATGCTGAATACCACCAAGTGCTTCAACTGTGGTGGAAATGGCCACTTCTCTAGAGAGTGTCCGAGCAAGAACGTGGGCATGGGTTCAAGGCAGAACAACCAGGGGTTTCGTCCGCAGTCCAGGGCACCACTGGCGGAACCAAGGATGAATCGAGATCAACCTGCACGACCACAACAACCTCACCGTCCAAGACTTCCCTCCCAGGCCAGAGCGTATGCGCTGAGTTATAAACAACCCAAGAATGAGCAAGGGAGTCACGAGGATGGGAATTTGGCAGGTATGGGCAAACTCCTCGATACACCTATTGTTGTGTTGTTTGATACGGGTGCATCGCATTCTTTCATATCAGAACTATGTGTGGACACATTAAGTTTGCCAGTTACTACTTCTGAACATAAGATGATGGTGACCTCACCAGTAGGAGGGGTAGTGGAGATTTCACGGTTCTGCTCGAACGTAGAAATTGTTATGGGAGAACTTAGGCTAGTCGCGCACGACTTACAAGTCATGGCCATGAAGGATGTCGACGTAATCTTGGGAATGGACTGGTTGACTACAAATTTTGCTACGATTCGATGTAAGGAGAGGCAAATATCGTTACAAGCCCTTGGAAAGGATCCAATCGTGTGTCACAGAATCACGATGAACCGAAAAACGTCTATCATCTCCGCACTTCAAGCCACAAGGATGTTGAGAAAAGGGCGTTCTGCCTATCTGGTCTACCTACAAGGAGATGAGAAGGAGGAAAGGAAAGTGGAGGATGTCGCGGTGGTATGAGAATTTCCCGATGTTTTTCCTGAAGCGTTACCTGGTCCACCGCCTGATCGACAATTGGAGTTCACAATCGACCTAGAGCCAGGGTCGGCACCAGTATCTAAGGCCCCATATCGAATGGCGCCAAAAGAGTTGGAAGAACTCAAGATACAACTACAAGAGCTCATGGACTTGGGTTTCATTAGACCTAGTGTTTCACCGTGGGGCGCGCCTGTGCTTTTTGTTAAGAAGAAAGATGGGTCGATGAGAATGTGTATTGACTATAGAGAGTTGAACAAGATGACTCTCAAGAATAAATATCCACTACCGAGAATAGATGACCTATTCGATCAACTTCGAGGAGCTGGTGTATTCTCAAAGATGGATTTAAGGTCCGGATACCATCAGTTGAGAGTCCGACGAGAAGACAAACCGAAGACTGCTTTTCGCACGAGATATGGTCACTATGAGTTTGTGGTGATGCCGTTTGGGTTGACGAATGCACCTGCGGTATTCATGGATTTGATGAACCGAGTATTTCACCCATACTTGGATAAATTCGTTTTGGTATTCATAGATGATGTACTCGTCTACTCGAGGAATGAGAAGGAACACGTGGAGCACCTGCGAATCGCTTTGGAGACGTTGAGGAGTGAGAAGTTGTATGCTAAATTCAGCAAGTGCGAGTTTTGGCTTAAGGAAGTGAACTTCCTTGGTCACATTGTGTCAGCAGAGGGAATCCGAGTGGACCCCGCCAAGGTTGAGGCGGTACAGCAATGGAAAGCACCCTCGACACCAAACGAGATTCGGAGTTTCCTAGGCCTAGCAGGATACTACCGAAGGTTTATAGAGGGATTCTCGAAGATAGCGAGACCCATGACCCAACAACTCAAGAAGGGGGTCAAAGTCAACTGGACCCCAGAGTGTGAAGCAAGTTTCCAGCTGTTGAAGGAAAAGCTAACTAGTGCACCGATTCTAGCGGTGCCAGAGCCTGGGGTGAACTACGTGGTATACACTGACGCATCGAAGGTGGGACTTGGATGCGTATTGATGCAAAACAACAAGGTGATTGCCTACGCGTCACGACAATTGAGGCCACACGAGTTGAACTATCCAACCCACGACTTGGAGCTAGCAGCGGTAGTGCACGCTTTAAAGATTTGGAGACATCATCTCTACGGAGTCCGATGTGAGATCTTCACGGATCACAAAAGCTTGAAGTACTTCTTCGAGCAGAAGGATTTGAACATGCGGCAACGAAGATGGCTCGAGTTGGTGAAAGACTACGATTGTGGCATCAATTATCACCCAGGCAAAGCCAATGTAGTAGCAGATGCATTGAGCCGGAAGGACCATTCCCAGCTGGCCACTTTTCTCACCAAAGAGGAAAGTCTGATTCGCGAATTTGGCAAGATGCGTCTGGAGGTAGTGAGGGCACCTGAAACAGTGGATGCACGAATTGCCACCCTAACTGTTGAACCGGATCTAAGGTCGAGGATTATTGAAGCGCAACGGATGGATGCGAAATTGGAGGAAATTCGTATTGAGGTGCGAACCGGCTGATATGGATTGGGATACGACGAAGGACCCGTTGGATATATTGATCCAAGAACCCCACGTATAATGATTGGCAGCGGATTTCCTTGATTGATAATCTGGTTTGATCCACTTCCAGAGCTTGGAAAACCTCGACCCGTTGGCTATGTAATCAGCCAAGAACCTCGGTATGGTTGAACGCCACAAGAACTTGCTCAAAGTATCTTGATAAGTTCCAAACAAGTGAAAAACTCTACAAAGAGAATTCAACTCACAAGACAAACTCTATTTTCGTATTTGATCAATGATGTCCTCAAATGACATGCTTACAAGCCTATTTATAGGCTAGAATGGACTCTTGAAAGTCTCATATCATTAGTACAACTTAAGACCTTTAGAATGACTCATAATAAGTGAAAAGTAACTCCTAAACTATTGGTGTGACTTTAGGATATCTAAAGTCACTTATTTAACTCAAAAAGTAACTTAACAATGACTCTTCATTTTGGTTGCTCCAACTTGGACGAAAATGCATCATGTATCTTCAATTTGGGCCTCCAAAATGTGATATATATTGACTCAAAACTTCATGCATTGGGCTGCCCACTAACTTGAATAATATTCACCATTTGGCCCAATGTTGAATGGTCTTGGAATTGGGCTTTTTATTTCATCAACTAAAAGCATCATGGACTCCTTTATCTTCTTAGCTCTAGCTCTTGTAATTGGTCCACTTTGAATGATTAATGGATCCATCTTCTTGTCCTTGTTGATCAGCTTGGGTGTACCTCCATCATTCCCTTCTTCTTCAAGAGGATTCGTCCTCGAATCTAATTCACCAACATAAGGAGATAAATCAGAAACATTGAAAGTAGCACTTACATTAAACTCACCAGGTAAGTCAAGTTTGTAAGCATTATCATTGACTTTTCCAATCACTTGGAATGGTCCATCTCCTCTTGGCTGCAACTTGGACTTTCTTTTCGAAGGAAATCTCTCCTTTCTCATATGCAACCAAACCCAATCTCCCGGCTCAAAGATGACTTGTTTCCGACCCTTGTTGGCTTGCTTTGCATATTGTTCTGTCCTCTTTTCAATGTTGAGTCTTACCCTTTCATGCAATCTTTTCACCATTTCAGCCTTAGCTTTTCCATCAAGACTTGCACGATCTTCAATAGGTATTGGAATCAAATCTAGTGGACTCAATGGATTGAAACCATACACAACTTCAAATGGGGAAAAGTTAGTAGCAGAATGGACACTTCGATTATAAGCAAACTCAGCAAAAGGTAAGCATTCCTCCCAACTTTTCAAGTTCTTTTTAACTAAAGTTCGTAGTAATTGAGACAAAGTCCTATTAACTACTTCAGTTTGTCCATCAGTTTGTGGATGACAAGTAGTAGAAAACAAGAGTTTAGTTCCCAACTTATTCCACAACACTCGCCAAAAATGACTCACAAATTTAGCATCTCGATCACTCACAATTGATCTAGGAACACCATGCAAACGGACAATTTCTTTAAAGAACAAATCAGCGATATGAGATGCATCATCAGTTTTGTGACATGGAATAAAATGTGCCATTTTTGAAAACCTATCAACAACCACAAAAACTGAATCTCTACCTCTTTTTGTTCTTGGCAAACCAACAACAAAGTCCATTGAAATATCCTCCCAAGGTGCACTAGGAATTGGTAACGGTTTGTACAAACCATGTGGGTGTGATTTAGACTTGGCTTGCATGCAAGTTATGCATCTTTTACAAATTCTTTCAACATCCACACGCATTTTAGGCCAAAAGAAATGTTCAAGCAAAACATTCATTGTCTTATGGACTCCAAAATGACCCATTAAACCACCACCATGAGCTTCACGCACAAGCAATTCACGCATAGAACCTTTAGGAATGCATAATTTGTTTTCTCTAAACAAATAGCCATCATGCCTATAGAACTTGTCAAATGCAGCATGCTCACAAGCTAAATAGATAGAAGAAAAGTCCGGGTCATTATCATACATTTCCTTAATCAACTCAAAACCAAGCAACTTAGAACTCAAAGTAGTGATCAAAATGTGCCTCCGAGATAATGCATCAGCCACAATATTTTCTTTTCCCTTTTTGTATTTGATTACATAGGGAAATGATTCAATGAATTCCACCCACTTAACATGTCTCTTGCTAAGCTTACATTGACCTTTCAAGTACTTGAGAGATTCATGATCCGTGTGAATTACAAACTCTCTAGGCCACAAGTAATGCTGCCATGTTTCCAAAGCTCTAACCAAAGCATATAACTCCTTGTCATACGTTGGATAGTTCAATTGAGCTCCTTTCAACTTTTCGCTAAAGTACGCGATTGGCTTCCTATCCTGCAACAAAACAGCTCCTATGCCTACCCCAGATGCATCACATTCAAGCTCAAACATGTTATCAAAGTTAGGCAAAGAAAGAATTGGTGCAGTTGTAAGTTTTTCTTTAAGGAGATTAAAAGCATGTTCTTGTTTTTCTCCCCAATAAAAACAAACATCCTTTTTCACAATTTCATTCAAAGGTGCAGCAATTGTACTAAAATTCTTGACAAACCTCCTATAAAAACTAGCAAGACCATGAAAACTTCTAACTTGTGCTACATTTTGAGGAATTGGCCATTCTAAAATAGCTTTCACCTTCTCTTTTTCCATTTCAATCCCATTAGCACTTATAACAAAACCCAGAAAAACAACTTTATCCATGCAAAAAGAACACTTTTTGAGATTTGCATACAATGATTCTTTTCGTAAGGTATCCAAAACTGCACGCACATGGTTAAGATGTTCATTCACATTTTTGCTATAGACAAGAATATCATCAAAATAAACAACCACAAATTTTCCAATGAATTTTCTCAAAACATGGTGCATCAACCTCATGAAAGTACTTGGTGCATTAGTTAAACCAAAAGGCATTACTAACCACTCATATAGACCAAATTTTGTTTTAAAGGCTGTTTTCCATTCGTCTCCTTCTCTAATTCGAATTTGATGATAACCACTTTTCAAATCGATCTTACTAAACACAACAGAACCATGCAATTCATCAAGCATATCATCTAGCCTAGGAATAGGATAGCGATACTTTACCGTGATTTTGTTGATTGCTCGGCAGTCGATGCACATCCTCCATGATCCATCTTTCTTAGAAACAACAATTACCGGAACAGCACATGGACTCATGCTCTCACGGATTTTTCCATTGTCCAACAACTCTTGCACTTGCCTTTGAATTTCCTTAGTCTCTTCGGGATTGGCTCTATAGGCTGGTCGATTTGGTAGAACTGCCCCGGGAATAAGGTCAATTTGGTGTTCAATACCTCTTAATGGCGGTAATCCACTCGATTCTTCCACGGGAAAAACATCTTCGAATTCCTGTAAAAGAGACACAAAAGCACTTGGCAAAGAAGTGGTTAATTCGTTAGTGGTAAACAAAGACTGTTTGTACACTAAGATGAAAACACTCTTTTTTTCAACTATTGCACTCTTTATTTCTCTTGCTCCCACATAAAAGTTCTTTTTTTCATTCGGACTCTTTTCACTTGACTCTTTTTCAATGCCCTCACCTTTTTTCCTCTCATTCTTACTTTTCTCTCGACTCTTTTTTTCACTCGACTCTTTTTCAATGCTCTCACTTCTTTTCCTCTCAACCTCACGAGCTCTCCTTGCTTGTGACAATTTCTGTTGGTCCTCTTGAACTTGTTGAGGTGTTAAAGACACAAGCATAATAGACTTGTTGTTGTGCTTGAAGGTGTAGTGGTTGTGAAATCCATCATAAGTCACTCTACGATCAAACTGCCATGGCCTCCCCAAAAGAATGTGACTAGCATGCATTGGCACAACATCGCAAAGAACATCATCTTTATAATTGCCAATTGAAAACGAAATTAGAACTCGCTTAGTCACTCGAATTTCTCCACATTCATTAAGCCATTGTAGCTTGTACGGATTAGGATGTTTTTCCGTTGTTAAGCTCAACTTTTCCACCATTTCAGAACTTGCAACGTTTGCACAACTACCACCATCAATAATCATTATGCAAAGTTTACCTTGGACCAAACACCTTGTGTGGAAGATGTTCTCCCTTTGCTGATCATCGTTTCTGTTTTGCATGTTTAGAGCCCTTCGAACCACCAAAAGTTCTCCATGTTCTGGTTCAATCTCCTCCAATTGTTTATCCTCCTCCTCCTCATCATCATCTTCACGTTCACTTTCAGATTCTATCTCTCCATTTGGCTTCAAAATCATCACCCTTTTGTTTGGACATTGAGATGCAATGTGTCCAACACCTTGACAACGAAAACATTTGATATCTCTATTTCGAGTAGAAGTAGAAGTAGAAATACCTTTACCCTTCTCAAATTCTTTGGACTTGGATGTCGACGCCTCATTTTGGGGTTTAGAACCTGCCCCAAAATTGGGTTTGGTTGAAGTCCACTCTTTTGTCCTTGAAGAATGAGAACTTGTTGAAAAATTCTTTTGGATTGTTCCCTTCTTCTTCAATTGTCCCTCCACCTTCATGGCCATATGAACCATGTCCTCCAACTCCACATAGTGTTGAAGCTCCACAATGTTTGCAATCTCCCTATTCAGCCCACATAAGAATCGAGCCATAGTTGCTTCTCTATCTTCTTCAACATTTGCCCTAATCATGGCAATCTCCATGTCTTTGTAGTACTCATCAACAGATTTAGTACCTTGTTTCATAGATTGTAATTTTTGATACAATTCACGAAAATAATGAGAAGGTACAAATCTCTTACGCATTATGCTTTTCATTTCTTCCCTAGTCGAAACTGGTCTTCCTCCGTATCGCCTTGTACTGGTTGTCAATTGATCCCACCAAACTATAGCATAGTCAGTGAATTCAATAGCAGCAAGTCTAACCTTTTTCTCCTCGGAATAGTTGTGACATTCAAAGATGAGATCCACCTTTCTCTCCCACTCCAAATAAGCTTCGGAGTCACTCCTTCCTTGGAATGTTGGGATCTTCAGTTTGATACTTCTCAAATCACCATCCACTTCATTTGTACGCCCTCTTCTACCGTTTCCACGTCTCTCATTTCGATGCCTATATGAAGCATCATCTTCTCCTCCACTCTCTTCCTCCTCGTTATTATTTTCATTTGTTGCCTGAACTTCTAGCCTCTCCAACCGCCCTGAAACACTTTCCAGAATCCGTGCAAACCTTGCAAATTGTTGTTGCATGGCTTTCAACGTAGGATCAACTGGAATATGATCGTCAGTAGAATCCATCCTCACAGTTCACTCGTGTATCACACTAAATTAAACCTCACAAAACACTCGTGTATATCACTCGTTGGCTTTTACCTCCCCTCAAATAACCTCACCACTCAAGCCTTTTACCACTCTTTCTCTTTTGCAAAGATAACACAAGTAAAAAAACAAATCAAAAACAAAACAAGAACTAATAACGACCAACCAAACTTCAGCCCTTGAATGAAGGATGAAAGGAAATGGTCAAGAAAATATGAGGTGAAATATGTATTGGGGTTTTTTTTTCGGATTTTTTTTTTTGGATTTTTTTTTCGAATTTTTTTTCTGATTTTTTTTTCGGATTTTTTTTTGGATTTTTTTTTTTTGGATTTTTTTTTCAAGGATATGAAAGATAAACAATGTAAGATAAAGCTATGGATAGATCAATACCAGTTGGCTCGTGATACCAAATGATATGGATTGGGATACGACGAAGGACCCGTTGGATATATTGATCCAAGAACCCCACGTATAATGATTGGCAGCGGATTTCCTTGATTGATAATCTGGTTTGATCCACTTCCAGAGCTTGGAAAACCTCGACCCGTTGGCTATGTAATCAGCCAAGAACCTCGGTATGGTTGAACGCCACAAGAACTTGCTCAAAGTATCTTGATAAGTTCCAAACAAGTGAAAAACTCTACAAAGAGAATTCAACTCACAAGACAAACTCTATTTTCGTATTTGATCAATGATGTCCTCAAATGACATGCTTACAAGCCTATTTATAGGCTAGAATGGACTCTTGAAAGTCTCATATCATTAGTACAACTTAAGACCTTTAGAATGACTTATAATAAGTGAAAAGTAACTCCTAAACTATTGGTGTGACTTTAGGATATCTAAAGTCACTTATTTAACTCAAAAAGTAACTTAACAATGACTCTTCATTTTGGTTGCTCCAACTTGGACGAAAATGCATCATGTATCTTCAATTTGGGCCTCCAAAATGTGATATATATTGACTCAAAACTTCATGCATTGGGCTGCCCACTAACTTGAATAATATTCACCATTTGGCCCAATGTTGAATGGTCTTGGAATTGGGCTTTTATTTCATCAACTAAAAGCATCATGGACTCCTTTATCTTCTTAGCTCTAGCTCTTGTAATTGGTCCACTTTGAATGATTAATGGATCCATCTTCTTGTCCTTGTTGATCAGCTTGGGTGTACCTCCATCACCGGCGAGTCTGGGAACTTTAGTGAAGAAGGTGACAATGCCCTTACTTTCGAAGGAAGATTATGCATGCCGGATAATAAGGAGCTCAAAAACGAGGTGATGAGTGAAGCTCATGAGACACCTTACACCGCTCACCCGGGAAGTACGAAAATGTATCAAGATCTGAAGAAGTCCTTTTGGTGGAATGGTATGAAGAGGGACATAGCGTCATTCGTCGAGAGATGTTTAGTCTGTCAGCAAGTGAAGATTCTACATCAACGACCGTATGGGAAGTTACAACCACTAGAGATCCCCGAGTGGAAATGGGAGCACATCGCCATGGATTTCGTGACAGGTTTGCCAAGGACTTTAAGGGGGAACACCGCCATTTGGGTAGTTATAGATCGACTTACCAAGAGTGCGCATTTCATACCAATTCTCATAAGCTATGGGTCCAATAAACTGGCTCAAATTTACATAAGGGAGATAGTTCGATTGCATGGAGTCCCAGTGACTATCACGTCCGACCGTGACCCGAAATTCACCTCAAGATTTTGGATAAGTCTACAGAAGGAGCTTGGAACCAAATTGAACTTCAGCACAGCATTTCACCCTCAAACCGATGGACAGTCCGAAAGAACGATCCAAACTCTCGAAGATATGTTGAGAGCCGTGGTACTCGACCGAGGAGGAAGTTGGGAGGCAGCACTACCATTGATCGAGTTCGCCTACAACAATAGCTTCCAGGCAACGATAAACATGGCGCCGTATGAGGCATTATACGGAAGAAAGTGTAGATCACCGCTCTACTGGGACGAGGTTGGCGAAAGAAGAATACTTGGACCTGACGCAGTTGAAGAGATGGTGGGAATCGTGCGGCAAATTCGGGAAAGGATAAAAGAAGCTCAAGATAGACAAAAATCATACGCGGACGTCCGACGCACAGATTTACAATTCCAAGCTGGCGACAAGGTTTTCCTGAAGGTATCCCCATCAAAAGGGATAACACGATTCGGCGTCAAGGGCAAACTGAAGCCGCGATTTATTGGGCCTTATGAAATTCTTGAAGGAGTAGGCCCCGTTGCATACCGTTTGGCGCTACCACCAAACCTTGGAAATGTTCACAACGTTTTCCATGTGTCGCAGTTACGAAAATACGTGTTCGACCCGAAGCACGTGATCCGTTTTGAGGAAGTCGCGTTGAATCCGGACTTAAGCTACGAAGAGAGACCCCAATCTATTCTGGACCGAAAGATCCAAATTGTGAGAAATAAAAGTGTTGCTTGTGTGAAAGTACTATGGGAAAATCATGGGCATGAAGAAGCCACGTGGGAGAATGAGGACAAAATGAGGGAATTATACCCCGAACTCTTTACTTGAGAGTAACAAATTTCGGGACGAAATTTTTGCTAAGGTTGATAGGATGTAACGCCCCGTTTTTCTAAACCTATTTTGTGAACCTAAATTACTTGTTTTAATGGTATTAACTCTGCGAAGTCCGTGAATTGATTGTTGGTAATTAATTGTTGTTAATTGGGGATTTGTGAAATAAATGATTATGAGAATTTAATTAACTCCTGTCCGTGAGGAATATTTATTGGACTCAATTCCGTGTTGGATCCGATAAATTAAATAATTAATATAAAAGTTTAGTCCGTGATAAAATACAATGGGCTGCGAATTAAACTAAATTAATTAAGACAAAATATCTTTAATTCAAATCTTAATTAAAGATTTTATGTAGATTTTCCTGCTCCGTGATGGAATTTTCCTCCTCCGTAACCTGCAAATAAAATACCAAATAAATTCAACTAATTCAAAAATAAGAAGAAAAAAAAAGAAAAGAAGAAAAAAATTGAATCCCTCCCTCAACCCCGTTGAAACCGCCTCCCCTCAATCCCATGAATCTCTCCCATATCCCCAACCCCTTTCCTCTATATTAAATCTTCAGCCATTATTTCTTTTCTCACCTATCGTCTCTGCAAGCAAGAATCATCTTCAACTTCTATCCAAGGTAAACTATGATTTATCATTTGTATCTAAATTCTCTCCTGTTTCAAAATCTAACATCAAATTGTTGCTTCCGGCAGTAATCAAACTCCTCCAGCTTCAAGAACTCGCCTTTCAGCCTTGTGAACTTCACAACCCAAATCCAATTCACGGAGGTAATTTCCTACCCAGATTTGGAACATGACTTATCGCATGCTGCATCCATACATTACTTTCCCAGCACCAACTCCCCTCGGCAATTGCTTACATTTTGTAAATATTATGAAATCTGAAAATCCTCTCTGATCGGATAACCGTAGCAACCAAATAGGAATGAAAAGAAACGTTTTTGTTTCTAATGGGAACTTACCTTGCGGGTGAAATCGGGGTTAATTGGGGCCGACCGATGGCGGCAACCTTCGCGGCGGAGCTGGAGCCGCACAGCAGCGACGGCGGGCGGCGACGGCGGGCTCCCTCCGGCGACGGGCAGAAGCAGCGGCAGCGGTCCAGGGGAGCAGCGCGACTGCGGACAGCGGCGAATCGTGAACGGCGACTCGGAGCGAGGGGACGGTGAGGTCGCCGTCGTGAATGAGACGGGGGGGGCCGACGGAATTTGAGAAAGCCGATGGAAATCGGAGGAAAATTTTCTGCAGTTTTGGTCGAGAGATAGAGAGAAGGGGGGGGGGAAGAAGGTGTGTTACACGTAGGTGAGGGAGGGGGTTTTCTTCATTTGGGCTCATTAAGTTTTGGGCCGATAAATTAATTATGGGGAATTATTCAAATAATTTCCGGATAATGTGGAAGTTTAATAATTTTTATCCTATGTTCGAAATAGATAGTTTTGCGAGGGAAATATTTTCGATAATGAATTCATGGGCTTAATTAAATATTAGGATTTAAGTCTAAATCATTAAAATATACGGGGAGCCAACGGTGGAAATTGGGAGCGTAAGCGGCCGTCGAACGATCGAAAAATCGAGAAAAAAAAAGGGGAGATAAAAGATTTAAACTAGGGTGCATGCATTTTATTTACTTAATTTGAAAGTGTGTTGATTTATGTGTTATTTTAATTCTAAAGGTGATATCTCGCAAGGGAATCGTGATCGCAAAGGAAAGAAAATAGTTTTGGAATAAGCACTCGAGGTGGGCTTCTTTTCTACCCTGCCCTACGTGTGGGTTTTTATTTTACTAAACTCTTTTACGTATGACCGTGGAGAGATAAGGGTGGTTTAAAATGACTTTATCATGCCGTGATTTGTGTTTTACGTGCCTATCTGGTATGGCTATGTGCCGTTGTTATATAAATCGAATTCGGGTCCACGTGGGGCCGCAAACCCTACCTGGACTAGTGTACACCTATGGTAGATCGTGTGCTAGCTACGGGCTGGCCGGTCTAGTGGCTTGGTTTGTGGCCACATTCCAAGTCATGTATTGGCAGATATGGCTAACGTCTATGGGAAAATGACTGATCAGTCGACTTTTACTATGGGAAAATGATTTTAGTGCCTCGGGCATTTCTAAAGCTAAACCCCGACGGTTACTTAAGTGTGGCATGATAAATTGACAACTTTTATTGAAAATGTTTTCGGCGTGAGCCCACTGAGTATATTTTATAGTACTCAGGCCTGCATGTGTTTTCCCTATGTGCAGGTTGAGCGGCGACGAGGATGTGGTGGTGTTGAGCAAATGAATATAATATATTATTGATGTCTTTGAACCTTGAGTGTCGTTGTGTCTTCACACATGGCGTCACTCTTTCTCTTGGTCGTTTCCGCTGTGACGTGTCTTAAATTATGATTTATTTGGGCCGACAACTTTAATTGTTGGGGTAATGGATATTCTGAATTCCTTGTTGGATAATATTAAACTCTTGGTTATTTATTTGGATATTAATTGTTGGTCCAACTTGTGTTGAAACCCTAATTCTTTTCGTCCGTTTCATTAAATTCTTTTAATCACGATCGCCCGTATTTAATAACCCTAAAGGGCGGTCGTGACAGATAGTATGGTGTTACTTTACGAGGTGTTGTCATTTTAACGCACCCATATATAGGTATATATATATATATATATATATATAGGGTTGTGATCAAATGAAAACCATATATTTAATACAAACTCAAAACTTTAATCCTAGCCACTAATTATATTAGATTTGTGGATAATATGGTGTTCAATTCTTATGTAAACAAGAGCATATATTTTGTCAACAGAGAGTAATTTTGTAACTTAATTTGATCAGCGGTTTATGCGTTCCTATTTAATCTCCCACTTTCCAAACTGCAAATATTCACATCGCTGCTAATCTCCCACTTTTCAAACTACAAATATTCACATCTTTAGCGAGGATCTTCACCATTGTAATTGACATCTCCTATTCTCAACAATTAAATTTTTCCAGTAAAAAACCCTAGCTAATTCTGATCATGTGCTGATTCGTCGAAAAAATTACTTAAATTTTGCGTTGACACTGTGTCGTTGATTCCTTGTTGATGTTGAATTTTGTGTTGAAATGGCGTTGAATCTTTGTTGATGTTGGATTTCGTGCTGAATCCTTGACACTTTGTTGATGTCGAATTTTATGTTGAAATGGCGTTGAAGCTTTATTGATGTTGAATTTCGTGTTGAATCGTCGATTCTTTTATTCTGCTGTTGTTTTTTTTGCGATGAAATTGTGTTGACTCTTTTGTTCTGCTGGTGTTGAATTTTGTGGTGAAATCGTGTTGATTCTATGCTAATTCTAAAAACGTGAATAGTGGAAGGAGAGAGAACGATGAAATCGGAATTACATAATTATTCGATAATTAAATGATTCACCAAATCATGAAAGTGTCTATTATACCACTTGTTGACATATTTATACTCCCTCTGTCCCATTAAAAATGAAACGTTTTCCATTTTGGATTGTCTCATTAAAAATGAAACGTTTCCTAAAATGAAAATATCTCTATCTCTACTTTTTCATCCCTCTTACTTTACTCTCTCTTCATTAACTCACAAAACAATACTACATAAAAACTTGTGCCGATTTCCAAATTTTGCATATTTAATGGGATGGAGGGAGTAGAAGTTATTGATATTTTCAAATGGAAACATTATAATCGTTGATTAGTAATATTTAGTGGCTAGGATTAAAGTTTTGAGTTTGTATTAGATATATGGTTTTCATTATATTCACTACCCTATATATTCACTACCATATATATATATATATATATATATATATATATATATATATATATATGGATGTATTCATTTCCTTTTTCCATAATTCCTCCTATTTCCTTCTTCATCTCAGCCGTTGATTATCCCCATCTTGTGGACGAAAATATTCAATTAAATCAGTTTATTTTATTCAATTAGTGAGCGTACAAGGTCATAATAGGGAAACATTATGTTGGTGGTTATGGAAATTTCCTTGATTTCCTCCCTTCAAGATCTTGCGGTTTTGGAGTTTTGTCACGCGTTCCAGACGCATCTTCTTCCTAAACTATCTCTGCAATTTTCCTATTAGTTTCTACACGTTGAAATTCAAGCCTCTTGGTTACCGGATCCTCGGTATTAGAATCGTTTATCGCCTGCGTTGCAGCAGTTGTTGTTCTCTCATTAATGGAAGAAGGTAAGGCAAGCGATTTTGATTCGTATGCGTGTATTTGTTTATGTATCGGATGTCTTTCTACCATTTCAGATCATTCCTTGTATATGCTACTTATGGAGCATGTATGTCGAGTACTGTGAAATCATGTTTAAACATTATGTCCAGTTTTGATTTGTTGCCGTTTAGGGTTCATGTTATGGCGGTATAAACAATGAACCAAATGAGAATGGATACTGAATGTTATTGACTATATAATGCGTACTCTGGGAACTGCAAGGTTTAGGATAGAGTAAATAACGAGTGAACGCGTTTATGAATCATTCATTTGGGGTTTTGGTTTAGCTTTCGGCGTGGCTAGGGTAGTAACTGGATACATATAATGCACCAAATGGTTATGAGGCATTCCTTTAGGATATAATTTTCGGTATGGCTAGGTTAGTAGTTTAAACCGCTACAAATAATGCGCCAAATGTTAATAGATAATGGATGGTATTGATTATATAATGCATGATATGTGAACGACAATGTATAGGTTTTATGAGCGGGTTTTTTGTATATGTTATAGAATTTAATGAACAGGTCAGTCGTTAACTGATTGTTGCAGCAATTCAGCCACGAGACTCTCGCGCTGAGGAAATCGTCGTGGATCGTCTGATTGTCGTCGAGCGATAAAACGATGTCGTTTGATTTTTTGCCGGCGGAGAGGCTAGTGAAATCGGAGTCCTCGAGCGACGGGAGGGAGGTGAGGTTGAGCGAAACGCGGTGGTAGAAGAGGTTGCGCTGGTGAGTTTAATGGTTCAACTCGGGGACTTTGAAGTGCTGGTGAACGTGAACTCGGTCGTCGATCCACATAATGTACACATAATGTACATATTGTATAGTATAATGCGTAGTTTAGTTTCTGTAATGCATTATTTGTGATATGTAATGAGCATTTATACTGACGCGTTTAATTTAAGTTGTATCGTGGTTCGATGTTTGGCCCACGTTTCTTGTTTTCCCTAAGGATTTTACCAGCCTAGGGGCTAGGGTGTAGTATGTTCTAAGTCTAAAAAACGTTGTCCAAATACACCAGCTGCAGTAATTCATCTGTGGTTGCACATAATGTATATTTTGTATAGTATAATGCGTAGTTTAGATTCTATAATGCCTTATTTGTGATATGTAATGAACATTTATCCTGACCCGTTTAATTTAAGTTATGCCATGTGTCGTTGTTTGGCGAACGTTTCTTATTTTCCTTAAGGGTTTGACAAGCCTAAGGGCTAGGGTGTAGTATGTTCTAAGTCTAAAAAATGTTGTCCAAATACACGAGCTGGAGTAATTCGTCTGTGGTTGCACATGCATAACGCGTAGGTATATTTTAAAACAGATATACATAATGTACATATTGCGTAGTATAATGCGTAGTTTAGTTTCTGTAATGCATTATTGGTGGTATGTAATGAACATTTATCCTTACCCGTTTAATTTAGGTTGTGCCGTGTTTCCATGTTTTACGCACGTTTCTTATTTTCCCTAAAGGTTTAACAATCCTAGGGCTAGGGTGTAGTATGTTCTAAGTCTAAAAAATTTTGTCCAAATACACGAGCTACAGTAATTCGTCTGGGGTTGCACATGCATAGCGCGTAGGCATTTTTTAAAACAGATATACATAATGCACATATTATGTAGTGTAATGCATAGTTTTAGTTTCTGTAATGCATTATTTGTAGTATGTAATGAACATTTATCCTTACCCATTTAATTTAGGTTGTGCCATGTTTCGATGTTTTACGCACGTTTCTTGATTTTCCTAAGGGTTTAACAATCCTAGGGGCTAGGGTGTAGTGTGTTATAAGTCTAAAAAATGTTGTCCAAATACACGAGCTGCAGTAATTCATCTTGGGTTGCACATGCATAGCGCGTAGGTATTTTTTAAAACAGACATACATAATGTACATTTTAGTATAGTATAATGCGTAGTTTAGTTTCTGTAATGCATTATTTGTAATATGGAATAAATATTTATCCTGGCCCATTTAATTTACGTTGTGCCGTTTTTCGATGTTTGGCGCACGTTTCTTGTTTTCCCTAAGGGTTTAACAAGCCTAGGGGCTAGGGTCTAGTTTGTACAACAACAACCACGTGATGCATAAAACAAGATAAATAATGCATTCAAATAGCCAAATAATGTACATAATCACTCAAGTAATGAACATACAAACATTGCATTCATTCTTAGACTCATGTACAACAGCAATCTAATGATGCATAAAACATGATAAATAATGCATAGAAATAGCTAAATAATGTACAAATATTGCATTCACTCTTAGACTCATGCACAAGTTCCGTGACGGCTTCCTTCTGCCGTAGAGTTAAACTCTTTATACAATTCAAAAACTCGGTAGGGGTTCGTCGACAATACAGATGGTCAACGTTCCTACCCCTTGGTTTCCTATCCTCCGTCGCTTCCGGAGCTGTACTAGTCCCAGCCTCTGATAATCGCTCCCGGAATTTTTGGGCAATTCCTACTGGCAGTATATCATCGACCACCTTGTCGATGTCCAAACTAAGCTGCTTTGATGCTGTACAACATACAGAATAATAACATACAATTAATTACATACTGTACAAACTGAATAAAATAATGTGGATAGTTATACTACATTCACTTATACACTCTTGTACAGAAGCATAAAAATAATACCTAAAAACTTGTACATAATGCATTTTAATAATCAAATAATGTTAAGAATAAATCAACAAATGCACCAAGAATATTGCAATCACCCATTGTCCCATGTCTAACAACAGTCACATAAAGCATACACCATTATAAATAATGCACTAAAATAACTAAATAATGTACAGATCCGGTCAAGTAATGAACATATAAATATTCCATTCACTCTTTGACCCATGCACAACATCATTCACATGATGCATAAAACAGGATAAATAATGCATTCAAATGACCAAATAATGAACAGAATCACTCAAGTAATGAACATATAAAAATATTTCATTCACTCTTAGACTCATTTACAACAGCAGTCAAATGATGCATAAAACAGGATTAAAAATGCATTTAAATAGCTACATAATGTACAGATTCAGGCTAGTTATGAACATAAAAATAGTCTATTCACTCTTTAACCCATGTATAACAGCAGGCACTTGATGCATGAAACATGTATATAATGCATAGAAATAGTTAAATAATGCACAACATCAACCTAATAATGCATAACATTAACCCAATAATGTACATTTAGAAAATAAACATTCACTCTTCACTCATACTACAATAATGTACCTCACCAACCAAATAATGCAACAATACAACATAAATACTGGACTCAGATTGCAAGAACAAGACCTCAATCATCAAACAGTAGTTATTATACTGCAAATTTTGAAATATGCCAAAGCAGGGTCCTGCAATAATCTGGTCAATTATGTCCCACATCAAACAAATAATGCATGCACGCATGATTTATAGGAACATCGACAACATCAGTAAGATTTCAACCACAATATTCGCACAGAAAACCAAATATAACTCCAAAATCAACTAAATACTTCATTAATGTAAAAAACCCTAAATCAAACGCCAAAAAATTCAACTTTTTATAAACATCAACCAAATTTCATGAGCATTATTTCAAATAAACACTAAAAAATGTGAATCGTCTACTATATCGCCTCCTAGAAGTCGACAATCGATGAATAGGAGTATTTATAACTAAAAATCTGGCCTTTAGAGGCACACCGTTTTGGTTAAGAGAAACCGAATCGACGACCGACGGCGCGCGCGAACTTAGAATCGATGGTGAAGGTGGTTTCTGTCGATGGTGAAGGTGGTTTCTGTCGGTGTTGACGGTGGTTTCTGTCGGTGATTGATTGAGCTTTTCATGGTGAGAATCGATGGTGAAGGTGGTTTCTGTCGGTGTTTAGGGGCGGGTAGGGTTTCATGGTTTTGAATTAGGGGAGAAAGGTTTGATCGAGGGTTTATGGGATGGAGTCAGTAGATGGAAGGTCTCCCGCTTAATTATCGGAACTTCCGTTTTGAAACACGTTCCAGCCATTATTGGATTACTATTGTACCCTCATAATGCACAAAATAGGACCAATAATGCAACACGGGATTAATTACTCAATTTTGATCTTGATCGCCCATTTCTCTAATCTAATGGTTGATATTAAGAATGAAATAGACACTAAGGAGGGAAAAGGAGAATAACACTACCATATATATATATATATATATATATATATATATATATATATATATATATATATATATATATATATATGTATATATATATATATATAGGGTTTTGATCTATACAAAACTGGATTTAAATACAGAAACGCAGAACAATATCATAATTAGGGCACTTTTAGGTCATAATTAGGTAATTTGTCGGTCATGCTAACAAAGCATGACCTAAAACGATCTTAGTATGACATTAAATCCAAATATTATAATATGACCTAAAATTACTTAATTATGACCTTCCGTGTTTTTGGTTAATTATTGACCATTAGATCATCTAATCCTAGGGGTGAGATTTGGTCTGCATTTCTGGATTTAAACACATACTTATTTTGATCATCTCCCTATATATATATATTCACTACCCTATATATACATATATATATAGAGAGAGAGAGTAGTGATATAGTGAAACCACTACTTAAATGCATAACTAGAGAACACGAATTTAGTTCACTATAAGAGTGATTTAGTTCACTCCTTCATGTAGTGAACTAAATCACTCTTATAGTGAACTAAATCCTTCACGAAGTAAATACTTCACTATAATGGTGTTTTGGTTCACTCCTTCCTGTAGTGAACTAAATCACACTCTTATAGTGAACTAAATCGCCCATATAGTGAACTAGATCATTTTGATATAATTGTTGAGATTTGTTCTCTAGTTATACTTTGATAATCTCTCTGTATATATATATAGGGGAGGGTTTGTGATCAATTGAGATTTTTTAGCTTAATTGAGAATTGAGATGTTTTATCAGCTACTCATTTTTATTAAATGAGTGGTCTAGATTTTACCACATTAAAAAATATTTAGATTAATTAATTATAAAAGGGCAGAATGGTAATTTCGTGTTTTAATTTAGGGTTCTTCAGCTTTCAATCGCGATTTCTGTGAGATCTCTGATTCAATCGCGATTTCTGTGAGATCTCTGATTCAATCGATTCCAACAATTTATGTGTTCTAATTTCTGTGAGATTTCTCTCAGATTTAACGATTCCTTAGAATTCATCCGAAAATTGATAAATTTTCAAAAAACAGACAACTAATTCGACGAAGTTTGGTTGAATCTGAAGTTTTTAGGTTGATTTTATCGACTTTGATTCTTTTTTTATGCTTTATTTGTTGATGCCCAGTCAAATTTATTCCTAATAAGTTTTTTTTTGCTTTTTCATCTTTAACTTCGAGTTCCCTTCATAATCAACGCCTAAGGTGTTATCTGATGGATTCTTCATCTTATTCCGAGTCGACGTCGACAACTATTGAAGGTATTTTGGTTTGATTTTCATTAACATGACTTTTTTGTACTTTGTTGGTGAATTATACTCTATTGACATAAATGCAAATCTGTTGATATTTGAATTGATGTTCTGTTGACATAAATGCAAATCTGTTGATATTTGAATTGATGTTCTGTTGACATAAATGCAAATCTGTTGACATGTTGTATGTTACCTGTTAAATATTCTATGTATCTCTACTCTTTGTTGACATACAAAATAGTCGTATCCAAAATGCACCCCCGGTTGAAGAGCCCATGTTGTAGTGTTTGTGGGTGGAGGAAGGGGTTATGGATAGGGTTGAGAGTCCATGGTAGGATGTCTGAGATATTGGTGCTGGTGTGTTGGTGCTTCATATTTTGAGATGTAGTGTTGAGATTTTGATTCTGGATTTTGGAAACCCTCTATGTTGTCAGTTAAGATATGCTAGTTGACATTATCTGTTTCAGCTTGTTGACATATTTTGCCATTATGTTGTAGAATTTGTTATTCCAATTTGCAATGCTAAGTTGAGGCTTTATAAAGGTCAAAAATTTTCTTCACTTAAGGAGAGAATTTCCTTTTATGAAAAGTATGCTCAAGAGGCTCGTTTTAATTGTCGAAGATTTGGAAATAGGTCTAGTGGTGGTGTTGTTGTTTTTCAATATGTTGTTTGCAACAGACAAGGTTTTCAT
The DNA here is from genome assembly GCF_004379255.2 of Salvia splendens. Classification (NCBI taxonomy): domain Eukaryota; kingdom Viridiplantae; phylum Streptophyta; class Magnoliopsida; order Lamiales; family Lamiaceae; genus Salvia; species Salvia splendens. The sequence goes on from NC_056039.1 coordinate 18,508,445, forward strand.
ACAGTTGATCCGTTGGATGTCGATATAAGTATATCTGAGGAAGGGAATGTGTCAGATGATGAAGAAATAACTTCAAAGAAGAAACGCATACGTGGCACAAAAAGGTGTGGATGTGGAGCGGGGATCAGTTTCAAGTTTTATTCTAATTCTGGTGTTAAATATTATCTTGTGCATCAATTCAATGAGGAATACAATCATGCTATGGTTGACAAAGATCATAAGCGCTTTATGAAAGGAAATCGCAGTATGAATGATGTTCATCACAAGTTTGTTGAAGATTGCACCAAAGCTAACATTGGTCCTAGTTCAACTTTCAACTTATTAAAGGAGTTTTTTGGTGGTTATGATGTTGTTGGGTGTACGTTGAATGATGTTAGGAATTGTTCTCGTGATATTAAAGAGAAACTGAAAGAAGTGGATGTTCAAATGATGTTAAATCAAATGCAAGAGAAGAAGAGAATTTGTGAAGGCTTTTTTTACAAATATCAATTATCACCTGATGCTAATAAGATAGTGAGCTTATTTTGGTTTGATGCTGAGTCTCGGAAACATTAACATATTCGACAAACAGGTAGTTTATTTATTATACTTAGTAGTTGACATACATAGTAGTTGACATGATAGTTGACGGATATAGTTGTTGACATGGTAGTTGACATAGGATACATTTGTACTTTGTATCGTAGATAACTTTGTAGTTGACATATGATACATTTGTAGTTGACATAGGATATATTTGTAGTTGACATTGGTTATTATTAAATATTTGTTGATATTTTGTGTTGATCTATTTGTTCAATGGGTATCGTATGGTGTTTGGTCCATTTACCGGGAAAGACAATCACGGTGTCCTATTGCATATGGAGCTGGTTTCGTATCTAGTGAGAATTGTGATGCATTCTCATGGCTTTTCACTGTGTTTGTTGAATGCATGGGTGTTGCTCTAAGGATCATAATCACATACCAAGATTGGGGAATGAGGCTTGCAATTGAGAAGGTATTATCTGGTACAAGACATCGTTTGTGCATGTGGCATATTATGAGCAAGTTGTTTGAGAAGAGACCTAAATCTATTTCTGATAGAGAAAAGTTTAGTAAGGAGTTTAAGGCTTGTATTTGGTCAGAATTGTTAGATCTAGATGACTTTGACATATTATGTAGATTACAATGTATTTAATGTGTGACAAAGTTAAAATCCATTCCTCAAAGGGTTTAGCAATCCATGGGGCTAGGGTATAGTACCAACTCACTAACAAAACCTTGACTACGGGAAGAGAGTTAGAGCCATTCCCATAGGGTTTAGCAATCCATAGGGCTAGGGCATATTACTAACCCATAAATCAAAATTCATTCCCCAAAGGGTTCAGCAATCCATGGGGCTAGGTTGTAGTATCCACTCACAAACGGAACCATCACAAAGGGCAGGGAGTTTGAATCATTCCCCTTGGGTTTAGCAACCCATGGAGCTAGGTTATAGCCCCACCACTTGAATTAAATTTCATTTTTTAATGCGTTTAAGATTTGGTACAGTAAATAATGTACCAATAGTACCTAATAATGTGCACGGATCAGGGAATAATGTACAGATTGAAAAGAATAATGTTGAAAGGAAATTGTTTTCTTGCCATTTGGGTTTAGCAATCTATGGGATAGGTTGTAGTACCCACTCACAAACGGAACCATCACAGAGTTTGAATCATTCCCCATGGGGTTTAGCAACCCATGGGGCTAGGTTATAACACCACCACATGAATTAAATTTCATTTTTAATGCGTCTAAGATTTGGTACAGTAAATAATGTACCAATAGTATCTAATAATGTACATTCGGATAAGTGAATAATGTACAAATTGAAGAGAATAATGTTGAAAGGAAATTGAATTCAAACCATCCCAAGTGCTTTACATCATCATAAATCTAGACAAAATACCCTACAAATCTATTTCAGATCAGTTGGACACCTCCTGAAGTACATGTTGTTGTCTTTCGACTAGGTGCTGCAACATCTTTGGCTAGCACTTTATCAGCCTCCTTATGTGCAGCCAACTTTTGTCGAAACTGATGCGCATATGCAAGGGGAATGACCTCGTCAAAGTCGTCATCGTATTCTATCCTTGCAAACTTTGAACCTATTAGGAAACATGTACATAGATTAGTTGAAATGTTAAATAAATGTACAACCATGGCGCATATTCCATAACAAAGCGAGCCATCTTGAATGTTAAATTACAACAAAACAGAATAATTTAACAAAGCAGTGACGAATAGTGTGATAAATGCCTGCATAATTTAAGTAATGTAATTTATTATATAAATAATGTACAAATTGCTCTAAATAATGTACATATCACATTACCAATTAATCAAGAGTATAAAATAATGTACAAATTGCCCTAAATAATGTGTATATTTACCAATTAATGTACACATTCAATCACCTATATTTTGGAAATGAAACTGCCTTTAGATGCATAAACCAAGCTAAAACCAGAAAACGAAATCTGGAAAATCAAAAGCTCATAAGCCAAATTGATAACAGAACTACCTTTGTTATGATAAAAATTAGACTAAAAATCAAGGTACTACACAAGAAAATCAACGAATCACTCCAATTCACAAAATGTATAAACCGCTTGAAACAAATTGATAAGATATCAATTTCATCAAATAGTAAATTAATTAATCCATCAAGTTTGAATACGAATTTACACTAATTGCATACATCAATTTCATGAACTAGAATCGTTACTTCAGCGGACGGAGCTGGTGATTTTTAACGGACGATTACCATACTGCGGCGGACGAAGCCATCATTTTGGAGATGCCCGGTGAGTTTTAACTGACGATTACATTACTTCAGCGGATGGAGCCCTCGATTTGGAGATGACCGATGATTCGACCACGTTTTTACGGCGACAGACGGTGGCGGAAGTTTCTTCTCGACGCCAGTTTTGGGGAGGCTAGGTTTTTTGTGGAGAGACGAATTGAGGGGACATGGTTGATGAGAGAGAGCGGAATGATGGAGTGAGAAGGGTATGTCAATCGTCGGTCCAACTATCTCACGTAATTTCCACACTTGCAGTTTTGAATCTGCTGATATAATTCCAGTGTTTACAATTGTACTCTTATAATGTACATTATACCCCTAATAATGCAACACGGTACATTACATCCCATATACATCTCATCTGTCCAGAATCTTGATCCAATGGATAATATTAAGTTGATACTTAACACTAAGGGGGCTATAGGACCCTAATGTAACCATATGTAGATGATTATTAATTGAAAGAATGTGATCAATTTATTTTTCTTTAGATTGCCTTCTCCACTTAGAGAAAATACTGAGAAAGAGATGGAGGAAATAAAATACGTTACACACACAGAGAAACATTTGTAAAATTTATGGGAAAAAGAATAATTGGGTTTAGGGGATGAAAAAGAATCCTTAATTATTACTCCCTCCGTCCCAAAAAAATAAGGACATTTAGAACGGCACGAGAATTAAAGCTTAATAAAAGTAAGAGAGATGAGGAGAAAGGTAGTTAAAATAGTGTTAGTGGATAGTGCGACTCATATTATTGTTAATGTTTAACGGTGGGTCCTGGTATAGTTGTTAATAAATTGATGTATATTGATAATAAGTTTGGGGGAACTTTCCATAAATGTAAATGGGATAATTTTTGGGACATATGAAAAAGGAAAGTACCTTATTTTTCTGGGACGGAAGGAGTACATAAGTTTCCTCAATTTTTTGAATCAATATACTTTTTTTATTTTCATATAAATTCACCAAACATGGGAATTTTAATAATTGAGAATTATATTACTTTTCATATTTTCCTCTAACACAAGAATTTAATAATTGGAAATTAGATTACTTTCCAGTACACGATCATCAGATCTCTTACTTTGTACTCAGTACTGATCCAGAAATAGAAGATCATGATTCTCTCCGGTGAACTTCCTCACCAATCATCAAATCTCTTACTCTGTCAACCGTCAGGTTTTACTCTGCACCAGTGACTATCGTCACTGTGCCAGCCTAACTCTCAGGCACGAACGATAGCAAAATTAGGGCATGAATTTCATCAGCGAATTGTATATCAACTGAATTCAATTGAGATGTAATCATGTTGAACTCGTTGAGATGTTGCTGCACCAGCTTTCTCTCTTGCATTCTAAAATTAAACAATCGCCTAATTAGATGTACCTTGCTTGTTGTCGATGGTTTCTAACATCTCCTCCAAGATCTTCATCATCTCCTTCGTAGACGTTACTCTCATTTTCTAGTTAGTTGATGATTTAAATTATATTCTTGAGAGATTTGTTCTATTAGAGTTTGTATACTAGAAATCACCTTTCGAGTGATTGAATATTGTAAAAACTCTTATTTTATTTTTCAAGAAATAAAACAGATTATTTTTGTCATACTGTTGTTATGTTTTAGAGTTTTGTTATGTTATTATTACATATTTAAATGTATAAGAAACTTAACAAAGTCTAAGATTTTGTTTTAGTAGACCGGTTGTGGGCGTCGTCTACTTTAAGGTAACACGGTCAGTTCTGAACAAAGGAAAAGAAGAATCTCACAACCTAGATAGGCTTAGACTACCTATCGTGAAAGGTTGTAATGCCAGTCCTCATACTTCTAAGTCTTACCGAAATAAGATGACATTGGTGTGGTATAACACCGAACGGATCTTACAGCAAGACATGTGTTTATGCTATCAGCCCACACTAATATTGGAATACAGTTCGGGAACCAGTCAGAAGATTTATGGTCGAGTATCGAAGATCTTTACGTGGAGAAGTAGAGAGCCATCTACGATTCTTTGGAGAATCAATAAGGTATAATTTTGTCCGTAGAAAAGCATGTTTTATGTTTCAATTAATGAAAAACATGTATTAATTCAAGTTATGAGCATGATAAATGTGATAATTGCACGAATAGAATTTGTCTGAATAATCTGATAAATAGATCTTATTCTCTGATTTATTTATGCTTCCGCTGCCAACCCCAATAGCCTGATCGATCAATAATCATACGTCGGGTGATTCTCTCCTGACTCCTAGTTGCCCTCGGCGTGTCACCCGGTCGGGCGGCGTGGCTGCCTAGTGGCCACCCGTCCGGGTGGGAATTCCTGACTCTGCAATGCTTGCAGTTGGCCACCCGCGCAGGTGGTCGTGTGCGCTGGACGGGTACCCGTCCGGGTGTGAAGCCGTGGTCATGGTTCTTCCAGCGGGGTAATATCCGGCCAGGTGGGTGCGCCTGCCGGATGAGTGCGCCTGGTCCCCGTTTTTCAGCACGTTCCTCATCGTTGGCTCCTCGGTCTTCATCGACTCCTCCTGCATTGCCTTTTGGATTAAAGTGGAGAGTCCTTCGTGTAGCCGTGTCTTCATGGATCTTGTCACGGGCCTTCCATGCGTGGTCGTATCAACTTATTTGCTTCGTCTACTCCCTTCGTCCCATATAAATAGGGCATTTAAGATTGACACGGGTTTGAATGTGTAATTTGGTAAAGTAAGAGAGAGAGATAAAAAGTAGTTCAAATTGTGTAATGGTGGTGGGACTCACAAATGATAAAGTGAAAGACAGGTAGAAAAATGTTACCATAAATGGATATAGACTATGTTTATGGGACGAACAAAAAAATAAATATGATCTATTTCTATGGGATGGATGAAGTACATTTTAATGTTTGAAAAATATCTTATAAATAAATGCATAATGTGATAATGTAATCATGAAACAAGATTTTAAAAACAATCTTCTCACCTTGGATAAAAATATTTTGCAAACTGTCTGAAACATGATTGTTTTATAACAATGCTAACAATGAGTTATAATCACAATATTGGATTTTTAAACAAAATTATATGAAGAGCCAAAAGAAATAAAAAAAAACCTACAATTTTCTTCTTTGCCTAAAAAAACAATAATATAGTTATTGTTTTTATTAAATTATATCTTAGCTATAAAAATCAAACTAACCTTTTGTGGTCTAAATAAAGTTAGATGTATAATTTTTATACTTAGAGGATTACTATCAGTTTTCGTGGATGTGATATTTGTGCTAGCTAGTAGTATAATTTTATTATCTAGTTACAGGCTATTAGTGCTAATAAAATATGTAATAATAACTGTGAATTTTATTTTATTGATATAAATTTCAGTGAGACTACTAGTTAAAACTTACAACTTATAACGATTACTCCCTCCGTCCATGAATAGGAGTCACATTTGCTTTCGGCACGAGTTTTAAGAAATGTTAAGAAAAGTGGTGGAAGAAAGTTAGTGGAATATGAGTCTCACTTATGTATAACAGTTTTAAATGATATGTGGATGGAATAAGTTAGTGGAATGTGTGACCTCTTTACCATTTATAGTAATTATGAACCAGAGTCCTATACGTGGAGGGACTAAAATGGAAAAACGGGGCTTCTATTCGCGGACGGAGGGAGTACAATTTACAAAAAACTTGAAGTCGTAAATAATAAATTTAAATATACTTGTAAATTTTAACGAGACTACAATGAAGCTATTTACAAATTACAAAAAAAGACTTGAAGTTTGTACAGTAAATTTATAAGTATATATTCTTAGTCGGCGAATGAGATGTTTCTACATAACCAAATTGATGACACCTTTAGCAATTCAACCTTAAATATTGAGTTTAGTCTAACAATCAATAATAATGGTAGAACTGTCAAAAGTTTTCCGGATTTAGTGTACAAGGAAGTCTCATTTACCGACTAGAGTATATACAAATACAATTATTTAACTGTATTTGCATATTTTTAAAGTTGAAACAAATGAAAAAAAAATAAAGGAAAAAGAACTTGAGCTCAACTTAAATATAAAATTTAGTTGATGTGCATGCGTATCCTCAATACTCAATTGCATTGGGGAACTTAAGCCCACGTAGTTCTTTAACCTAACTTACCTAGTTGGCGGTAGGGGCATGCCCATATTCGATCGGATGAATTGTTTTCATATGACGAATGAGTGTACGATATCCCCCACCATCATTAAATTTGTAGACTTTGTTGCAATAGTTACAACATGCATTAAACTCAGATGTCATATCTTGAGATAGCGGATCAGCACTACTAGACACTATTGAGACCTTCTTGTAACGTTTAACAAGTATAGGCATAGTTGATGATAACTTAGACTTTTTACTGCTTTATAGTGCGGGTGGAGGAGGAGGATGCATATCCCATCACAAGAAGAAGACATTGAAATTTCAGTATGACAATGAGAGTAGAAAATAAAGATTGAGAAGATAAATCCTTGTCAACATAAGAGTGAGTAGAAATGATGGGGAAGAGGGTATTTATAAGAGAAAAATTAGAAAAAATCGGATTTTAAAAAAAAAATTAAAATTTGCAATTTTGGCCGATTTACCATCGGAACCAGCGGTTCAGTCCACGGTTTCTGTTTCTGCAACACTTGAAACCTACTTGAACCGTTGAACCGGCGGTTCCGGTTTCTCAAATTCTTAAACCTAAACCCAATCGTCCGAACCACAACAGCGATTCGATTCCGGGCTATGAACCGCGGTTGCTGGTCTATACAGAGGGAGTATTTGTGAATTGGATGAATTTTATTGCATTATTTGTAAAGTACTGTAGAAAATAAGAAAAAAATTAAGAAATATGGAAAGAGAGTTAAAGATAAAAAATTATGAGAGTTTTATAGTTTTTGTTGACATCATAGTACAAAAGAGAATATTTTTTATCGGAAGGAGCGTGTAAGTAAATTTGGTCGACAAGATTTTTACATACGCAAAAAAGGGAAAAAAGTGAGGAAAAGCGCCGACTAATGATATAGCACTTTAAACGGGCTGCTTTTCCCCTGTATATATACGCATTTATATTTTTTTCCCTGCAGCCCTTCTCCCCCAATTTCTGTTGTTCTCCCTTTCAGTTTTCATTTTTTTTAATATTATATTTTTCAATGGCTTCACCCTCTCAAGCCAGTCTCCTCCTTCAGAAACAGCTCAAAGGTAATTTTCCCGATGTTAATTTTAATTGTTTTCGCTATTTTCTGTCGGTGAATGGGATTTATCTTTTTTTTAGGGTTTGTGTTAAATCCTGTGGGTTTTAATGATCTATGCTTTTCACTCGCAGATCTGTGCAAAAACCCTGTGGACGGATTTTCGGCCGGATTGTTGGATGAGACCAATCTATTTGAATGGAGTGTTACTATTATTGGGCCTCCTGATACTCTGTAGTGAGTATTTCGCCTTGTCATGTTCCCAATCTTGTGTAATTAGGGTTCTGTAATTGGGATTAGGTTTAATTGTATTGTATCGTTTTGATTTTAGTATTTTTGTTTTTGTTTGATTCATCTTCTTGTGTTTTTTTGGGTTTCATGCTGAACTTGAATGATTTTCTTCTATGTTGTGTGGAGTTCTGGTTGGCTTGATGATTATGCCATGCTTACACAATCTCAAATGACTTATGGCATCATATACTGATTATGGATTATTACATTGTTTATGCTCTGCACTTACGATTCATTGGGTTTTGTGGCAGTGGGAACCATTCATTTTATCTTTACCTGTTTGGAACACTGAATTTTGAGTGATCTAATTCAGGACTTTAGGTTCATGATAAATGTGTCGTGTACGTACAATGCATCCTACTTTGTTTTATTACCGAATATATTAATATCTCCACAAAGGTTTGAACTAGATGCACTTATAGAACTGAAGTGCAAAACATGTAAGTACACTTATTTGGTTTTGGCAAATTGGCGCTGGGGTACCATATGTTCTCTAGAAGTTAGAGTAAATATTTAACTTCATATGATACTATATTTGTCTTTTGATATGTATTATGGTTATATGCTAATAGACTTTGGTTAGCTTATGTTACAAGACTGTTTTAATGTAAGCTCCTTGTTGCTTAGAAATATATCTGGTTCTCATAATTAGAAATTATTTGCTTAGACAGGTTATTAGTTTTGTACTCATAGCTACTTGAGCGGAGATATTTTGTTGTAATACTCATAATTTGTCTAGTAAAGTTGATTACCAAGTTTTAATGAAATTATATGTCATCATAAATGACTGTTCTATGTTTTCTAACATTTTATATGTTTGTCACTTGCGTAGAAACTTTAAAGCTAGTATTATGATTATGATTGTATGATTAAAGCAAAACTTATTCGGAGCTGTGCATTGGAAGTGAAAAGGTTTTACCTGTCTTACTAAAGAATCATGCCAAATATAGATAGCCCTTGTTATTTGATTCTTAGGCCATCCGCAACGCCGTCTCTTAATCGTTTCATCTCTTAACTATTCATGGACCTCACTATACTTTTCACTCCATCTCTTAACTAAGAGGCAGCACCTGCATCCCTCCATCTCTTAACCATCTCATCCCTTAACTATTCATTCAATTTCATTTTTTTTATTTCCAACAAATTCAATTACTAAAAACACACTTTATTAAATAAAATAAAAATATAATTTAAAATCCTAAAAAAATAAAAAAAACACATAATTAAAATCTAAAAAAATAAATAAAAAAGACATAATTTATAATACTAGAAATTAAAAATTACACACTTTAAAACTACTCCGCCGCCGAATCATACCCCGAAGGCAGTGGCGGTGCACTCAAGCTACCTGGAGGCGGAATACCAATTTGTCTTTCCAGATACTCAATTCAGGCAAGATGGGCTTGATATTGGAGGGGCGTCATGCGGGAAGTGTCCCATCGTGGCGACCAAGTACATGGACATTAGGTTGTTCGAGCCCGAGCCCGAGCCCGAGCCCGAGCCCGCCTGGCTTGATTTGCCTCGGCCCCTCCGACCTCTAGCCGCCTTCGCCGCCTTGGTCCCTTGCGGCCGACGGCGCCCACTGGAGGAGCCCCCTGCATCGGTGGCTGTGCCCTCAACCTCCTGTGAGGCGTTGCCTGACCCGCCCTCACTAGACGAGTATTGACCACCCGCCGTGTGCTTCGTGCGTTTCGAGCTCGAGCCCGTGCTGGACTGGACACCGCCAGCCCACCTTTAAACGTCTTTGACCGCCTCCCAAACATCGACATGTTTGAATTCTTTGCTGTTGTTGTCTTTAAAGACTCGCAAAGCCGCTCTCAGAATGTCGGCTCCACTGGCTCTGCTTTGATAATGAGCCGTTTCATTCTTGTAGATCCTGCAAAATTTTTTGACATCTCTGTCGACTCGGTCAAAATGAGTGCGAAGCGTCTTCATGGTGCGGCGGTGGGATCCCTTTGGCTTGTTCTCGTTGTAGGCGTCGGTGACCTTTTCCCAAAAACACTTGCGGCTTTGTTGATTCCCGACAATGGGATCGTACGAGACGCTGACCCAAGCGTTGAACAGAGTCATCGTGTCTCTGCGGCTGTATGGATGACGGCCTACATCCTCCTCCTCGACCTCCTCTTCCTCCACGGCGTCGAATGCGCGACCCTCGGAGCTTCCACCGCCTCGTCCTCCTTTCGGAGTGGGTTCAGCCGGAAAATCCTCCCTAATTTGGGATAATCCCTACGATTGACCATACCTCGGGGCGGGGGGACGAGAGTATGCATTCACGTCAAAATAGGGTGGTTGGTATGCCGCCGGCGTCGACGAACCGGAACCGGAAGCACCCAAAACATTGTACATGCCCCCTAGTCACCAAACGTGTCCGCTGGAGCCAACAGAGTTTCCGTCGCCGGACATTTTGAGATGAAAATTGGAGAGGTGAGATGAAAATTGGAGAGGAAAGAGAGACGATTTGAGAAGAATAAATGTGTGTTTGTGTGTATAATGAGAAAGAAAGAGGAGTATTTATAGAATAAAAAAAGAAAAAAAATATTATCATTCAGCGGTAATATTACTGTTTTTTATTAATTTTTTTTATTAAAATCAAATTTAAAAAAAAATGGTTTATTGCGTCAGCATGACGATGCCCACTCTTGGGCCGGCGAGTGGGTGTCACGCCTAGCGCCAGCGCGCGCCACGTGGCGCTGACGCGTGGCGAGCTGTCTCGTGAACCCACCCTACGGGATGAGACAGGGGACGAGACGGAGGGCTGCATCGACGTCTCGCTGCCGTCTCGTCTCTCCGAGACGAGACCGAGACGGGGGCGAGACGCGTTGCGGATGCTCTTAAACTTCATATCTTTGGGAAGAAACTTGAAAGTTGGTATTATGATGATACGATTCAATCGATTGAAAACTTATTACAAGCTTTGCATTGGAATGGAAAATGTTTTACCTGTCTTTTATAAAGAATCATGGTAAGTGGAGATTTCCCTTGTTATATGATTCTTCAACTTCATATCTTTGTGATTTTGATTATTATTTCATTGAAAAAGGTTCAAAACTTTTCCCTATCCAGCTTGAATGATTTTATGATTTGTTTGGTTTGGTTTGTTGATAGACTTTAGGACTACATAATGGCCAAATGTTCCAAATGACAAGTCCTTGAGATTACATCTTAACATAGCAAGTATTTATAAGAATAGTCTATTTTGTTTCAAGGTATTAGTATATGTTTTTTAGTAGGGCACATCTATTAGTGCATAAGAAAAAATCCTCCCATAGCTTCTCATTTGATTTGCATTGCGTTGCATTTAATAAGTTTGATATTGGAAATTTTTCACTTATGTTCGAGCTTGATTCTTACGGGTTGAAACTCATGATGCAGCGAAGGAGGTTTCTTCAATGCTATAATGAGCTTCCCATCAGATTACCCGAACAGTCCTCCTACAGTAAGATTTACCTCAGAAGTCTGGCATCCCAATGGTAAGTACTCTTGTACATATATGATGCTTACCTTGCCTGGTAGGTTCAGCTGTAAACTTTACATTGGTTTGATTTTTGAAAAATGCGACGTGCAGTATATGCTGATGGAAAGGTTTGCATTTCGATTCTTCACCCTCCTGGGGATGATCCAAACGGCTATGAGCTTGCTAGTGAACGATGGTCACCTGTCCACACGGTATGGTCAGCAAGAATCTTGCTTTGTCATATTTATGTTATCAGAAGTGATTCTGGATCAAACATCTGTCTGAATAAACATTGCATACACTGATGGCACTCTATTAAATGTCTTAAACCCTGTAGATCTCAATTCTTCTACTTTAGCCATAAACAATTGGAGTGGAAAACTAAGAGATGAGTATGTAGTGAAATTTTAGTTAAATATATATGTGCTCAGAGTTTTTTGGTTGTCCTGTGTTGTGAATAACCATTAAACCTTTCTTCGAGATCGTGAGTGGTTTTAGTTTCTAAGGTTCAGAAACTGAGTTTCTATAGCTTAATCTGCTAGTCTGAAATGATTTCTTTTAGGTTAAGTTTCTTATGTAAATAATTTCTGATCTCTAGAATGTAAAGGGTCTAGTACTTTAGGATCTTTAGTTGAGTTTCTTATGTAAATAATTTCTGATCCGCCAAGTAAGAGCCTCACTCTGACTAGGCTCGGGTTTTAAGAAATGTAATGGAAAGTAGGTGGAAAATATTAGTGGAAGGTGGGTCTTCCATGAAAAATATTCCCATTTGCATACGACATGAGTTTTAATGAGAAATTGGTAAAGTAAGAGAAAGTATCCATTTTTAGAAATGAGACTATTTGTCGTGGACACCCCAAAATGGCAAAAATGAAATTATTTTTCGTGGATGTAGGGAGTATTAATTTTATAATAAAATATGTGTAAGATAAAATTAGTGGAATGCGGGGTCCATTACCAAAAGTAGTAAAGACAATATTCACGGACGGACAAAAATGGCAAATTGGAACAATTAATGGCGGACAGAGGAGGTATTTGATCATTGGTCTTCATCACCTACATTTTGGGAGTTTGATTTATGGAGAACTTTGACGTGGTAAATGAAAGGTATTGGTTTGGCAAATAGCGATAAATTCTTGTGTGGATTATAATTTGGCTATGCTTTTTTGCATTGCTTAGATTGCAGTTCCAATGAGTAAAAGAACTTAGTGTAGGTTTTGTCCCTTCAATTAAGAACATTATGATTTTCTTTGAATCTGAATGCTTTTTGTAAATCACAATTTCTATGAAGTATTCTTCTGTAACATTATCACTATGTCTATCAGCTGTTCATGCAATTCCTGTGTCAAACATAAGTTCATCCAAAGTTTTTATTTTCAGGTGGAGAGTATAGTTCTTAGCATCATATCGATGCTTTCAAGCCCTAATGATGAGTCTCCTGCTAATGTTGAAGCTGCTGTAAGTGAAGATGCTAGATTTTGCTAATTTTCGTGGTTATTCAATTTTCCTGAACAAACCGATCTCTCCCTCTCTCTCGCGCACACACACACTCATTTTACTTGCAAATATGGCTTTGCTATTTGGTGTTTTGGTTGAAGTCAGTTTATTTGATAGAAAACCAGTCCAAGTGGATAAGATGGTTTTTTGTTATTTTGATTATTTGATATTAATCTTTTTGAAGGAATATTTTAGTTGATATCTTGTACCAATGTCTGTGTTTGGGTTGATTACTGCAGAAGGAATGGAGAGATCGAAGGGATGATTTCAAGAAGAAAGTTAGTCGTTGCGTAAGAAGGTCTCAAGAAATGCTTTGAGCGAAATTTCCAAATGCTGCTCCATGCTCTACTTCCTGAAACAAAAAAGTTGGTGTCGACTGAAGAATGGGGCCTTCCTTTGTTTCACTGACTTGTGCAAACAATTCGATTTTATAACGATCATACCCTATCATCTCTTAATGGCTTTTGTGTTTTGGCCTATTCGATTCGAGTTTGTTCAAGTAGAACCCATTCACAGTTGCACATGGACTTGATGAAATTCTATGAGGAATGTTTTTGACTGCTGCTCGTCGTCCAGTATTGGCTGCTTGTAAGACTTTGTAATTATGGACGGCTACTTTTCCTTGCACCCCTTTGGTTTGTTGATGATAGTGTGTAAATCCCATCATTCAACATTTACATTTTCTTTCCTGCTTAGGCTTTCCAATAGACTTGATATTTGGGATTCAATTGCTAGGTCGACTGAGAATCCTCGTTTGGGAGAGAGTTGGTTGGGAGGAAGTGCATTCTTTGAAGTGGAGGTGGTAGGTTAGTTGAAATGGGTGTGGGTATTTGGTATTATTATAGAAATAAAATCTGTTCATTTTGCTTATCTACAGAATTGTCCAAAATCTGTATGGGTCAATTGATTTGGTACTATATATTCTACTGCTGCGCAAATCTGATCGAACAGTATTGGTGGTTCGAACGACGGGTTTGGAACACTGATTGTCAAATCCCCAAAAAAATATATTTGCACGTTTTAAAATTTTAATGTAATAGCTTTTACATTATTTATTTATTTTTAGTTCAAAATATGGGCTATTTTGTTCATTTCTGTCTTCTCTCTCCCACGTACACTATTTTGTAGGGTGTGATTTGAGTGTTAGGTATGATTCCCCTTACAATAACGGATTTTTATGTTTAGTGGAAGTGTTTTTACGAAGTTCTTGTTGATTTGCTGTAGTGTAAAGGATTGGAATAAGCGTGAATGAGCTAACTGTAGTGTGATAGAACGTAGACGTCTTATAAATTTGGGATATGTATATATATTTATGTAGTTGGAAGACTTTTTCAAATGTGCATGCAGATGATGTTCGATGAGGCTTGTATTTCTCATATAATCGAATTGTATGTCAGAAATATTCCCGAATAACCAACAATAGTCACAGTCATTTGCCACACATGATGTTGGGTTTAGGGGTCGACAGTATCAACCATATGATATTTGTACATATGTGGCGGAATTTAATATTTAAATAATATTATATTAATATTTAAGTAGCACTAGCTTCGTTAATAAAAATATAAACATGCTCTCTGATGGCCGGGAGGGGGCGACCACCCCCTCCTGCCCCCCTAGATCCGCTAGTAATGTAAGGGAGAAATATCATAATTCACAAGTAGATATTGGTCGCATGTATTTGAGCTAGAATACAACATACTCCCTCCGTCCCACTCAAGATGTTCATGTTGTTCAATTGCACGAGATTTTAGGAGTAGCTGTTAGGTAGATTAAGTAGAGAGAAAAAAGGTAGTAAAATATTTTAATAAAGCGAGAGGAGAGAGGAATTTTATTTCCAAATATAGAAAGTGGACATTTTGAGTGAGACAAACTAAAAATGAAAGGTGGACATATTGAGTGGGACATAGAGAATATATGGTTGATGTTAAGGAAGATGTTGAGGAAGAGGTTGAGAAAGAAGATGTCCCATGTGGTGGCCCCGATTTACGTAGTACACCGTCAAAAGAGGAATTTGAAGGATAAGAAAATATGAGTGATGAATCGGATGAGAATTTGAAGGATAAGAAAATATGAGTGATAAATCGAATGATGAAGAGGATTTGGATACACCAAGGCCATATGCCTTGATAGTCATGGACTGTTTCACAATTTGTGCATCATGGTTTAGAATATTTTCGTCCTCTCCCTAAATGAAGAGGGGGCATGAGAGGATAAAATTTGATGAGAAATTGCATTTGAAGACTACTATTACTTTTCAATGCCATTAGACAGTACAAGGTGGTAGAAAGCAAAGGAAAAAGGATGGAATGCAGTATGCAAATATCCTTAGCGAATGCAAGCCGATGATAGTACAAAAATTGCAAATTATATAAATTCAAAATGAATCTATTTAGGTCATTACGTGGATTATTCACTTTTCATGTAAAACTTATGCATCTATGATACAGACATAATTCGGATGCAATTATGTAAATTAAGTGTATTTTGTGATTGTTATCTTTTGATTCTCCAAAAAATCAACGTGGCTTGCACCTTCTCCTCGTGTAGAGTCTGTACTCTCGGACCTTCTAACCTGTTCCCAAACTCACGTTGATCTATTTGCGTGGGAAAATCTCATATTAATGAATATGAATTGATATATGTGAAGATGTGAACCAAAAATACGAAAAACTAGAGAATTGGATCAAGATCAACTCCTATGAATTATGAGACTTCAAAAAATTCTCTTTTTCTTTGTTGATAGTAGGCACCAATTTTTAGGCTTCTAGGGCAAGACGTCTTCACTTCTATCCTTATATACAAAGTCATGTATGTACGGGCTAGGTTAGGGATTCATGGAAGTTGGACTTGGGCTCACTCATTTGAAATATGCTAGTTAAATTAATTAACCCATAATATAATCTATATCAAATGGAATATTATATTGTATCACTATAGAGAATAATATGTGCTGCCCGTTCAATCCCAAAATTACAAGAAATTTGGATTCTATTTTAATTTATAATATTTCTCATGCCTAAGATGTTAAATCTACTAATTAATTCTATGTCTACTATAGAGCATGAACTAAATTAATATCTTTTCCAAAGAGTTTTTTAGTTTGGAATCTTATTTATTATCTCAAAATTACAAGAAATTTGGATTCCATGTTAATTTATAATATTTCTCGTGCCTAAGATGTTAAATCTATTAATTAATTCTATGTCTACTATAGACTATGAATTAAATTAATATCTTTTTTAATGAATTTTTTAGTTTGAAATCTTATTTATTATTCAGGGAACAAATTTCAACCGCCCAGTTTTTAATAATAAATTTATTTTCATAACACTTCTTTTGAATATTATAAAACACACGATTCAATGTAATGCACAACTAACATATGCGAATCATTAATTACTAAGTACTCCGTCCGGCATTCATAAGCTAATTTTTATGTGGCCAACGATTGAAGCAATTTATAATCCCATTTATATGTAGCGAATGGATATTGAGTTAACAACCAACACCATCTTCTAAGGAAATTGACCAAAACGTAATGAAAAGGCACAAGATTTATAATCTGACCTTTGTCTACAAATCAATTTGATACATTAGATAGAAGAATCATTTGGCTTCCAAAAGCAGCAACAAGAATACATATCTAATCTGCAATTTCAGTAAGCTGTCTTAGAAATTCCTGGTGTCTCTTCTACAAAATCTCTAGCAGCACACTATACAGACAAAGAAATCGTGCTTCCACGACGCTTCTTTGCCTCTCTACGAACTACGTACGTAGCACCATCAGCAACCAAGAACAGTTAACATACCTTATGCCCAGAAACATACAGATACTGCATATATGTAGGCACAAGACAGTTCGACAACAAGAAATTGCGACCTAATCTCGCCATTTCTGCAAGAGAGATTTCGATACCTCAGAGTGCATACATCCTGTCAATGTCAGAATTAGAAAAATCAGAATGATTCCATGAGTTTGAGCCGCTCCTGGCTTGTTTCTCTCTCTTCCTTATCGACCTTATCCTTTTCGACCTCACCACATAGTAGGTCATGGTCCCCAGAACCCCAGCCATTATGACTCCTCCGACAACTGTGACCAGTATCGCGGCCCACTGATGCTTACGCCCGACCACAATGTAGGAGGATGCCATGAACGCCACAGAGGTGCAGACAGAGGCCAACCACATCATTTTGTTGATGATCTCTACAACGCGTCTTTCAGCCTTAGTCTCGCCTCTAACCAGTGTGATCTGAACTACAACAACAGCTAGCGATGTAAAGAGAGCAATCGCGTTGAAGATGAAGAATATTTTGAAGGAGACGCTACTGACTACCATGGCCATTCCGTGGTTGTCGTCTCCACCAGGCACAGTGAAGATGGCTGCGAATGCAACGGTTGCGAATAGGACCGCAACGACAGTCACCGAGTTGGTGGCATTGTTGATGCCTTCTCGGTGGAGTTTCCTTAGCTCTTTGGCAATGCCATTGACATTTTTGTTTGTTCTCTTTGTTTGTTCGAGCTGGATGTGGACATCGTTCTTGATTTGAGTCACAGTCTTTCGCAACTCGTCTCTTGGCTGATTCAATTCATTAGCTCTAACAGCTCCATAATGACAAAGGCACTCCTTAATCTCAGATGACTCTTCCGATAGCGGAAGTTCTTCCGCAATGTCAAGAGATGTCTTGCCATCTCGGTTCAGTGCGTTCACATTGGTGTCTGGCAGGCGTAATATCAAATTAACAATCTACGAGGAACACAACATAACCAAATAGTAAGTCTTTTTGAATTTGTCAGCATAATAGATTTTTAAAAGGTAATATGAGACAAAACATACTACCTTTGCTCGCTTTTTTCTCGTAGCTATGTGTAAAGCAGTGTTACCAAACTTGTCCGGGAGCATAACTATAGCTGCATCAGCATCTAAGAGACTTTTAACAACTTCCGAGTTAACCCCTTTAACGGCCATATGCAATGCTGTCTGCCACTTCTTGTCCGTCCTCCTAGCTAATTGTGGATCTTTGTCGAGCAATGCCTTGACAATGTCCGCATGCCCTTGCCTAGCAGCCATGTGCAACGCGTTCTTCCCATTTGATCTAGCAATTTCTAGCAAGCTGCAGTCCTTCGACAAAAGCTCATCAACTACAGCACTCTGACCTCTAGTAGCGGCAGTTATAAGAGGGGTTGCATTTGACGGACCAATTGTTTTGCTCAACCCCGGGTCATGATCCAACAGTACTTGCACAATTGCTACAAAATTAAACCATCATTGATGTGAGGCACAGCAGCATAGCACTATTGACGAGCTTAAACAATTAACATCATCGTGTTATAATAGGTTACCACATGTAGCTTGGCAAACATAACGACAGGCAGTCGAATGCTAGTAATATAATTTAACATTTCTATAGAAATACGGTTCTTCATGAGGTCTATAATCTATTTAATACTATCAAGAAACATAATGGCAACAGATGGAAATGGAGATATATGAATCGATCCAAGATTATGTAATCACCACGGTGTCCTTGACTTGCAGCTATATGCAGAGGATCAAACAACGACCTATTCTTCTTGGCAAGTGTTTCCTTGTTTGAGTATTTGATCAGCTCTTTAACAACATCAAGATGCCCCTTCTCCGCTGCAGTAAACAACGCTGTCTCTCCCAGCTCGTTTCCCTCACTTACGAGTGATGCCCTGATCTCTGCAACCACCTGGTCAAATTCCAAACCACTTAAACTCCCCGCCATTTGAGAATGAATATCTCCGAGTATCTGCTTCACAGCTGCGAGATCACCCCTTTGAGCTGCCAAATGCAGCTCCGTGTCATTGTGGCGGCCAGTCACCTGTTTCACGTACTTCTTTCTCCCAACTTGGTCGATCCGCTTCCCTGAATTCGATAGAACAAGAGCTGGGGCAGTAGACGAAGATGGTGATGGTGCGGGCGACGTCTCTGCCAAAGGATTGTGGCTTTGTTTTGGGCTAACCAACACTTTCCCTAAATCTCCATCAGCAGCTGCAAGATTCAGTTCATTCATTAAACCAATATTAAATATTATAGTACCAGATATATTTATTCCTTTTTACAAATAAAATTAGTGATTAAACAACCAAAACTATGCATTTTAGTTGCATCTCTCCGAATTTCCCCCAATTCCCAAAACGAAACCCTAATAAAAAACACACAGCCCTAAAATAGGTAAATTGGTACACTGAAATACTCAAACAACTGTGCCTTTCCACACACCTGTAACCAGTGATTAAAAATCATATTTTGATCAAATTAAGTTTCCAACTGAACAAGACTGAATTCAAATTCTGGTGAAATCTAGTATTGAAGAAGATAGAAAGAGCATTGGAGATGGGGGAAAAGCAAAAGCAAAAGCAATAGAGAAAGAAAAGCAGCATACCATCTTTGACGTGAGAAGACATGATCGTTGCAAATCAAGCCAGAGGCTCAGAAATTGGAGTGAAGGTGCGAATTGGAAGAGGAAAGTGGGTGATGATGAGGAACATAGGTGGGAAAACTGGGAGCTACACGACACTAGACAAGAAAGTGTTGGGAAGCACAGATAGAAAGAAAGAGAGAAAAAGTATACTCTCTCCGTCTAAGCATGCACAATCCGAAACCGGCCCGGCGGTTAACCGCCAGTTCATGAACCTGAACCGGCACCGGCGGTTTCGCGGTTCAAGCGGGCCGGTTTAGGTTCGCGAAAATCATGAACCGTGAACCGGCGGTTCAACGGTCCCAACGGGCAGATTCCGGCTATGGGCGTAGGGTTGCAGGCGAGGGTTGCAGAATAACCGGCGGTTTCTGACGGTTCCGGTGCTTTTTCAGGTGGCAGAGCATAGAGTGCAGTGTATAGGCCTGAAAACCGGTCAGAAACCGTGGACTGAACCGCCGGTTCAGGCGGTAAACCGGCCGAATTTGAAATTTGAATTTTTTTTATTTCTTCCAATTTTACTCCTATAAATACCTCACTTCCCCCTCATTTTTACTCACCACATTCTTGTGTTAACAAGGATTTCATTCTCAGTCTCCCTTTCTCTATTCTCTCCACATTCTCTCTAATTGCTCAAGTTATTTACTAGTTATTACTTACTACTATATTTGTTGTTGTGTTCGTAATTTACCATTTATTCCATATTCCATATTCCATCCATACTACTTTCATTTATCACTATGTCTTCTTCTCGTGGTGGACCGGGACGTGGTGATCGGGGCAAAGGAATTGCCCAAGATCAAAGTAGTCGTCCCTCAAAATCAAGGCGACCTAGTCGTCGAGGAGTTACGGAAGAGGTTTCCCAAGTGGCGGCTGAACGCCTGCAAGTAAGTTCTGAAAACTAAAATTATTTTTACAATTCATAATTTCATAAGATTGAGTTTTTAAATTTTTTTGTGTTCCTAATTAAACTTCAATTTATATTATATTTATAGATAGAAGAAGATCATAGGATGGTCAAGCTACTCGCTGAAATGCATCAAGGTGGGGCGGGGGCGATGATTCCCAACAAAATGACGAGTACGACGTGTCTATATCGTCGGACTCGGACAACAATTATGATAGATCTCATTCTCATATTCCGTCTAGCACCGGCGGAAATGAGGAGTTGCCTCTTCCCCCTCCACCCACTAATACTACAAAAGCTTTGAAATCTGATATTTTTGTTAAACACTACAAGAAGGTCCCGGTGGTGATTTCAAGTCTTCATGATCCGCACTCTCAAGAAGAGACATCGACGTTTCATGCATATTATAACTATTGTGATAAAGTCTACAAATTTGCGAGTGGTGGGGGATATGGCACCCTCCGTCGTCATTTGGTGACAAAACATCCGGTAGAATGTGACACTACCTCTACCCAAACCCAACTAAACTTCCAACCCGGTGGCTCAGGTTCGTCAGGTACGCCTCTTTTTAAATATGATCAAAATTTTTTTTCTGACGTTATGACTAGATGGGCTACAATGAAGCATTTTCCTTTTAATGTTTATGATGACAAAAAAATTGAGGTTACTGTGCAAAGTGGTTTAAACGTAGCTATCAAAAGAATAGGTCGAATGACCGTTCAACGATATACCGTTAGACAATGTTTAGAGAAAAAGGTTGAATTATTACGTTATTTAGTTAACTTGGGCCACAAAGTGAACATTTGCTCAGATGTATAGACTGATTGTTTTAACCGAAATTCATACATGGGCATTACAGTTCACTTTGTGGATAATAGTTGAACTTTGAACAAGCGTTTAATTGGTTTTAGAGAATTTGAGACACCACACACTACACCCGAAATTGCTTCTTTAATTATTAAGTTTTGAATGAGTTTCAATTATTCAATAAGATATTTTCTATTGGTTTTGATAATGCAACTGCTAACACCGCAAGTATTAGTGATTTGATTGCGGTTTGTGCTCCGGTAATTGAAGGTAAGTATTTTCATCAAAGATGCATATGTCATATTTTAAATTTATGTGTACAAGATGCGCTTGAATTATGGCAAAAGCATGTTGGTCATATTAGAACTGCAGTTAGATTAATCCATCAAAAGCCAGCTATTGGCAAAGCTTGGAAGAAATATTGCCATCAAAAGAATGTAAGATATACGAATTTTACTATGGATGTGTCTCATAGATGGAATTCGACATATGATTGCATGAATTCTACTTTGACGCATAAAGATTCTTTATGTGATTTTTTTAGAACCTATCACGTTCATGATTATATCTTTCGCATAGTTGTTGGGAACATAGCGTGGCTTTATTTAAATTGTTCAAATATTTCAAAAATGCTACTGTTGAATTATCGGGTGTTTATTATTGCACTTTTGTTCGTGTTTTAGAGCATTGCATGTACATATCACTTGGTTTTAAAACTGCAATGAAAAATGCTTTCTCTTCACCTGAATTGATGTGTGTTTTATATTATATGATTGAAAAATGGCTTAAGTATTTCAGTAAGATTCCAACGGTGTTTTTGATTGCAAAGGTCTTGGATCCAAAATGGAAATTAACCGGTACCTCCAGGATTTTAGATTTTTATTATAACAATTTGAGTTCTATTGATCTTCGTCCACTTCAAGCAGTGCAATCGGATACCATTGACGAATTTGGAGTAGACATCTCAGAAACATTTCAAATAACCCTCCCGGATCGGTCAATTATCTAACAAACCTTCGAGTTTAACTTGCATGCTCTCTACACCGAATATGAAACAAAGTATAACAGTACCCACCAAGTCAGAAGACCCCCCCTCCTCCACAACATAACTATGGCTTCGCATTACAAGCCGATTCTGATGACCCCGACGCGCAATCCCAATTATCCGACCTATACAGCTACAACACCGGCGGAAGGTCCTCAGGTATGGTAAGTAAATTAGATTTATATTTCGATTCACTCTTTTCCTTTGGTGATGAAGGTCCTACTCCTCCCGCCCAAATCGACGTCCTCGATTGGTGGGGAACCCACGAGAAAGATTTTCACATACTTCCGTCAATGACCAAGGAGATTTTTTCTGTTTCGGCTACCACTGTCGCCGTCGAGTCCGCTTTTAGTGTTGGCTCGCGTGTGTTGGATGAATCAAGAAGTAAGCTCTCCGCGAAAAATATGGAAGCCGTGATATTACTTGATGATTGGGCCAAAGCTGATGTCAGAGAACAAGAAAATGATTGGGATGATGGTCAGGAGGGATCACAAGATGAATTCACCGAGGATGAATTGTAGGCCAATCGTCAACCGCCGCCGGCCAAGCCAAATAGGTAAGTAAGGTAAGAGAACTACGTGGGCTTTGATTCCCTATTACAAATGAGCATTGGGGATACGTAGGCACCTCAACTTAAATTTTAAATTTAAGTTGAGCTCAAGTCCTTTTTTCTTTATTTCTTTTTTTCCATTTGTTCCTACTTTTAAAATATGCAAATACAATTCAATAATTGTATTTGTATATACTCTAGTCGATGAAGTAGATTTCTCTATAAGGCTAAATCCGGGAAACTTTTGACAATTCTACTATAATTGTTGATTGTTAGACTAAACTCAACATTTAAAGTTGAATTGTTAAAGGTGTCCTCAATTTAGTTATGTAGAAAAATCTTCTTCGCCTACTAAGAGTATATATACTTATAAGTTTTTTTATAAGAACTTCTAAGTCTTTTTTGTAATTTGTAATTATCTTCTTTGTTGACTAGTAGACTCGTTGTATTTAAATTTTTGTTTAAT
Source organism: Salvia splendens (assembly GCF_004379255.2). Lineage (NCBI taxonomy): Eukaryota > Viridiplantae > Streptophyta > Magnoliopsida > Lamiales > Lamiaceae > Salvia > Salvia splendens. The sequence continues at coordinate 18,531,908 of NC_056039.1, forward strand.
TCTTCAAAACCTCAAGGTTTTTATGATTTGTAATTGTTGTAACGTGTAATCTCAATAAAATTGTAACTTTCATCGTGTTTTTTTGAATTTTATTTACGCAAATTTCATACATAAACAAATAAAAAAAATGAAAAAAATTTTGGACGAACCGCCGAACCGGCCCGGAACCGGCGGTTCAGGCAAAAAACCGGTGGTTTTGAACCGCCCCGTAAACCGGTGGTTTTTTGAACCGAAACCGGAACCGCCGGGACCCTTGGCGGGCCGGTTTCGGTTCATGGGAATCATGAACCGTGAACCGGCGGTTCATGAACCGGAACCGGCGGTTCCTGAACCGTGTGCATGCCTACCTCCGTCTAATACTCCATTTACTTTTTACTATTTCTAGCAATGAATTTCATACTCTCTCCTAAAACTTTTGGGCACGGAGATTAAAAAATTATGTTAAATAAATTAAATAAAATAAAAATAAATATGAGAGGACAAAAGTAGGAGAGATGAAGAGAGAATAAAGTTGGTGATGAAATAAAGTAAGAGTGATTGGATGTTTTGTTTTTTTGTCAAAAAAGGAAATGACTCAACTTTATTGTAACGTCCCAAAAGGAATACAACTCAACTTAGTTGGGCGGAGGGAGTATTTCACTAATTTATCTCACTTCACTCCCATTTCATTATTAAACTAATAAGTACTTAATAATGTTTTAAGAAATGTAAAAATAGTGCATTAGAAAAGTGAGTGGAATATGAGTCTTCTAATAAAATGTCAACGAAGTGAGTTAGTAGATTGTCTGATCTACTTAGAGCACTCGCAATGCGTCCCGCGGGTGTCTCTTATCTCGTCCCTCCGAGACGAGATGGATGCGAGAGGCGTTGCAGTGTCCCGTCTCGTCCCTCTCTCACCGAGACGACCGTCTCACAGAGACGGCTGGCGCGCCAGCTCGCCACGCGCCCGCGCGACGTGGCGCGCGCTGACGCCCACTCACCGGCCCACGAGTGGGCTTCGTCACGCTGACGCAATAAATCATTTTTTTAAATATGAATTTAATATAAAAAAATTAAAAATTAAAAAACGGTAATTTGACAGTTCAACGGTCATTTAAAAAAATATATATATATTTTTTTTATTCTATAAATACTCCTCTTTTCACACACACAAATACACATTTATTCTTCTCAAATCATCTCTCTTTCCTCTCCAATCTTCATCTCAAATCATCTCTTTTATTCTTCTCCCAAATTTAATCCATTCATGGATCCATTTGAGCAAATGCGTCGAATAATTGAAGAATCGCTTAAAGAAGATCGCCGTAGGGAGGCGGAGGAAGCCGCGCCGCCTCAACGACGATCCCGGACTTACATCCATCGTGACCTGTCACGACCGCACTTCCTAAGGATAGGAAGCACGGGAAATCGTGACCCGTGGGGGAAATAAGAAGCGGGGAAGAAGGGGGGAATAACAATTCAAGGCAATACAACTTAACAATCAAAGATGAAATTCCATTTAAATTAACCAACGTTTCCAAACCGAAGTTTGCATAATGAGATAACAGAGTTTAGCAAATAAGAAAATACAGAGTCTCTTAAGACATCGAATAGCGGAAGCAATTTGAGAGTTTAGCTACTACTATGTATGAAGACATAATAGTAACCGGACCAGTTCTTGAATCATCACTCAACATCCTCCGCCTCCCGACCTCGCTCAACCTGCACATAGAGAAAACATATGCAGGGGCTGAGTACTTGATGCACCCAGTGAACTCATGCCCGAAAACATTCATCGTTAAGATATGTCAAGCCATCATCGAGTGAATCCCGGGTTTTTCTTTCAAAGGCCGAGAAACACTAAAGTTCATTTCCTTAAAAAGTGTCCGCGCGGACAAACATCATCCTCCATCATATACTATATCTGAACCATCATGTGAAACGAGACTGTGGCCACAATCTGGATCACTGGACCGGCCGACCTAGGGGACGGCTCACGATCCCTATCAGTGCACTAGTCCGAGTAGGGACTCACTCCCTAGTCAGACCCGAATTCGTTAACTATCAAAGTCTAGTCGGATATTATCCCAGTAGACAATCAGATGGGCAATTCAAAACATAAAAACGGCATGACATACTATTTTAAACCACCCTTATTTCACCATAAACATATCATTTCAAAATAACAGAATTTAAGTAATAAAGCCCACCTCAAACCCTTCGGATTTCTGTAAAAACTTCTTCGTTCCGACTGTTAACGCACGTGCGAACCACCGTTTCGGAAAACACATAACATTCATATCAAAACGCGGAAACGACGAAAATTAGAATGCATGCACTCTAATTAAATTCCTTAAATCTTCTTTCTCGGTTTCCGTGCATTTTTGGTTATTCGGCGGCCACCCAAGGCGTCGCGTGCGACGCCGATCGGCCGCTTATGCTCGTTCTTTTCTTCGTTGGACCCTCGTATTTTCCATAACGTCGTAAATAATTTCTAAAAACTATTTAAGCGCATAATTTAATTTTCGTAATTATTTACCGTCGAAAAAGTATTATTTCATACCTAGGTAAATTATTCACTCTTAAAACAAGAACTTACGGAAAAACTTAAATATTTTCCCCCGATTAAACTCTTAATTACCGGCACGGGATTAAATTTCTTAGCCCTCTAATTCCTCCAAAATTACTTAGTGAGCCCCATTAATTAAAAGAATAGCCCAAAATTAAATTAGAGTTCCAACTAATTACTAAAAAGGCCCAACTACTAAAAAAAACCCAAGGCCCAACAAAAAAAGTACATGGCCCAATTCCCTCTATCTTCTTTCTCTCTTTCTTCCCCATCTCTCTCCTCTCTTCTTTCTCTCTCCCCGACTCCTTCTCCCTCGCCGATTCTCCCTCTCTTGGCTAACCGGCTGCCACCACGAACAGCCGCCCCATCCCGTCGCCGTCGCTCTGGAGTCGCCCGCCGTCGCCGTCCCTACCCGCAGCTGCCGCCGCTGCCCGCCGCCGAGAAGCTGCTGCCGCCAAGGAGGGTGCACGGCACCGCTGCCGTGCGGTTGGAGCTGCTGCCTCGCCACGCCGAGAGCGGCTGTCTCGCCGTTGCGCCACTGTCTCCAATGTCCACCCTCGCAAATGGAGATGCCTGCCATCGGGGAGACGTCGAGCGGCTGTCCGCCGCTGCCTGTCACCGGCGGCGGCTTCTCCTCCTCCAAAACCACTCCGAAAAGTCCTGCAACACACATTATACTTAAAAAGTTACGTTCTTTCCTAGTTTCGGTTACGTACGGCGATCGTTTGAAGGTTCTAAGTCGGTTTCTATTTAGTTTGGTTATGGAAGAAAAGTCAAGGACTATAGGCATGCAAAGCTAAAACAACACATGCTTTGAGGGTGGAAAAGATAGTATACCTCAAGAGCTTGAATTTTGACGATGGTTGAACAAAAATGGTGAAACCAACTCCTCCTTCTTCTCGGCTATTCCTCTCGCCGGTTCTCTCTCTCTCTCTCTCTCTCTCTTTTTTCTTGAAGTGTGGATGATGAGAGGAGTTAGTGGGGAGGGTAATGAAGGAGTAGTGGTGACTCTTGGATTTGTGGGAGTAATGGTAGCAGATGAAGGGTGTTGGAGATGGAGAGTCTCCTCCAAGATGAAGGGAGGCCGTCGGCCATGGAAAAAAAGAAGAAGAAGAGAAAGGCTTTTGGGCTTGAAATAATTAAACTCTATGTTGTGGGCTCAAACTAATTTAATTTGGTTTGGGCTCAATCTAATTGGAAGCCCAAGTTAGAAAAAAAACTACTACTATTTGATGAGTTTAGAGAATAATTAGAAATCCAAAATAATTGGACTCTAATTAAATATGAAAAGCCCAAGAAAGAACCGTACTTTATTTTTCGTACTCTTCCTTCGACTAAACCTCGATTTACGCGCATTGTTATCCAACAACATATATTCCTTTCCACATAAATTCATTTGTCTTGCTAAGAATAACAATTTCATCGTCATTCTTTCAACGAGACCTCCAACATGTCTCCCAACGTTCACAAATTAAACAATTAAGCACGTTCCTTTTCACATTTAACACATAAACCATAACTTTTTCCCATATCACATTTATCGAGAAGCAAGCATCTCGGAATAATTGTATCAATTATTTCGTTACATAACATTAATTTCTTACTTAAGGTACGGGTGTTACATTCTACCCACCTTAACAGAAATTTCATCCCGAAATTTACTCATTTCCAACGAAAAGCTCTTGGTATTTCTCTTTCATTTTATCCTCGAGTTCCCAAGTAGCCTCCTCGTGGCCATGGTGTTTCCAAAGCACTTTCACGGAAACGATTGACTTATTCCTCAACTCCTGCACTTTCCTGTCCATAATAGCTTCGGGCTTTTCCTCGTAACTCAAGTCGGGATTCAAGATCATTTCCTCTTGAAGAACCACGTGTTTGGGATCGAACACGTACTTTCGTAATTGTGACACATGGAAAACGTTATGCACAGTCCCAAAACTTGGTGGTAGTGCCAACCTATACGCTACGGGTCCTACCTTCTCAAGGATTTCATAAGGCCCTACGTATCGTGGCTTCAACTTCCCCTTTACACCAAACCTCGTTATTCCCTTCGACGGAGATACTTTCAAAAACACCTTATCTCCCGTGTTGAACTGTAAATCTGTACGCCGGACATCAGCATACGACTTCTGTCGGTCTTGTGCTTCTTTTATCCTTAGTCGAATTTGTCGCACAATCTCTATCATTTCTTCGACCGAATCTGGCCCGAGTATTCTTCTTTCACCAACCTCATCCCAGTAGGGTGGTGATCTACACTTCCTCCCATACAATGCTTCATATGGGGCCATATTTATTGTCGCCTGGAAACTGTTGTTATAGGCAAACTCGATCAAAGGTAGTACAACTTCCCAATTTTCTCCTCTGTCAAGAACCACGGCCCTCAACATGTCCTCGAGAGTTTGAATCGTTCTCTCGGACTGTCCATCGGTTTGTGGATAGAAAGCAATACTAAAATTCAGTCGCGTACCAAGCTCTCGTTGCAAACTTATCCAAAATCTTGAAGTGAACCTGGTGCCTCGGTCCGACGTGATTGTCGCTGGCACTCCATGTAGCCGAATGATTTCTTTCACATAAATCCGAGCTAGCTTGTCGGATCCATGCGTTATAGGGATGGGTATAAAATGCGCACTCTTGGTGAGGCGGTCTATGATTACCCAAATGGCCGTATTCCCTTGTCGGGTCTTTGGCAAACCCGTCACAAAATCCATAGCGATATGTTCCCATTTCCACTCCGGGATTTCCAACGGTTGCAGCTTCCCATAGGGTCGTTGATGTAAAGCTTTTACTTGTTGACACGCCAAACATCTTTCCACAAACTAAGCTATGTCCCTCTTCATTCCATCCCACCAGAATGATCCCTTCAAGTCCTAGTACATCTTCGTACTTCCAGGATGAGCGGTGTATGGAGTCTCGTGTGCCTCGGTCAGAATTTCATTTCGAAGTCCTTCGTCGCCTGGCACACATAGTCTCCCATCGTAGGTGAGAGCATTATCAGCCTCCTCTCGAAACTTCTCTTGTTCGCCCTTTCTCACCTTCAGTCGAACTTTCTCCAAATTTTTATCATTACGTTGCCCTTCTATTATCCTTGTCCGTAGATCGGATGCAATTACCAAGGTGCCAATCTTTCCCTTCATCGTCTCCGGAGCTCTCACCACCTCCAATCGCATCTTGCTGAAATCGCGAATCAATTCCGCTTCCTGAGTGAGAAAAGTAGCCAACTGCGGTTGGGCTTTCCGGCTCAAAGCATCTGCCACTACATTTGCTTTGCCCGGATGATAGTTAATGCCACAGTCATAATCCTTGACTAGTTCGAGCCATCTGCTTTGCCTCATATTCAAGTCTTTCTGTTCAAAGAAGTATTTCAGACTCTTGTGGTCGGTAAAAATCTCACACCGAACTCCATAGAGATGGTGCCTCCAAATCTTCAATGCGTGCACAACAGCCGCTAGTTCTAAGTCATGAGTAGGGTAGTTCAACTCGTGTGGCCTCAACTGCCGCGAAGCATAGGCAATCACCTTACCATTCTGCATCAAAACACACCCCAGTCCAACCTTCGACGCATCGGTGTAAACCACATAGTCTACTCCCGGTTCCGGCACGGCTAGAATAGGTGCGGTGGTCAACTTCTCCTTCAACACTTGGAAATTAGTTTCACACTCCGGTGTCCAATTAATCTTGGTCCCCTTCTTCCGTTGTTGAGTCATTGGCCTGACGATTTTCGAAAATCCTTCAATAAATCTTCGGTAGTATCCTGCCAGTCCAAGGAAACTTCGGATCTCGTTTGGGGTCTTCGGCGCCTTCCACTGTTGTGCGGCCTCCACTTTCGCGGGGTCAACTCGAATCCCTTCGGCCGTCACAATATGCCCCAGAAAATTCACTTCCTTTAGCCAGAATTCACACTTACTGAACTTGGCGTACAATTTTTCCGTTCTGAGTGTTTCCAACGTGATCCTTAGGTGCTCCTCATGTTCTTTTTCATTCTTCGAGTAAACCAGTACATCATTTATGAATACCAGAACGAACTTGTCCAAGTATGGATGAAATACTCGATTCATTAAGTCCATAAATACCGCCGGTGCATTTGTCAGTCCAAATGGCATTACTACAAACTCATAATGCCCATACCTCATTCGGAATGCCGTCTTGGGTATGTCCTCCCTTCGTACCCTCAACTGGTGATATCCCGACCTTAAATCCATTTTCGAGAATACTCCTGCTCCCCTGAGTTGATCGAATAGTCATCTATTCTCGGCAGAGGATACTTGTTCTTGAGAGTTAACTTGTTCAATTCCCGGTAGTCTATGCACATCCTCAGTGTCCCGTCTTTCTTCTTTACAAACAGCACCGGTGCTCCCCACGGCGACACACTCGGTTGGATAAAACCCAAGTCCAGTAGTTCTTGTAGCTGGATTTTGAGTTCTTCCAACTCCTTCGGCGCCATCCTATAGGGTGCTTTCGACACTGGTGCGGCTCCTGGTTCCAGATCGATAGTAAACTCCAACTGTCGGTCAGGCGGAGGGCCTGGCAAAGCATCGGGAATACATCGGAAAACTCACGTACCACTGCCACATCTTCAACTTTCCTCTCTTTCTTGTCATGTCCCTGTAGATACACAAGATAGGCCGGACACCCCTTTCTAATCATTGTAGTTGCTTGAAGTGCCGATATCACACAAGTTCGCTGATTCATCAAAATTCCGTGGAAGGTAGAGGGCTCCTTCCCTGGGGTTTGTAACGAAATTTGCATCTCTTGGCATCGGATAGTGGCATAATTTTCAGCTAGCCAGTCCATCCCCAAAATAATGTCCACGTTATCCATCGGCATAACATGCAAATTGTGAGCCACTAAGCTAAGTTCTCCCACCATGAGTTCTATATTCGAGCAAGATTGTGAAAGGTCTATAAGGCCTCCTACCGGTGAGTTCACGTTCATCTTATGTTCAAGTTCAACAACAGGCAGTTTTAAAGCAGTCACGCAGGAGTGCGATATAAAGGAGTGAGACGCACCCGTATCAAACAGAACAGCAACAGGCATGTCAAGCAGTGTTCCCATACCTGCCAGATTTTCTTGTTTTGGCTCCCCCTGTGGGGCTTTAGCTTGCTTGCGTCCCAAGGCATAGGCCCTAGCTTGAGTTGGGTATGGTTGGCGACGCTGCTGTTGCTGCTGAGGTGGTGTAGGATTCCCTCGAGGTCCGTTCGGCGTTCCCCCACCTCCAGTATTGTTGTTGCTCGGGCACTCTTTGGCGATGTGTCCAACCCCACCACACTTGTAGCACACGTTGGTCCCGACTCTGCATTCTCCCATGTGGTTCCTCTGACATTTGGCACAAAGAGGTGCTCTCTGGCGGAAATCTCCACCTTGGAATGGAGCAGCTTGCTTTCCTTTTCCCTGGGAAGAGTTTGGGGTACTCTGGAACCTCTTGTTGTCAAAGGGTGCGCGGTTCCCGTCCCATTTCCTCTTGTCCCGGAAATTCTGCTGTGGGGTCGGCGGTGTCGGAGTAGTGGGTGTAACTATCTTTTCCCGTGGCATCGCTTCCTCCACATCCAATGCACGGGACAATGACTCGGCATACGAGAGTCTTCCACGGCATGCCAAAGCCATCCTGATTTCGTGCCTCAGACCGGCACAAAACTTTTCAGCCATCTTCTCATCTGTGTTTACCTGCTCCGGTGCATACCGAGACATGTCACACAGGGCACGGTCATATTCTGTCACAGTCATCCGCCCCTGTTTCAAGTTGTAGAACTCGGCCTCCTTTGCCTTGCGATAGCTCCTTGGAATGTACTTGTCATACAGTTCCTCCTTAAAGTCTTCCCACGTCAAGGTGTCTAACCGTTCCTGTGTCATTGTCCGCTGCTTAGTCTCCCACCAAAACTCTGCGGACCCGGTAAGCTGGTAGGTCACGCACGACAGGCGCTCCTGGTCGGTACATCTTAAGAACTTAAAGATGCGTTCTATGGCCCGAATCCAGGTCTCGGCCTTGGTTGGATCTCCCATTCCGTCAAACACGGGAGGACGTTCCTTTCGGAACTCCTTCTCGATGTTCCGTTCCGGCTGTGGCGGTGGTGGAGGTGGTGGTTGTCTTTCAGGACCCACACTGCTTTGGGTCTCGTTGCTTGCCTCATTCTCGTGGTGAACGGCTGCACGTCGGGGAGGCATTCTGTTCAACATTTGCGTTAGTACGAAAGTCCAATTTTTACCATCACCACACAACACCACACAACTTTTCCAAAGGATATAACACCAACTTTCCCAAACGAACACAACAAAGTAAAACGAACACAACGATAAAACAACGGGAAACTTTATTAACTTTAAACCAACAAGTGCGTGTTTCCACAAGGTCTTTGAAGCAAGGAAAGAAAACAACGTCAAAAGAAACTATTACATAGTTCGCCAAAACAAAACGTTCAAAAGCTAACAAACGGTAAAGAAACACTACTCCTCGGGAGCTCTCTCGTAATTCGCCCCTTCCTCGCTTTCAACCTCAACCTCTCTCGCAAGGGGCTCTTCTTCGGGGTCTTTCTCATCCTCCATGGGATCCTCCTCCTTTTTCTCATCGTTCTCCCTCCCATAAGTAGCGACGTCGATATGCTTATCGATCACAAGAACTTCCGTCGCGGGAGGTGCGGAGGTGCGCATCCCAAGCCTCCTCCTCTTGGGGAAGTTTGGTTGCGGCGTCTCACCCTCGTACCGACCCCCGCTGTAGGGGCTGTGACTCGATGAGGATGTCTCCTTTCTAGGTGGGGCATAGGGTGGCGGTCCGTCACGAGCATCGACCAGGGCTTCCAAGAGGACCTTCACAAAACCATGCATGTCTCCTTGCATGCTGTAGTCGGGAAGCTTATGCCAGACGTATGACCGTGAAGCCTCGTCGGCCCACCTATTCCAAGGTGCCGGTAGTCCATCAATCAATCTCTTGATTCCCTCATAGTGCCTCACTTCACAGCCATGAGCATCCCGCCATAATGTCAAGTAATCGGCGACATAAGATATCAAAGGGGACCTCTCGTCCCTCTCGAACCCGCGATACATTTCCACCGCCCGCAATCCATTCTTAACGTACCTTCCCCTTAACGGTGCGTGGATCATGATCGCCATCTGTCGATTTCCATAAGGAAAAGTCGTAACAATTCTTTCCTCTTTTTTTTTTTTGATTATCATCTAAGGATAGATGTTTCGTATTTTATAAACGTGGTACTTTTGCAACTTCGTCTATCCTTCAATCTATCACAATCGCGTTTCACAAGGTTATCCTTGCCTCGTCACCTCATCATTCTTTGGAAATCGCGCCCTTCGGCACCCCATTCGTTCTATTACTTCTAATATACTTCGTTTCAAACTTTTGCTTTCTTTCGCGTTGAGCGCGGTGAGACGGAGTGTTGAGTGTTAAGCGAATACTCTTTTAGTCTAGCGAAACGAGTCTAGACTAGATTGAATAAATGACTCTCGGTCCAGAGCGGAAGAAAAGATTGCTCTGATACCATTCTGTCACGACCGCACTTCCTAAGTATAGGAAGCACGGGAAATCGTGACCCGTGGGGGAAATAAGAAGCGTTGAAGAAGGGGGAAAAACAATTCAAGGCAATACAACTTAACAATCAAAGATGAAATTCCATTTAAATTAACCAACGTTTCCAAACCGAAGTTTGCATAATGAGATAACAGAGTTTAGCAAATAAGAAAAATACAGAGTTTCTTAAGACATCGAATAGCGGAAGCAATTTGAGAGTTTAGCTACTACTATGTATGAAGACATAATAGTAACCGGACCAGTTCTTGAATCATCACTCAACATCCCCCGCCTCCCGACCTCGCTCAACCTGCACATAGAGAAAACATATGCAGGGGCTGAGTACTTGATGCACCCAGTGAACTCATGCCCGAAAACATTCATCGTTAAGATATGTCAAGCCATCATCGAGTGAATCCCGGGTTTTTCTTTCAAAGCCCGAGAAACACTAAAGTTCATTTCCTTAAAAAGTGTCCGCGCGGACTAACATCATCCTCCATCATATACTATATCTGAACCATCATGTGAAACGAAACTGTGGCCACAATCTCGATCACTGGACCGGCCGACCTAGGGGACGGCTCACGATTCCTATCAGTGAACTAGTCCGAGTAGGGACTCACTCCCTAGTCAGACCCGAATTCGTTAACTATCAAAGTCTAGTAGGATATTATCCCAGTAAACAATCAGATGGGCAATTCAAAACATAAAAACGGCATGACATACTATTTTAAACCACCCTTATTTCACCATAAACATATAATTTCAAAATAACAGAATTTAAGTAATAAAGCCCACCTCAAACCCTTCGGATTTCCGTAAAAACTTCTTCGTTCCGACTGTTAACGCGCGTGCGAACCACCTTTTTGGAAAACACATAACATTCATATCAAAACACGGAAACGACGACAATTAGAATGCATGCACTCTAATTAAATTCCTTAAATCTTCTTTCTCGGTTTCCGTGCATTTTTGGTTATTCGGCGGCCGCCCAAGGCGTCGAGTGCGACGCCGGTCGGCCGCTTATGCTCGTTCTTTTCTTCGTTGGCCCCTCGTATTTTCCATAACGTCGTAACTAATTTCTAAAAACTATTTACGCGCATACTTTAATTTTCGTAATTCTTTACCGTTGAAAAAATATTATTTCATACCTAGGTAAATTATTCACTCTTAAAACAAGAACTTACGGAAAAACTTAAATATTTTCCCCCAATTAAACTCTTAATTACCGGCCCGGGATTAAATTTCTTAGCCCTCTTATTCCTCCAAAATTACGTAGTGAGCCCCATCAATTAAAAGAATAGCCCAAAATTAAATTAGAGTTCCAACTAATTAATAAAAAGGCCCAACAACTAAAAAAAACCCAAGGCCCAACAAAAAAAGTACATGGCCCAATTCCCTCTATCTTCTTTCTCTCTTTCTTCCCTCTCTTCTTTCTCTCTCCCCGACTCCTTCTCCCTCGCCGACTCTCCCTCTCTCGGCCAACCGACTGCCACCACGAACAGCCGCCCCATCCCGTCGCCGTCGCTCTGGAGTCGCCCGCCGTCGCCGTCCCTACCCGCAGCTGCCGCCGGGAAGCTGCTGCCGCCGAGGAGGGTACACGGCACCGCTGCCGTGCGGTTGGAGTTGCTGCCTCGCCGTTGCGCCAATGTCGCACTGTCCACCGTCGCAAATGGAGATGCCTGCCGTCGGGGAGACGTAGAGCGGCTGTCCGCCGCTGCCCGTCACCGGCGGCGGCTTCTCCTCCTCCGAAACCACTCCGAAAAGTCCCGCAACATGCGTTATACTTAATAAGTTACGTTCTTTCCTAGTTTCGGTTACGTACGGCGATCGTTTGAAGGTTCTAAGTCGGTTTCTACTTAGTTTGGTTATGGAAGAAAAGTCAAGGACTATAGGCATGCAAAGCTAAAACAACACATGCTTTGAGGGTGGAAAAGATAGTATACCTCAAGAGCTTGAATTTTGATGATGGTTGAACAAAAATGGTGAAACCAACTCCTCCTTCTTCTCGGCTATTCCTCTCGCCGGTTCTCTCTCTCTCTCTCTCTTTTTTCTTGAAGTGTGGATGATAAGAGGAGTTAGTGGGGAGGGTAATGAAGGAGTAGTGGTGACTCTTGGATTTATGGGAGTAATGGTAGCAGATGAAGGGTGTTGGAGATGGAGAGTCTCCTCTAAGATGAAGGGAGGCCGTCGGCCATGGAAAAAAAAGAAGAAGAGAAAGGCTTTTGGGCTTGAAATAATTAAACTCTATGTTGTGGGCTCAAACTAATTTAATTTGGTTTGGGCTCAATCTAATTGGAAGCCCAAGTTAGAAAAAAAACTACTACTATTTGATGAGTTTAGAGAATAATTAGAAATCCAAAATAATTGGACTCTAATTAAATATGAAAAGCCCAAGAAAGAACAGTACTTTATTTTTCATAATCTTCCTTCGACTAAACCTCGATTTACGCGCATCGTTATCCAACAACATATATTCCTTTCCACATAAATTCATTTGTCTTGCTAAGAATAGCAATTTCATCGTCATTCTTTCAACGAGACCTCCAACATGTCTCCCAACGTTCACAAATTAAACATTTAAGCACGTTCCTTTTCACATTTAACACATAAACCATAACTTTTTCCCATATCACATTTATCGAGAAGCACAACATCTTGGAATAATTTATCAATTATTTCGTTACATTACATTAATTTCTTACTTAAGGTACGGGTGTTACATGATCGGGAGGAAGCCGGTGCAAGGTTAGTACGCGACTACTTCTGTGATAACTCGGTATGGGGAGAGACCTACTTCTGTCGCCGTTTCCGCAGCCGGAAACCGCTATTTTTGCACATCGCAAATACATTGGAAGCCCGGGAAGAGTTCTTCCAAGAAGGGTTCGACGTCGTTGGCCGTCCCAGCCACACGACGCTGCAGAAATGTACTGCATCAATCCGTCAGCTTGCTACTGGACAAACGGCGGATTTGTTCGACTAATACCTCCACATTGGAGAAAGCACTGGGAGAATGTGCTTGATGAACTTCTGCAAAGGCGTCTGGACAGCCTTCACCAACAAATTTCTCCGGAAGCCTAGCATGACAGATGGTTAGTTTCTGCTCCACCTTCACGAAGAAGTGCACGGATTCCCCGGGATACTTGGCAGCGTCGATTGCATGCATTGGCAATTGAAGAATTGCCTTGTGGCGTGGAGGGGGTCATACACGAGCGGCCACCCACCCCACCGTTATACTCGAGGCCGTCGCCGACTACCGGCTATGGATTTGGCATGCGTACTTCGGGGTCTCCGGATTGAACAACGACGTCAACGTGTTCAACCAATCCGACCTCTTCGCCGAAGTTTTGGATGGTAAAGCGCCGGCCATCAACTTCATCGCTAACAACCGGCGGTATAAAATGGGGTACTATCTTGCCGACGGCATCTACCCGAAGTGGCCAACCTTCGTAAAGACGTTCAACAGGTCGGTGAACGAAAAACAGGCTCTTTTTGCGCAGAAGCAAGAGGCTGCTCGCAAGGATGTGGAGAGGGCGTTCGGGGTTCTCCAAGCGCGCTTCAACAATATCAAAGCCCCGGCTCGTACGTGGTTTATGGAGAATATGGTCGACATCATGTATACGTGCATAATCTTGCACAACATGATTGTTGCCGACGAAGGACCTGAGGCGGGAAATTGGTTCGACCCTGAAACCCCGAGAAGCTCTACAGCAAGTAGTCCGCCTCGCAGTGGAGTGCATCCGTCCATGCAAGATCGGTTGTCTATTCGGGTAAGGACACGCAATTCTACCGCCCACGCCCAACTCCAAGATGATCTAATGGAGCACATTTGGGCAAACTTTGGCAACCAGTAGAGTGCGCGGAAGAAATAAAATTATGTAATTTTAATATTTTTTTAGTATTTTAATTATATGTTTTTTAAATTTTTTTAGAATTTGAAGCTGTAATTTTATTTTATTTTATTTAATGAAGTGTGTTTTTATTAATTGAATTTGTTGGAAATAAAAATAAAAAAATGAAATTGAATGAATAGTTAAGGGATGAGATGGTTAAGAGACGGATAAGAGATGGAGGGTTGCAGGTGCTGGCTCTTAGTTAAGAAATGTAGTGAAAAGTACAGTGGGGCCCATGAATAGTTAAGAGATGAGACGATTAAGAGACAGATAAGAGACAGCGTTGCGGATGACATTAGGATTTATGATAAAAGTGAAATGCGACTCTTATTGTGAGACAGACCTATATGACAAAATGCGACTCTTATTATGGGACGGAAAGCGTGTATAAAAGTAGAACTCATCTTTCACTAATCCTTTTCCACTCATTTTCTACTACATTTCTTAAAATTTGTGTCATTTCTATTGTTGACTTATAATCATGAACGGAAGTAGCATATTTATTTGTGAATAATGTTCTTTCTTGAGTACCCAAAAGAAGCTCCATTTTGTGGCGTGACAGAATGTCACGACCGCCCATACAAGGGGTACCACAAACGCGGCGATCGTGACCGACATGCATGGATTACAATTAAAAAGAACAGCTTGAATGAATTAAAGAAAGGAAAACAACATAGCTTAAAGATTTTAAGGTTTTATTTTTTTTTCCGAAAAGACATAAGATAAGAAAAAGAATAACTCCTTTTAAAAGAAAAGGACAACGGAACAGTTAGACTTAAGCAATACATCAATTAAAAATTTAAGTAAAACAAACATTAAACTTAAATCTCGAAAAATACCATTTTAAAAAGGGGAACGTAAAACTTGTTTACAACTCATCACCAACATACATGTTCAAACACAAAATCATAAAGATTAAGGTTTTAAGACACAATTTAAAACATAGCAGCGGATAAATAAGGTTCAAGAGAGTCAAAGATCATGCCTATGTATGACGACACAACGTATCCTAGGGTCTTTAGCCAACTCAACATCCACCGCAACATCCCGCTCAACCTGCAAAATTTTTAAAAGAATTTGCAGGGCTGAGTACTTGTTGTACTCAATGGGCTCATGCCGAAAACATTTATCAAGTTATGTCATCCATACCAGTGATCTCGAGTTTTATACGCAGTAAAGAAAATATCACGAGAACACAAAAATGTTTCATAGACTGGCCAGTCAAATAATCTCCCCACTTTTCACATCAATCCAACAGTCACAACCACAGTGCGACGATAGTGTGGCCACACTATTCGCCCACGAGACCGGCCGACTTGCAAGGACGGCTCACGATCCCACCAGTGTACAAAGCCCGATAGGGTTTACGGCCCTACTCGGACCCGAATTCGTTTCACAAAACAGCCATATAGCCTAACGGAGTAAACTCATACGAACTAGGCATCAGGCACACAATCTCATAACAAAACAGTCCATGGCATGACGTAACAGTTAAACCACCCTTGTATCTCCACATAATATTTTTCGGAAAAATAAAGAGGTTTGAAAAGAAAGCCCACCTCGTTCTCTTAGCAAAATCACAACCCAACCTAGCAACTCTCGATCCTCGAGTTCACGAAAACACAACACCCTTGTCAACGACAACACAAGTCAGTCTCACACAACAACATATCACTATGCATGTCCTATCGTTTCTCTCTCATCGTTCTCCTCAATCCCAAAACCCAACATGCATCACAAGGGTATAAAACACACGTAACACCTTTCAACTTATCGCAAGTGATTTCAACAATTAAACACGTTCCTTGCACATACATGCATCAAATAACACTTTTAAACTTGAAACTAAGTGTCATTTAATCAAGGCAGAAAACTGGCAGAATTGCGCGATCGTTTTGTAAAAATCACTTTAAATTCACCCGACCTCAAAACATGCTAAATTTTGGTCACGATACAGAGGACACATTCAAGTTCATCCATGAAAATTTTCATACCGAAATCACGTCATTTAGTTAGTCATATCACATATTGAACTCTCTGGTCGGAACATACAATTTCTGACAGTATTGCGCAGTTCATTTGAAAAATTCACCATACATTCATACGATGCCCAAAAAGGCTGAAAATTTAACATAACACAGAAGACACTTCAAATTTTCATATAGTTCAAGAATTACATCAATCGGAGTTCATTTGGTTAGTCAAACAGAAAACGAAACATTCATGGAGAGAACTCACGTTTCTGGCAGATTTGCGCAGTCGAATTCAAATATTTATTAAAAATTCATTTTTCGATAAAACAGGCTGAAATTCACACGAGACATAGAAAACATCTTGAAGTTTACTCAGTAAAAATGTCGTAGTAAAATTCATTCGTTGGATGGGTCGAATATTGATCATAAGTCACTGGTCGAGCATCACAGAATTCTGGTTCAAATTCGAAAATAGGGTTTTTAAATTTCCACAACGAAAACACCGATTCTTCATGCTCGAAAACACATCATCATGCTTACACATTCCTCAAACACATATTTGCATACCAACTCATATTTTTCACAATTATTTCGATCCAATCACACGTGAATTCGACCAACAATTGTAAAAATCAAACAAGTTCTTACGACACACGATTTCCCCCGTTAAAACTCGCGATCTATCAAACCTACACTCTCTACATGCATGTAGGACTCAAAACATGGTTCAAAAGCGAAGGAGGAGGAAAAGTGTGAGATTATACCTTCCTTTGACAAAACGAATCGGTAGAAACGTGGAATGGAGCGATTTGTCGGAGGTTCTCGAAGCTAACTTCAACGGATGCGAGATCAAAGCTTGAATGGAAGGTTCTTGGAGATGGGAGAGTGGGAGAGGAGAGGAGACGTGTGGGAGAGAATGAGGGAGGGAGCGTGTGATGTTATGGGGGCTAGGGTTAGGGGTTAGTTTATTTTATGTACTAGGATTTATTTACACCCAATTAATAAATAAATTGTGGAAGGAATAAATTAAATACAAATCCCACAATCATGAGGCAAAGTAGGCGTGTGATTTTTGAGGGAAAAGAGGCCAAAATTTGCTGATTTAATTACAAGGAAATATAGCAAATTTTTACTTGGAGAGAATATTCATAAATTAGGAATTAAAGGTGAATATTCCATAAACAAGGGAACAAAAATAAATTAAATCTCCAAGTAGGAGTTAATATGGTGGGGGCCGAAAATTTCAAGAGGAAATTTGTACAAGGAAATTATTTAAATCCCCAATTAAATAGAATAGGATTTAAATTAGGTAATTTCTTTATGGAAAAAGGCTCCCATAAAAAGGCAATAATTAATTAAATTCCCACAAAGGAAATAATGCATAGGGGCGTGTGATATGGAGGAACAATAGAAAAAAATATTCACATCCCCAATTAATTAGACATAGGAATTTATTTGAATAAAAAGGGATCCCACAAATTAGGAAACAATTAAAATATTCTCCAATTTTATTGGAGGGGGCCGAAAATGCTAGGCTAAATAGCCAAGGATAAATATCCCAACTCTCTATTTATTTTGGGTGAAGAAATACATTATCACATGATTTAATTGGATTAAATTCAAAGGAAGGGAGTCAATAAAGCACCAATTAAATCAAAAGGAAATTAATTCTTTCTCCTATAGGGAATTTTCGGAAACTCCCAAGGAAAAATAAAATGGAGTTCGAATTTCATGTAGTACAACTTAGGGGTCATTTGGTTTGAATTTAATTTGGATAAGTATCCCAAAATAATTAATTAAATCCACAAGAAGAAGTATTATTTCAATAATTAGGAAGGGCCGAATATTTCAATGAATCGACTCGAGAAAGGATAAATGCATGATCCTATTAATTATTTCCCCTCATTGGAAAAGTATAAAACTCAAGCTCATCAATCACATTAAACACGATAATTCATTCCACGTAAGGTCACTTAAATCACATAGAAGCAAACGTTTCTAAAATTCCAAAATTCCAATTACATAAAAAGAAGTCACAAAAGTTTGGGATGTTACATCCTTCCCCTCTAAACAGGAATTTCGTCCCGAAATTTAAACGTATCACACAAACAGCTCGGGAAACTTTTCTTTCATCTTATCTTCTAACTCCCACGTAGCTTCCTCGGGACCATGGTGCTTCCACAACACCTTCACGGACGCTATCGACTTGTTTCGTAGCTCTTGTACCTTTCGATCTAGGATTGCTTCGGGCCTTTCCTCGTAGCTCATGTCGGGGGTTAGGATCACTTCCTCCTGATGAATCACATGTTTGGGGTCAAACACGTACTTGCGCAACTGCGACACGTGGAACACGTTGTGCACGTTCCCAAAGCTGGGAGGTAACGCCAAACGATACGCCACAGGACCTACTTCGTCGATGATCTCGTACGGTCCCACAAAACGCGGTTTCAGCTTGCCTTTCACTCCAAATCTCACAACTCCTCTCGTCGGGGACACTTTCAAGAACACTTTGTCGCCAACGTCGAATTTGATTTCCGTTCGACGCACGTCCACATACGACTTCTGTCTATCTTGAGCTTCCTTAATCTTTGCACGGATTTGATGCACAATTTCGGTCATCTCCTTTATAGCGTCGGGTCCTAACATCTTCCTCTCGCCAACTTCATCCCAATAAAGTGGGGATTGACACTTCCTGCCGTACAAGGCTTCATACGGAGCCATATCGATCGTCGCTTGATAGCTATTGTTGTAGGCGAATTCAACCAATGGTAGAACCGTTTCCCAACTTTCCCCTCGATCTAAGACAACTGCACGCAACATATCTTCAAGTGTCTGAATCGTCCTCTCTGACTGCCCATCCGATTGCGGGTGATAAGCAGTGATGAAGTTCAGCTGTGTGCCCAATTCGCGTTGCATACTCATCCAAAACTTTGATGTGAACTTCGTATCGCGGTCGGATACAATGGTCTTTGGCACTCCATGCAATCGCACAATCTCGTTCACGTAGAGCTTAGCTAACTTGTCCGCGCCATAAGTAATCTTGATTGGTAAGAAGTGCGCGCTTTTAGTAAGTCGATCGATGATCACCCAAATCGCAGTGTTTCCCTTCTGTGACTTTGGCAAACCCGTTACGAAATCCATAGCTAGATGCTCCCACTTCCATTCGGGAATTTCGAGCGGTTGTAACTTCCCATATGGCCGTTGGTGTAAGGCCTTCACTTGTTGGCATGCTAGACATCGTTCCACAAATGACGCTACATCCCCTTTCATTCCATTCCACCAAAACCGTTGCTTCAAATCCCGATACATCTTCATGCTTCCGGGGTGTGCGGTGTAAGGCGTGTCGTGCGCTTCACTCAAAATCTCCTCTTTTAGCACCTCATCGCTTGGCACGCACAATCGTCCATCGTACGTCAAAGCATTATCCGCCTCCTCGCGGTAATGATCAAGCTTTTCGGCTCTCACCTTTGCACGTAACTCCTCCAACTTTCCATCACGTCGCTGGGCTTCTATGAGCTTGGTCTTCAAATCTGGCTCAATCACTAGCGTCGCCAAACTTGCACCCACTGTCTCGGGCGCTTTCACTATCTCCAAACTCATCTTGTCGAACTCGTGAATCAAAGCTTCCTCTTGCGTTAGGAAATAAGCTAGTTGAGGTTGGTTCTTCCTACTCAAGGCATCGGCGACCACGTTCGCCTTGCCCGGATGGTAATTAATACCGCAGTCATAGTCTTTCACGACCTCTAACCAACGTCGTTGTCGCATGTTTAGCTCCTTCTGCTCGAAGAAGTACTTGAGACTCTTGTGATCGGTGTAGATTTCGCATCTCACTCCATAGAGATGATGTCTCCAAATTTTCAGTGCATGCACCACTGCTGCTAACTCCAAATCATGCGTCGGAAAATTTAACTCATTCGGTCTCAGCTGTCGGGAAGCATATGCTATCACTTTCCCATCTTGCATTAACACACATCCTAGTCCTACTTTTGACGCGTCCGTATAGACGGCGAAGTCCTTGTCGGGTTCTGGTACTGTTAGGACTGGTGCTGTAGTCAATTCTCCTTCAATGATTGGAAACTCGCCTCGCACTCTGGCGTCCAAACCACCTTAATTCCTTTCTTTAGCAGTTGCGTCATCGGTCTTGCAATCTTAGAGAATCCCTCGATGAATCGTCGATAATATCTCGCCAATCCCAAGAAACTGCGGATTTCACTTGGCGTTTTCGGCGATTTCCAATTCTGTACAGCCTCGACCTTTGCTGGGTCTACTTGAATCCCGTTTGCCGTCACAATATGACCAAGAAAGTTCACTCGAGCCAACCAAAACTCACACTTACTAAACTTGGCATAAAGTTTCTCCCTTTGCAACGTTTCCAACACTGTTCGTAGGTGCTGTCCATGCTCCTCCTCGTTCTTCGAGTATACCAACACGTCGTCGATGAAGACTAACACAAACTTGTCAAGATACTCGTGGAAAACTCGGTTCATTAAGTCCATGAAAACGGCTGGGGCGTTGGTCAGACCAAACGGCATCACGACGAACTCATAATGGCCATAACGAGTGCGAAAAGCAGTCTTAGGCACATCCTCTCGTCGGACCTTTAGTTGATGATACCCTGATCTCAAATCCATTTTCGAGAATACGCCCGCTCCTCGTAGCTGGTCAAATAAGTCATCAATCCTTGGCAGTGGGTACTTATTCTTCAAAGTCATCTTGTTAAGCTCACGATAGTCGATGCACATTCTCATCGTTCCGTCCTTCTTCTTAACGAACAGAACTGGCCCTCCCCATGGTGACACACTGGGTCGAATGAAACCCAAGTCCAACAGTTCCTGCAACTGGACCTTCAACTCGGCCAACTCCTTAGGGGCCATTCGGTATGGCGCCTTTGATACTGGCGCTGATCCTGGTTCTAAATCAATGGTGAACTCCACCTGTCTGTGGGGTGGCGGTCCTGGTAAAGCTTCGGGGAACACCTCGGGAAAATCTCGCACCACTGCCACGTCTTCCACCCTCAATTCTTTCTTTTCTTCCCCATTCAAGTATACCAGATACGCCGGACGTCCTTTCCTTATCATTGTAGTTGCTTGCAATGCGGAGATTTTGGAGGTTCGTCGGTTCATGGAGATCCCATACAAGATAGTCGACTCTTCGCCCGGGGCTTGAAAGGAAATCTTCCTCTCTTTACCGTAAATCGTTGCGTGGTTCTCGGTAAGCCAATCCATTCCCAAGATTATGTCTACATTCCCCAAAGGCATGACGTGTAAAAGTCGAGCTACTACTCCTAACTCTCCTAACACAAACTTTAGTCAAACAGTCTTAACTTGGATATGAACCGATTTTTGAATTGTAACAATTGGTTATGATCATCCCCTCGGAGCTTGAAAGAACATAAGATAGGTCATGAATATGGGATGAAATCAAATTAATGTCAACTCTCATAGTAGGCTACCAAAAGACAATTCAGTTGCTCGACCAAATTTGAAAGGTCCACACATCAATGGATAATGACTTAAAGGGTTGAGGGAAAAGAAATGATCAGTTGCATGAGGATTTAGAAATGTAGGCATTTGTCACAAGGCGGTACTGATCATGGTTCAACGAAAATCATAATATGGATTGATAGAATAACATCAATGGGTTCATAAGTTTGTGAAAGGCAATCAAAGTCAAATGGGCTATTGAAAACAAAAATTAAGTGGATTAAGTTTGTTAAGGCAAGGAACAAAATGTAGGCCTTAACTTCATTTTGTAGAAAGAAAGGTTCTATTACGGAAAGGATACATGAACCGAACCAAAAAGAATTTCACTCTGTAAGAAAGAACTTGACACAAACATGGTGACAAAATAAAAGTTGAACAAAAGTTCCAAGAGAAATATCCCACAGAAAAACATGTCTACGAAACGTGATCGTATTGAAGGACATAACTGCAAGCAATCTTAGGAATGAAGGTCAATAGCAAAGGCTCACAAAGTCAAAATATGATCCGTATAAATAATAGGTCAAAGAAGACTACAATCAATCCAAGTGTCCAAAGTTATGAAGGCAACACCACTTTCCAAGAACTGAAAGTGAGTTATGACTCAATGGAGGAAAAGAAACAATATACATCACTTGCAAGGGGTGAATGAAACAAACTGTTAAATAGACAATGGCTCACGGCTATTTGAAAGGTCCTGAAAGATAACTTCTTATAATCCAAGTAAGAACTGTTGATTAGAATAGTTTGTTCCAGCTATTAAAGTCGCACCTCCTTGTTCATCATTCGCAAGCCGAAACTGGTAACATCGCTCTAAGAACCGTGGATTCCACGCTGAGATTCTTCGTGTCATTGCCGCTAATAACGATAGTTGGAATCCATATCTTCATAAAATTCTTTGCCTGTCATAATGACTATCCTCGTAGGACATGGTTATCATCCTCGTGCTCCTTAGCAGGGTATGGAGATCATCTCCATCGTGCTTCCACTTACGCAAGATTAAACTATACTAATTTAAATCGCGAGTATGATCGCTCGTCGTTGCATGAAAATATCTCTTAGCATCGGTTCTTCTTGTCTCGCACCTTGACTTAAGCTTTTGCCTAAACTTTCATATTCTCGTACGTTTCATTGCTCGGAAAAGCAGTTGTTAAGTTTTCAACTCTAAGCTACGATTCGCGCGGTCAACTAGGCATTTTATTTTAGGTACCCTAAGTTCACAACACAATTCATCATCTCATAGATCATCGTCTACTTAATTTACGTCATTCATACCTCAAGGTAAACAAACCACATTTTCACATCCCATAGCAAAACACTTTCGAACTTCACATCATATTCAAAACTTTTGAAACAAAATTTCTTTACACTTTCACACTTTCCAAAATTTTTTTTTTCCACATCTCACTTTTAAAGTAAAAGTTGACTCAAACTAAATCGTAGTTTCGCATCGACTTTCATCATTCGTATAAAACATTTCATAGAATAACACATCATACCTCGCACCTCATAACATACATAACATCACACTTCCACAGCTCAATTTTCCAAACGAAGTAATTTTTTTTTTTTTTTTTTGCAAAACTCATTTTTATTTTTTATTTTTTTTTGAACAATAAACACAACAATTTCCATTGATCAATTAATTTTCTCAAAAGAAAGAACTAACATATTTTCATTTAAAGTTCAAAGATTTTTTTTTTTTTCAAAAAGTTCCAACAACTTTCCACAACATAAATATTTTTCCCACTAGAACAACTAGTCATTAAGATTGCAAAACTCATAACACATTTGCATTCCAACCAAAACACTCATGCACTTCACATATATGTTTGAGACAACATTTTTAGATTACTCATCTTTTCTCAAAAAAAAAAAAAAAAAATTCAACATTCTCAAAACAACTCATTAATTTCCATCTTTCATGTAAAACACGCCATCTTCCCATAATCACATGCTTAAGTCATAACATTTTCACACACATAGCACATACTTAAGTCATCATACCAATCTTGCTCATGTCCCACATAATCATACTATACCAATATCATATTCGCACATACAACACGTGCTTA
Source organism: Salvia splendens (assembly GCF_004379255.2). NCBI lineage: Eukaryota > Viridiplantae > Streptophyta > Magnoliopsida > Lamiales > Lamiaceae > Salvia > Salvia splendens. Next base: position 18,555,390 of record NC_056039.1, read on the forward strand.
AATCATCTTCTCAATTCATGCTCATATTGTTTTCACCCATAATACACGCGTTTAAATCATCGTGCTCACATTCAACATATGTATGTCATCATATCATTTATTCTCGAATTTCAACATGAAAATAACCTCACATCATCACGTAATTACATGCTCATGCATTCTTTTGCCCAAAACATCCTCATCATATCGTCGATTTTATACATCGTTCACACATTTCATCAACAATTTAAAACATACCTCACTTTCCTTGGTTGAGCGTGATGCTTTGGATGTTGAGCCTTCGTGACACTTCTAGTCAATGAGGGTTCGCTAACTTAGACTTAAAGTGAAAGAAGACTCTCGGACCAGAGCGAAAGAACAAAGCTCTGATACCACTCTGTCACGACCGCCCATACAAGGGGTACCACAAACGCGGCGATCGTGACCGACATGCATGGATTACAATTAAAAAGAACAGCTTGAATGAATTAAAGAAAGGAAAACAACATAGCTTAAAGATTTTAAGGTTTTATTTTTTTTTTCGAAAAGACATAAGATAAGAAAAAGAATAACTCCTTTTAAAAGAAAAGGACAACGGAACAGTTAGACTTAAGCAATACATCAATTAAAAATTTAAGTAAAACAAACATTAAACTTAAATCTCGAAAAATACCATTTTAAAAAGGGGAACGTAAAACTTGTTTACAACTCATCACCAACATACATGTTCAAACACAAAAACATAAAGATTAAGGTCTTAAGACACAATTTAAAACATAGCAGCGGATAAATAAGGTTCAAGAGAGTCAAGGTATCTTAGGGTCTTTAGCCAACTCAACATCCACCGCAACATCCCGCTCAACCTGCAAAATTTTTAAAAGAATTTGAAGGGCTGAGTACTTGTTGTACTCAATGGGCTCATGCCGAAAACATTTATCAAGTTATGTCATCCATACCAGTGATCTCGAGTTTTATACGCAGTAAAGAAAATATCACGAGAACACAAAAATGTTTCATAGACTGGCCAGTCAAATAATCTCCCCACTTTTCACATCAATCCAACAGTCACAACCACAGTGCGACGATAGTGTGGCCACACTATTCGCCCACGAGACCGGCCGACTTGCAAGGACGGCTCACGATCCCACCAGTGTACACAGCCCGATAGGGTTTACGGCCCTACTCGGACCCGAATTCGTTTCATAAAACAGCCATATAGCCTAACGGAGTAAACTCATACGAACTAGGCATCAGGCACACAATCTCATAACAAAACAGTCCATGGCATGACGTAACAGTTAAACCACCCTTGTATCTCCACATAATATTTTTCGGAAAAATAAAGAGGTTTGAAAAGAAAGCCCACCTCGTTCTCTTAGCAAAATCACAACCCAACCTAGCAACTCTCGATCCTCGAGTTCACGAAAACACAACACCCTTGTCAACGACAACACAAGTCAGTCTCACACAACAACATATCACTATGCATGTCCTATCGTTTCTCTCTCATCGTTCTCCTCAATCCCAAAACCCAACATGCATCACAAGGGTATAAAACACACGTAACACCTTTCAACTTATCGCAAGTGATTTCAACAATTAAACACGTTCCTTGCACATACATGCATCAAATAACACTTTTAAACTTGAAACTAAGTGTCATTTAATCAAGGCAGAAAACTGGCAGAATTGCGCGATCGTTTTGTAAAAATCACTTTAAATTCACCCGACCTCAAAACATACTAAATTTTGGTCACGATACAGAGGACACATTCAAGTTCATCCATGAAAATTTTCATACCGAAATCACGTCATTTAGTCAGTCATATCACATATTGAACTCTCTGGTCGGAACATACAATTTCTGACAGTATTGCGCAGTTCATTTAAAAAATTCACCATAAATTCATACGATGCCCAAAAAGGCTGAAAATTTAACAAAACACAGAAGACACTTCAAATATTCATATAGTTCAAGAATTACATCAATCGGAGTTCATTTGGTCAGTCAAACAGAAAACGAAACATTCATGGCGAGAACTCACGTTTCTGGCAGATTTGCGCAGTCGACTTCAAATATTTATTAAAAATTCATTTTTCGATAAAACAGGCTGAAATTCACACGAGACACAGAAAACATCTTGAAGTTTACTCAGTAAAAATTTCGTAGTAAAATTCATTCGTTTGATGGGTCGAATAGAGATCATAAATCACTGGTCGAGCATCACAGAATTCTGGTTCAAATTCGAAAATAGGGTTTTTAAATTTCCACAACGAAAACACCGATTCTTCATGCTCGAAAACACATCATCATGCTTACACATTCCTCAAACACATATTTGCATACCAACTCATATTTTTCACAATTATTTCGATCCAATCACACGTGAATTCGACCAACAATTGCAAAAATCAAACAAGTTCTTACGACACACGATTTCCCCCGTTAAAACTCGCGATCTATCAAACCTACACTCTCTACATGCATGTAGGACTCAAAACATGGTTCAAAAGCGAAGGAGGAGGAAAAGTGTGCGATTATACCTTCCTTTGACAAAACGAATCGGTAGAAACGTGGAATGGAGCGATTCGTCGGAGGTTCTCGAAGCTAACTTCAACGGATGCGAGATCAAAGCTTGAATGGAAGGTTCTTGGAGATGGGAGAGTGGGAGAGGAGAGGAGACGTGTGGGAGAGAATGAGGGAGCGTGTGATGTTATGGGGGCTAGGGTTAGGGGTTAGTTTATTTTATGTACTAGGATTTATTTACACCCAATTAATAAATAAATTGTGGAAGGAATAAATTAAATACAAATCCCACAATCATGAGACAAAGTAGGCGTGTGATTTTTGAGGGAAAAGAGGCCAAAATTTGCTGATTTAATTACAAGGAAATATAGCAAATTTTTACTTGGAGAGAATATTCATAAATTAGGAATTAAAGGTGAATATTCCATAAACAAGGGAACAAAAATAAATTAAATCTCCAAGTAGGAGTTAATATGGTGGGGGCCGAAAATTTCAAGAGGAAATTTGTACAAGGAAATTATTTAAATCCCCAATTAAATAGAATAGGATTTAAATTAGGTAATTTCTTTATGGAAAAAGGCTCCCATAAAAAGGCAATAATTAATTAAATTCCCACAAAGGAAATAATGCATAGGGGCGTGTGATATGGAGGAACAATAGAAAAAAATATTCACATCCCCAATTAATTAGACATAGGAATTTATTTGAATAAAAAGGGATCCCACAAATTAGGAAACAATTAAAATATTCTCCAATTTTATTGGAGGGGGCCGAAAATGCTAGGCTAAATAGCCAAGGATAAATATCCCAACTCTCTATTTATTTTGGGTGAAGAAATACATTATCACATGATTTAATTGGATTAAATTCAAAGGAAGGGAGTCAATAAAGCACCAATTAAATCAAAAGGAAATTAATTCTTTCTCCTATAGGGAATTTTCGGAAACTCCCAAGGAAAAATAAAATGGAGTTCGAATTTCATGTAGTACAACTTAGGGGTCATTTGGTTTGAATTTAATTTGGATAAGTATCCCAAAATAATTAATTAAATCCACAAGAAGAAGTATTATTTCAATAATTAGGAAGGGCCGAATATTTCAATGAATCGACTCGAGAAAGGATAAATGCATGATTCTATTAATTATTTTCCCACATTGGAAAAGTATAAAACTCAAGCTCATCAATCACATTAAACACGATAATTCATTCCACGTAAGGTCACTTAAATCACATAGAAGCAAACGTTTCTAAAATTCCAAAATTCCAATTACATAAAAAGAAGTCACAAAAGTTTGGGATGTTACACAGAAATACAAATAATTCCAAGGTAAGTAGAGCTCTAGTTCAATCAATGAACTAATCAAATAGAGGATACTAAGTGGTGTGAAAACAATATTTATGACAAAAATTTCAGAAATAAGTTTTTACTATAAAAAATAAATATAATGAGGATACAATGTATAGGCACATACAAATATAGATGCGAACCTTGGAACCATGAATTTGACTTTTCACGACACGTCATGTAATTCTAACTTCCAAGCTTAATTAACAAAGGTAAAAGAAATTGAACAAAAAATATAGAGACAGAAAAGAAAATGAAGCAGAGTGTTGGGTTATGAATTCCACTTGAGACCTTTGGACCTCCTCCAATGAAAATGAAGGTAATGAGACAACTTTCACCAAGCAATCTACCTAAATTGGCTCACCTATCTAGCAACACTCAATCCAGAAGGCATTCCTTTAAATCAAATTGAAGATCAATTAGATCAAAATAAAATGGAATTGCTAGATTCCCATAGAGGAGAAGATCAAAGCTCTTAAAAGAGTAATTAAATGTTTATAGCATTCATCAAATATGATCTAAAAAGAATTACATTAGGTATTTATAGTTATGGCTTGTTTTGTTTGTTAGTTTTAAGTCCACTGCCAAGAGGACTAGTTTCAATTCAGGAGTTTGTTGGGAAGCAATTTTTTAATATTTTGTTTGCTTTATATGATTGCAATCATGTACTTCCTCCGTCCTCCGTCCCAACTAAGTTATAGAAAACTTTTAGGCACGGACATTAAGAAATTGTGTTGAAAAGTAGAGAGGTGAATAAAATAGAAAAGAAAGAGGGAGTAAAGTAGGTGACGGAAAAAATAACAGTGATGAGATGTTTTGTTTTTAATCAAGAAAGGAAATGACTCAACTTAGTTGGGACATCCCCAAAAAGAATACGACTCAACTTAGTTGGGACGGATGAAGTATTTTTAATTAGTTGTTGGGCATAAATTATTAGAAATACACATAAAGATAACTTTTATTTTTATGAATTTCCTACCTTATTGATGCTAACCCTAAATCCAACATAATCCACTTTCTTTTGTTATTATTTTATTTTATCATTATTAACTCACAAAACAATACTATATAAAAAACTTCGTTCCGAAAAACAAATGGTATTTCATATTTAATGAGATAGAGGAGTATCTTTTAACAAGGGTGGTCTAATTCAAAAACATATTTTATTATTCGTAGAATAAATTCCAACCAACAAGGTTCCTAGATAATAAAACCTCTTTCTCGTGAGGATATTAGGCTCTCCCATTACACGATTTATTGCAATTACAATACTAGCACTACTAGATATTGATCGCCGCTACCTAAGATATCAAGATTCTTGGATCATGAAAAACTTGCACCTTTTAATAAATTAAAGTAGTGCATAACCAATATCGCATTCTTAATGTTATGTCAAAAAATATAAAAAAAATAACAATCACCGAGACCTTGTCTTTCAGTAAATAGTCAAAATGACTTATCTCTACTGTTTGATTCATTCAATGTTATACTGCACCACTGGCGTGAGTTCTCCTACATAATGAAATTTGCATGCCGACACTGCAACTTTACATGATTAAGTAGCCAAAACCTGTCTTAATTGTGTAATACTGTTTTATGCAAAGACCGTCTATGCCACATTCTGTGATGGCATGTTTCACGACCAGTCTACAATGCAGAAGAATTATATACTTATTTACAGTTTATACATTCAAATATTTGAGAAAGATCTTATAAATAATAAGCAAACACAATGTGAAAAAATAATGGAATATAAAGAAGTAGGAGCACATTACGCTACTAAGTCAAACAATTTTTTAAAACCCATACCAATCAAATACTCCTTCCGTCCTATAATAGATGTCATACTCTCTTTTTAGTTTTCTTTTTTAGAAAACAATCATTAATCATTTTCTTTGATAATTAAATAATACATTTTCTCTCTCCATTTAACACACAAAATTACGTATCCTAAAATCTCGTACCATTACCTAAGTATGTCATCTATTATATAATAGAGAGAGTATGAGGCTTCAGTTGGGGATCGGAAAGAGTATATCTTTTAATATCACGATTATTGCAATTCTATAAACAAATCTCCAAAATCATGTCATATGCTCCATTATTTTGTATTATTAAATATTTCCTCCAAACTACTCCATTATTCTTTCATCCCACAAAAGAATGCATTCTTTCTTTTTTTAAGTTAGTCACATAAGAAGTATGCAATTTTTAATTTTAGAAAGTCTTTTTTAATGACAAAAGACTCATTCTTCGTTAACAATACTTTAATTATTTTTTATCTATCTTATTTTATAAATTATACATTAAAATCTGTGTCTAATAAAAATACATATTTTTTGTGGAACGAATTAAATATTATATTATAGTCTAAGTGGGAAAAAATCACCGTTGATTTTTTTTTCATGTACTCTATTAATTTTTCTTATTAATTTTTTTCTCTAAACTAACACCCATATGTATTTAGTTTTTGTAGAAAAAAAAGAAAAGTGTCTCAATAGAGACACGATTTTCCAAACACTAGCTACTTCAAGAATTTAGTCACTCCTTTTCATTTCATTTCATTTCATTCCGTCTCATAATAGTTGTCACACTTTATTTTTACCATAAATGATAAGTAGGTTTCACATTCCACTAACTCAATTCACTCACGTATTATTACGAAACTAATATAAAAAAGTGGGTCTCATATTCCACAAACTTTTCCAACAAACTCTCATTTACATTTTTTAAAACTCATATCCATGATAAAAGTGACAATTATTATGGGATGGAGCAGTGGCGGACGCAGGAATAAATCTTGGCAGAGGCTTCACTATAAAATCTTGGCGGGGGACACACACATATTATATATATATATATATATATATATATATATATATATAGGATAGTGATCAAGATATAACTAATCTTAAGTGTATAACTAGAGAACAAATCTCAGCCACACATCTTAATGGAATAAATATTATTTATTTTAATTATAGAAAATATGCTGAGGGTATTTTAGGAAATTACAATATGAATTTAAACATGCGATCTTACGCGATCACATATTCACATTCATTCCAAATCTGCGATTCTTTCATTCCAAATCTGATTGAATTCGCGATTCATTCATTCATTCGCGATTGAATTCGCGTTTGAATTCAATTCTGATTACAAATCTGATTACTTCATTCGCGATTGAATTCAATTCCACGTGATTCAATTCCATGGATTCAATCATCAGATCGCATGAAGATTATTTTGATTCTGATTCATCATCTTCAGGCGAGGAATCTGAGAATTCTACAGGTAATCATTATTCCTACTATTTCTTAATTTTAATATACAATATTTTCGTGTATTGTGATTATGAAAACCGTAGTTTGTGTGGTTAGATTTATTGTTGTTTCAGTGATGTTAAGTGATTATTAAAACCATATGGCCTTTGTATTATGTTTACATGGTTAAATTTATAGATGTTTTGCAAATAAGAGTGAAGTAAAATCAGAATAAGAGTGATGTATTTTCTGAACAAGAGTGAAGTGTTTTGTGAAACAAAGTGATGTGTATTTGTGAACAAAAGTGCAGTGTATTCTGAATAAGATTGATGTGGTTTGTGACAAAGAGTGAAGTGTTGTCTGAACAAGAGTGATGTTATTTGTGAACAAGAGTGAAGTATATTCTGAACAAGAGTGCTGTGTTTTTTTTACAGTGGTTTACGTACCAAAATGCCCCGATGAATTGAAACCAAAAATTGGGCAAAGTTTCATGACACTTGATCGTGCTTTGGACTTCTACAACAATTATGCTTGATATGTTGGATTTGACACCCGTAAAAAGGGATCGAAAAGGGAAAAAGAAGTCACTACTTGGATTTACGTGGTGTGTAGCCGAGAAGGTATGCAACAAAGAAAGAGTGAACAATCTGAGTTGAAACGCAAGTGTTCTTCTATTAAGTGCTATTGCAATGCTAAAGTGTCTTGGAAGTATATTATGGGTGTTGGTTATATTATACAAAGTTTCGTTGAAGAACATAATCACGAGATGGTCGAGGGACGCCATAAGCGTTTTATGAATTTGAACCGCAATTTGGATTTAGTCCATCAGAAATTCATCCTCGATTGTGCTAATGCAAACATTGGACCAACTTTAAGTTTTAGCTTACTTAAAGAAGTGCTTGGTGGATTAGATTATGTAGGGTGTACACTTTTAGAAGTGCGCAACTATAGACGTGACCTTAGAGCATACGTGGAAGAAGCTGATGCACAGATGTTATTGAATGAGATGCGAAGGAAGAAAGAGCTGTGTAGTGCATTTACATATGAGTTTGAGGTCAACTCAAAGGATAGGCTGACACGATTGTTTTGGTGTGATCCTACTGCCAGAAGAAACTACCATTTGTATGGTGATATTGTGTCGTTTGATACGACATACTCAACCAATAGGTATGTGCACACTAATTACTATTTTGTTAAATTGTTTTTGTTAAATTTTTTCATTACAGTAAAATTAGAATAAGAGTGATGTGTTTTGTGAACAAGAGTGAAGTATTTTCTAAACAAGAGTGATGTGTTTTCTGAACAAGAGTGAAGTGGTTTCTGAACAAGAGTGATGTATTTTTCTGCATGCTTATAGTGAATTGTTTTTCATTACAGGTATACAATCATTAATGTAGAGTTAATTGTTCAGTGAAGTTTATTGTTCATTACAGTAAAATCAGAATCAGAGTGATGTGTTTTGTGAACAAGAGTGAAGTATTCTCTGAACAAGAGTGATGTGTTTTGTGAACAAGAGTGAAGTTGTTTCTGAACAAGAGTGATGTACTTTTTCTGCATGCTTATAGTGAATTGTTTTTCATTTCAGGTATTGTATGATATTTGCTCCTTTTACGGGCAAGGATAATCATGGTCGCCTTGTGACATTTGCTGTTGGCCTTTTGTCCAAGGAAAATGCCAACTCCTTTTCATGGTTATTTAACCAATTTGTAAAGTGTATGTGTGTGGCTCCCAAACTCATTGTAACGGACCAAGACTTAGGAATGAAAGTTGTTGTTGAGGAGGTCCTTGTCAATACAAGACACCAGTGGTGTATGTGGCACGTTATGAATAAAGTTGCTGACAAATTGCCAAAGAACATGATTGGTAGTGAACAATTAAAGAAGGAGCTTAATGCATGTGTATGGTCAGAGTTGATAGAACCTGATGCATTTGAGGAAACTTGGCATGCTATAATGGAAAGATATGGGCTGGCCAATAATGTCTGGTTTTCATCAATGTTTGCATCCAGAAAATTTTGGGTTCCAGCCTTTTTCCGTGATTTTCCGATGAGTTCGTTGATAAAGACAACTTCTATATCCGAATCGCAGAATAGCTTCTTCAAAAGGTACTCAAAGTCTCGGGCTAATCTTATGCAATTTTATATGAACTTTAATCATGCTCTGGAGACTCAAAGAAGTAATAGTGCAAAGCTTGAATACTATGATTCAACAAAAGTGCCTATTTTGCGAACAGGATTGGAAATCGAGAAACATGCATCGACGATATATAGTGGTAGTGCTTTTAATGAAATTCAAGAAGAGATAGTATATGCATGTTTCTCTTTGTCTTGTGCAACTCTAGGAGTGTCTACCAGTAGAGATACTGAAGTATATGACATAAAGGACAAGGATTCAAACTCATGGACAGTGACTTACTCCATTGGTGATGACACATATTTGTGTGGATGCAAAAAATTTGAAAGACTTGGTCTATTGTGCAGCCATATATTTTGTGTGTTGAAATATAATTTTGTTAAGCTGATACCCGAGAAGTTGTGTGGAGGAAGATGGTTGAAGTCACAGTTTGTGAAGTCAATACATGTAGGTTTTTGTGATCAAGAAATACACCTTGCTGTGGACAAGAAGAAGATTGCATATAAAAACTTGTATGCATTATTCATTGAAACAGCACAAAGCATTAAAGGGAACATTGATAAAATCAATGCATTCGCTGCAATTATTGAAGAAGGTAAGAAGCAGCTTCTTGGAGAAGGTGTTGTTTTGTCTTCCACACAAAAGAGCGCAATGATTGAGAACTTTTATGGCTCACATGTTCCGACCAATATTGAAGTTCATCCTCCTGATGTTGTTAGTACAAAGGGAAGTGGAAGTAGGCATAAATCGTAGAGGGAGTCAGCACTGAAGTTAGCAATGAAACCAGGCCGAAAGTGTGGAAACTGTCATGAGATTGGACACCATGATTCTAGGAACTGCAAAAAGGTTCATGAGAAGGCAAACCAGAGGCAATGAGGATTTGAATAGTAATAGTTCACTTTGTAGCATTTTTTGAGCACTAATGATTCATTTTGTTACACTTTTGATTGAATTTTATCTCAATGCAAACTTGTTTTTTGTGTTAAGCTCAGTGGCAGTAAGTGTTCAGAATACACTTCACTCTTGTTCAGAACACACATCACTATTGTTCACAAAACACTTCACTCATGTTCACAAAACACATCATTCTTGTTCAGAAAACGTATCACTCTTGTTCACAAATCACTTCACTCTTGTTCACAAATCACTTCACTATTGTTCACAAAATACATCACTATTATTCTGATTTCACTTCACTGTTATTTGCAAAACAACTATAAATTTAACCATGTAAACATAATACAAATAGATACAACACAACAGTTAATTAAATAGCAATGCAAACTTGTTTTTTGTGTTAAGCTCAGTGGCAGTAAGTGTTCAGAATACACTTCACTCTTGTTCAGAACACACATCACTATTGTTCACAAAACACTTCACTCATGTTCACAAAACACATCACTATTGTTCACAAAACACATCATTCTTGTTCAGAAAACGTATCACTCTTGTTCACAAATCACTTCACTCTTGTTCACAAAATACATCACTATTATTCTGATTTCACTTCACTGTTATTTGCAAAACAACTATAAATTTAACCATGTAAACATAATACAAATAGATACAACACAACAGTGAATTAAATAGTAAACAAGATATTAATATACAAAAAGTACTTGCTATTGAATTTAAATGTAGTTGTCTACAATAGTAGTTCATGATCGCTTGAAGTTTACAACCATTTTTTCCACATCTATTATATTTGTTTTCCCATATTCTTCAAAATGATTCGATACTAGTGACAAGTTTTTCAATGCCTCATGGTTCTTTTCAGACAATAATAGTGCGCTGCAATACTTTGCTCTAAGCCTTTGGAGTATTCCCTTGCTTCTTGCAGTTAATCCACACTTCCAATCTTGTTCACGCTCGCCATGATAACATTCCAAATGCCGCATCAAAAAAACTCCACAATCTTCTGCATTTGATGTTGTTCTCCAAGGCATTTTGAGCCTTACTATGCTCACATCGTGTATTGATTTGCTTAGGTTGTGATACCCCATTTTTGTCAAATAATGACAAAAATACAATCTCTGCAATATATCATTATGAATATCAGAAGTAGTTTACTATAAAGAGTACTATACTTCACTGTAATCACAAAAATACTTCACTATATTTCGTGTATACTTACCACATTTGCAGGTATGCTACCATATTTGATTGTTATGTCCTCATCGTCAGCATTCTTCGAATTTTCAATCAGCACTATACTTCTAGTACTAAATCTGAAGCATATGACATAGTAATGTTCTGCAGCACATATTGGAAAGAAGACCTACATAGATAATAATAATAATAATTTCAGAATAAAAACAATTAGTGAACATAACAAAGAATCAATTGTGTTCAGTATTTACCAAATCTACATCGCTCCATTTGAAATGTGGAATTTGTTCAACCTCAGTTTGTAAATTGTCACAGAATCTATCAATTAGAATCATGAGGTCGACCCCATCAGACCGGTGAACAACTGTAAACAGCTGAAAGATGAGACAAGTCAAATCAGAATGTGACTGAAGTGTTTGGTAAATAATAGTGATGTGTTCTGTGAACATGAGTGAAGTGTTTTCTGAACAAGAGTGATGTGTTTTCTGAACAAGAGTGAAGTGAAATCAGAATATAGTGCATATATACTTATTAAGTTTAAATATCATATAGAAATTTATATTTTTCTTACGGATGGGTATGTTGTGAAAAAGAGGCGCCTTGATGAAGATAGAGCCCTGTATTCTTCCATATTATTCAAATAAGAAGCCCATGCGTTGATCACACCCACTTCTATTAGCGTATGTGGCAATAGTGAACAAAATTCCCTTTTTGTTACCATTATGACATTATCATCATACACTATCATGTCCCTGTTCAAATATGTGTGTGTGTTAGCACATTTTTTATATATATTTCTTCTGAATCTGAACTATAATATAAATCTTACTCATTTGATTCATATGTTGTCATAATCCACAAAAAGACTTTTGATTCCTTCAAGTTAAACTTGGTTTTGGCCTGAACCACCCTTTCATGGAATGGAGATTTCAATGCAGCTGATATTCTCTTCTCAGCTTTTGACCGTATCTCCATTTGTTCAATCCTAGCAGTTGCCTGTCAGGGCAAGAATGATATGAAAACTTCACTGTATAAGACCTATATTTCACTTGATGTTTGTTAAAAGTGTTGGTGAATATATGAAAACACATCACTATTATTATGATTTCAGTTCACAATGTCATCCTATTTTCATAATAAGAAATGAAAACACATCACTATTATTATGATTTCAGTTCACTCTTGTTCACAAAAACACATCACTATTATTCTGATTTCAGTTCACTCTTGTTCAAATAACACATCACTCTTGTTCAGAAAACACTTCACTCTTGTTCACAAAACACTTCACTCTTGTTCAGAAAACACTTCACTATACACATGCAACACAGAAACCATGAAACACTCGAAGCAATTTTTTATACCTTCATCTGTGTGCTTTGTGATGTTGCTTTAGCTACATCTTCATAAAATTCATTTGTCTCCTGCAAATAGTGAAAGGTGATATAACATAAGAATAAAAACTCAAAAAGTAAATAAATATTATGCATTAGTACAGAACATAATACAAATTGTTTTTAGTTGACTCTGAATCAAATGTGCTAAAATACAACAGACCAGAATCATATTGTTTAAAATATCCATGTTTTCTGTTACAAATCTTCAACTTACTGGTTTCTTTCCCAAATTAATATCAGGCAAAATTGATGTGCCTTCATTCACTAATTTGCATTTTTCATCATGAGCTTCCATCATTTTTTCCATAAGCAGAATCCATTCTGGATCATCTTCTTGATCCTCTTCCATAGCTTGTGTCATGTTTTCAATTGGCTTAGACACAGCTTGGTCCCCTTGATCAACCTCCACACCAACCATCTTTAGTGCATTTATAGCTGCAATTTTGAAGCAGTTGGTTTCATTGGTATTTGCTGGAGCATCCTTTATATACCTCATCATTTTAGTAATCGCATCTGCAGCCTCCCTAATTGAACTTTTAATTTCATCAGATGAAGGAACTTGATCACTTGAAGGGGGGGCTTCATCAGTTGCAGGGGGGCTTCATCAGTTGAAGGGACAGAGGTAGTGACAGTTATTGAATCCTTGTTGGCATATAAAGATTCAATGGAGACAGGATCAATGATACTTTCTATGCTTCCTCTTCCAATGGTTCATCCATTATCGAATTCCATATGTCCTCTCTCCTTAAGAATGGATTCTGTCCAGTTCCGGACAGTTGGGAATCTTCTAACCACGAGTCTTGTTCTATAGACAACCCTATCTACATAGCATGCCTGCAAAAACATATCAATAATAAAATGCATTACAAGGACTTCACTCTTAGTATGATTTTACTTCACTCTTATTCACAAAATACATCACTCTTATTCTGTTTTTACTTCACCATAAAGGAGTGGTTAAAATAGAAAACTCACCAATAGAAAAGTGATTGGTCTAGTGAATGGGGTGGATTTGTTCTTGCGTTTCCAGCTATCATGTGCTGTGATTAGCGTATCCAACACATAGCTGCACCAATTGTACTGCCTCACGTTTGACATGTTGCCAATATCATCCAAGATACGGCCAAGACAATTTTCGTTGGCAGTTGGTGAGATCAGAACATTGTCCAACAGAATAAGAAATATTTTCTTAAACCACTCACCACCTTCTGGATCACTATCAAGCTGCTCTTGCAAATCAGCTGGGGTTATTGCTTTGCTATTCTTAGCCTCTACCAATGTCTTCATCACATCATTCATCACATGCTTCCTTTGACTTATAATCATCAACTCTCCTCTTGGCAGTCCCAAAGTAGCATACACATCCTCCTCAGTGATGTGTAATGGTTGATCATCAACAAGTTTTATTCTGGAGCAGTTGTCATGATTAAAATTTTCAAGTAGTGAAAATGCCATGTCAGCAGGAATACATCGTATCTTCAAATGCACAAGCTGTCCAAAACCCATGTCTTTCAGAGCAGCTAGTTGTTTGGAATTCATTTTCTCAATGGCATCCACCAGAACTTTCACCCCTATCTTAATGACCAATTTAGGTCTTCTGATTTTACAAGTAATAGATTTGTCACTCTTTGCTTTAGCCTGTTTCTTTCTGGCAGGCATTTCTGGTTTGTCGATGCATTGTGACCTCCCACGCTTTGAGGCTGAATACATACAAGATTTTTGATCAAATTCATGAATACACACTTAATATAGCTCAAAATTATACATTAATAACTATGCCCAATACATAAATAATTACATAACTCACTCTCTGGTTTCTGCATATCATTTTCTTTTTTAACCTTATTTCGGCAGAAGTTGTTGTTCGAAGAACATCCTGTTGATTTATTGTGCTTATTTCAGTTGTATGTGCAGCACTTTGTTGCAGTCTATCTTCACGCATCTTAGACCTTTTTTCGGCTGCAGCAACTTCATGGATATGAGGAAAAAAATCAATATAGCAAAAAATCAGACACATCACACTTGTTCACAAAACACATCATTCTTATTCTGATTTCACTTCACTTTTGTTCATAAAACACTTCACTCTTGTTCACAAAACACTTCACTCTTGTTCAGAAAACGCATCATTCTTGTTTACAAAAGGCATCACTCTTGTTCAGAAAAGACTACACTCTTGTTCAGGAAAAACTTCACTATTGTTCAGAAAACACATCACTCTTGTTCACAAAAAACACATCATTTTTGTTCACAAAAACACATCATTCTTGTTTACAAAAACACATCACTCTTGTTCAGAAAACATTTCACTCTTGTTCAGAAAACACTTCACTCTTGTTCACAAAAACACTTCACTATTATTCTGATTTCAGTTCACTCTTGTTCACAAAACACATCACTCTTGTTCAGAAAACACTTCACTCTTGTTCAGAAAACACTTCACTCTTGTTCAGAAAATGCATCATTCTTGTTTACAAAAGGCATCACTCTTGTTCAGAAAAGACTACACTCTTGTTTAGGAAAAACTTCACTATTGTTCAGAAAACACATCACTCTTGTTCACAAAAACACATCATTCTTGTTCACAAAAACACATCACTCTTGTTCAGAAAACACTTCACTCTTGTTCAGAAAACACTTCACTCTTGTTCACAAAAACACATCACTATTATTCTGATTTCAGTTCACTCTTGTTCACAAAACACATCACTCTTGTTCATAAAACACTTCACTCTTGTTCACAAAACACTTCACTCTTGTTCAGAAAACGCATCATTCTTGTTTACAAAAGGCATCTCTCTTGTTCAGAAAAGACTACACTCTTGTTCAGGAAAAACTTCACTATTGTTCAGAAAACACATCACTCTTGTTCACAAAAATACATCATTCTTGTTCACAAAAACACATCACTCTTGTTCAGAACACTTCACTCTTGTTCAGAAAACACTTACACTCTTGTTCACAAAAACACATCACTATTATTCTGATTTCAGTTCACTCTTGTTCACAAAACACATCACTCTTATTCAGAAAACACTTCACTCTTGTTCAGAAAACACTTCACTCTTTTTTGCAGAACAACTATAAATCTAACCATGTAAACGTAATACAAAGGCCATATGGTTTTCATAATCACTGAACATCAGAGAAACAACTATAAATCTTACTACAGAAACTACGGTTTTCATAATCACTTAACATCATTGAAACAACTATAAATCTAAACACAGAAACTACGGTTTTCATATTCACAACAAACGAAGATATTGTATATTAAAATTAATAAATAGTAGGAATGACTCACGGTTCGAGCCCGAGTGAAGTGAAACGGAACTTCCGGTTGTTTTTTTCTTTGTTCGTTCGAAAGCTACAAAGAATACAAATCTAAATCAGATCTAAAATAAAACCTAGAAATGATTGTTAATCAGTAGGAAACTTACTTTTCGAAAAATCCTTTTGATTTGTATCCATTTGTTTGACAAAGTAGATGATGCTGACGAGTTGAATGCGGTTTAATCGGCGACGGTGACGGCGATGGCTTGAATGCGGTTGAGTCGGCGATTTTCGACGGATTGAACAGAGGAGAACGAGAGAGACGAATTGAATCGGCGTGAATTTCTGAATGACTAACACAATTTTGGATTTAATTCTATGGTGTAATGACAATAATACCCCTGACTTGTTATTATGGAGTAAATTTGTGATTGAGGGAGCTAATATGTCATCAAATTCGAAAATTACTATTAGCCATTGATTTTTTTGATCTTGTGGCTATTATTTGTTTTATAGTTATTTGGTTAAGGGGTGTTTGCCATAGATCATGACCCTATATATATATATATATATATATATAAGGTGCTGTTAGGTTGAGATTATTTAGCTAAATTGAGAAATGAGATGCAATCTCAGCCACTAATCCACAAGATTAACGAAATGTCAACAGCTATCACATTATGTCAACACGGGGGTATAAGTGTCATTTCGTGTTTTAATGTGTCGGATTGTTGACATAGCTTGTATGTCTAGTTGACATGACTTATAATTGTTGTTGACATGGTTTCTATGTGCAGTTGACATGGTTGTACGTGTAGTTGACATGGCTTGTAACACAGTTGACATAGCTTGTACGTGTAGTTGACACGATATGTACCGTAGTTGACATGACATGTCAATATTCTATACAATCTCATCTACCAAATTGGTATTTTATGGAGTTGTCTTACGAAGGTCAAGGTATGTTCTCATGCTAATTCCACAAATGTCAGCAAAAAACATCCCATAATGTATTCATAAATTTCAAAGAAATGTCACTAGCAACGCAAATGTCAATATGTCAACAGACCTCCAAAGGCACCTACAAAATGTCATCCTAAATTTTCATCTTCAATTCACAATGTCAACAAATCATCATCTCCTACATTTCAACATGTCAACAGCAAATGTCTACAACTGAAGTTTCAATATAATGTCAGCAGCAAATTTGTTCACCCAAAAACCAACAGCCAATGCCGTAGATTTTCAACAAATAAACAACATCCGAGAAACGCCGCAGAGACAGAATCAACGCTCAACTCTCCGCAAACTCATCCCTAAATCGCTCAACTCTCCGCAAACTCATCCCTAAATCCGAAAAGGTATTTTCCCCTCTTTCTCTGTCTCTCTCGAATCGAATCAAAAATCGAATCAAAATTCTCACTGAATTGACCGATTCCGATCAATATATATGGGCAAGGCGGCGCCATTGGGGCACGTGGTGGATCACGTGAAGGAGCAGCGGCAGAGGGCGAAGGAGGCGAGCAAAATCAGAAGCGGCGTGTCGAGCGAGATCGACGAGGTAATCGTCGATCAGATTGAAGACGGATCGGAGCAGATCAAGTGGTCGATCTGTTGCGACAATTGGCCGGAGCTCTTCGCGGAGATCGGGAGCGCTCTGAAAGCGCTGGAAGCCACCATTGTTGAAGCCAACTTCACGAAGCACACACACCAGCACCCTCACAATCCCTAATTAAAATATAAAATTACCTTTCTGCCCTTTTATAATTAATTAATCTAAAAATATTTTTCATGTGGCAAATTCTGGACCACTCATTTAATAAAAATGAGTGGCTGAGATTGCATCTCATTTCTCAATTAGCCTAAAAATCTCAATTGATCATGGATCTATATATATATATATATAGGGTTTTGATCTATGCAAAACTAGATTTAAATACAGAAACGCAGAACAATATCATAATTAGGTCACTTTTAGTTCATAATTAGGTAATTTTTAGGTCATGCTAACAAAGCATGACCTAAAACGATCTTAGCATGACATTAAACCCAAATATTATAATATGACCTAAAATTGCTTAATTATGACCTTCCGTGTTTTTGGTTAATTATTGACCATTAGATCATCTAATCATAGGGCCAAGATTTGGTCTGCATTTCTGGATTTAAACACATACTTATTTTGATCATCTCCCTATACATATATATATATATTATAAAAAACAATAATAAAAATTATAAAAATAAATAAATATCTAATACATAAAATTAATCCAAAACAAGTTTGATAAAAAGAATAATACAGTTTGTTAAAGCGGCGACAACTGAATTCTACGTGTCTTCATCGATTGAAAATGCTGCAGGATCGGCTCGTTATCAATTGTTGAAAAAGTATCCTTCTCAATGTACACAACTTGACTGTCATTCATCCACTCGTCTCCCATTCGATTTCGTAAATCAGTCTTGATAGTCTTCATTGCAGAAAATGCTCTCTCAACAGAAGCAGTAGCAACAGGTAAAACCAAGGCCAACTCAATAATCCGATAGACCAATGGAAAAACTAAATGCTTCTTAGTTTTGACCATTTTCATAGAAAAACTTCCCAAATCACTAAGCACAACAAATTGAGGATCACACCGCACATTAGCAATAAAATTACTAACTTGCCGTGGAAGATGTAAACATTCGCTCATAGAGAAGTCCTCGGGATATAAAGTAGCAATATGAATGACTTGATGCTCATTGAATTCAGAGAAAGAATTTCTTGGATCAAGACACGCTATGCATTTTAGCAAGTCGTTGCTAGCTTCATAAAACCGATTATTCATCTCTTGTATAATTAAATCAACAACCTTAACATTGCAGCCACAATAAGTTAATTTCAAGTAAATATATCGATAAAAATATGAATAACAATATTAGATTACCTGATAAAAAATCTCTACCCGATAATGATGTAAGTTTGTGATCAACTCTACTCCATGCTTTTTTCCACCAGGGCGTGGTATGATGTCCTCCATATTAACTTGTGAAATATTGTGCAACTCGCAAAATCTATTTGTTTGGTCTAACATGGCTTCCCATCCATCCTCCCTAAAACTTTGCAATTGATGTTTCACACTTTGGATCAATGATATAGCCTGTACAATGTTTTGATCTTTCCGCAGTAGCGCATGAGACAATTCATTTGTAGTTCCTAGTAAGTGTTTAATCAAGTGCAAAGTAAAAACAAACTCATAATTATCCATCCTTTCGATAAGGCCTTCGGTAGTACTTCTATTATCAAGGATAGTGGCATCATCTCTAACAATTTCCAACACTTTCTCAACCACAGGCCACATAGAGCATAAACGAAGCAATGTAGAGTAATGTGACCCCCAACGAGTGTCTCCTGGTCTTACCAAAATAGTTTCTTGATTTTGACCTCTTCCACTAGTCACTTCTTCATCATTAAGTTGTGCAACTAATCTTTCATGTTGCAACTTCCTAAGTTGATCCTTTCTCTTACAAGATGCCCCAACCATATTCACAATCATAGAGATATAGTTAAAAGAATCCTTCACAACTCTAACACCCTTAGTAACAACAACAATTATTAATTCGAGTTGGTGAGAGAAACAATGGAAGTACATGACATAAGGATTTTCTTGCAATATTAGAGATTTCAATCCATTGAACTCACCTCGCATATTTGAAGCTCCATCGTATCCTTGACCTCTCACTCTGGATAGAGATAAATTATGCTTCGATAATAAAGCATTAATCGCATTTTTCAAAGAACGAGAACAAGTGTCAGTTACATGTACAATCCCAAGAAATCGCTCAATCACATATCCTTCACTAATCACATATCTTAAAACAACACCCATTTGTTCCTTCAATGAAACATCTCGAGCCTCATCAACCAAGATAGTGAAAACTCTATCCCCAATATCTTTGACTATGGCAAGTGTGACTTCTGAAGCACAAGCATTTGCTAATTCCTTTTGAATTCGTGGAGAAGTCATCTAATTATTAGCAGGAGCATTTGTACCCAACACTTTGGAAACATCGACATTATGTTGACTAAGCCATTGAAGAAACTAAAGAAAATTACCTAGATTTGAAGAACTACTTGATTCATCGTGTCCATGAAAAGGCAATCCCTATTTTAAAAGAAAACGAGTCACATCCAATGAAGCAGTCAACCGAACACGATATGCAACTTCCGCCTTACGAGTATTTTCTCGAAATACATTTGCCACACTGTGCCTTTGATCTTGAAAAGCTTCAAACTGAATTCGAGCGTTATTGTGACAACTATTTGCAGCCCCAACATGTTGATTGAATTTTTCTAGTGCATTTTTCCAATTGTTAAAGCCTGTCTTTGTAAAAGCATCTTCTGCATATCGACCTCCTTTATCTGATTGCTTGAAAACATAGCACCAAAAGCAAAAGACTGCATTTTTTGATTCACTATACTCTAACCATGGAAATTTTGTAATCCAAGCATCTTGAAAACTTCTTTCTAGAATACCATATTTCTTTTTCGGATATGTATTCCCAATTGGTTGGCAAGGACCTTTAACCAAATACTTTCTCCGTACTCTATCCCGAATAGCAACATCAAAAGCCTCTATTGACTTTCGTTTTCCTGGATCAGCATCAATATCATTCCAATCCAATTCAACTTCTATTGCAGACTGATTTTCTACTGATTCAACAATTCTAACACCTGAAGAAGATGAAGAACCACCACTTTGCATTTTTTTAAAGTAACATTCCATCGTCTGTATTAGAAATTTAGCAAAATAGTTCAATAAATCACAAAATACTATGTAACTAAAAGTTATTAATCTAAAGTATCTAACACATTGTGATTGTGTAAACTATGACAAAAGAAAAGGAAAAACTGACCTTACTCTAGCAATTAAAGTTGTGAAGAAGACAATTAATTCTCTTTTGGAATTTGTTGGAAGAATTTTGATTTTTTTGGTTCAGCGGCTGTGGGAGGAATTCTCGTGGGAGGAATTCTCTTTTTGTTACTCTTTTGGTAAACCTAAACACCTGCCTTTTAAATTAGGGAATAGGGCAGTAGGCAGACTTTTTATACTTTTATTATTTTATTCATTAAGTTATTTGTATGTTAGTGAATAGGGAATAGGGAACATGCAGTAGTCCGTTTAAATAGGGAATAGGCACTAGTATAGACTATTACTTTGATTATTTTATTCACTTAAGTTTAATTGCTATTACTCCTTCATCGTCTTCTTCCTCTTCTCAACTCAGCTCCATAGATGTAAAGTTTTTATTCTGTGATTTTAATTTTCAGCCCCTCTTTTCCATTAAACCTCTATTAATTTAGACATCAAAGCTATTAACTTGGCGATGGCTGACTATAGGTTCAAAAATTTTTAAAAAAATTTGCAGTAGAAATTTATAAAAAAAATGGTTTGGGAGGGGCTTAAGCCCCTCACCTACTCCACCTGCGTCTACCACTGGGATGGAGGAAGTATATCAATTATTATATATATTTCGTTATAACTATTTACATGAATACAAATACTCCATACCTCAAAAAAGTAAAATATAAGAGTAAAAGTAAAAACGAAATCCAGCTGATCAAAGACACCTAGCTAACTTCAACTTGTAGTGCGCCGACGACAATGGCGACTCCGGCGGCGACGAATCCTCCTATATCTCCATAGTTGCATGGAAGAAATCCGACAGATAATTCCCCAAATTGTCCGGCGAAAACCTAACCAAAACCTCCAGATCCCGCTCCTCGGTCACAATCGCCGCGTAGCAGCTCTTGTAGAACCTCCGGTACGCTGGCACAACCTTCCGCGTGATCGATATTTGTACCTCATCGTGCATCTTCGGATCCGGCACGCTCCACACGCTCTGCTTTTTGCACGCCGCCTGGAACGCCACGTTAAATCTCCTAAAGCGCTCCTTGCACGCGGCAGCGGGGGATGACTCCGCCTCTGCCGGCAGCGCCGCCATCACCTTCGCCCACGTGACCGACTCGTAGCTCCCGGTGTAGAGCTTCACCTTCATCTCCTGATTCGACAGCCAGTCCTCGCCGAGGAGGAATCTCAGATAGGTTGCGCCAACTCTGTCAACGACGAATCGGAGATTGTTGGCGAGGAAGAGGTAGGAAAGCGCTATGTCTTTGTAGATCTCGGCTTTTTTGTCAAGTTTGCAGAGGAGGATGAGAACGATCCTCGCGATTCGACTCGCTACTACTCCGATATCGGAGAGCGTTCCGACGCGATCCGCTAGCAAAGTGACGTAATCCATCACTTTGTAGGTCAGCAGATGAATTCCACCGCCGGCGGGGGCCATTTTCGACGCATTTTTCTGAATTGACGAGACGAACTCGGCGAGAATCGCTTGAGTCGACTCGGTTAGCTTCTGGATTGATGCGAGCGCCTGCGATTTGATCGGCGAGAGCATTTTGTAAGAAAAAATAGACTCGATTTCCGGCCAGAGATCGGAGACGGTTTCGAACATGTTCATGAGGAGGACAGTCTTCTCCGGTGATGCCTTGGTTTTAGCCACGAGCTCGGTAAATCGGAGCAGATTCATCGCTGCTTCCATGGTTGTATGCGCTATACATGTTTGATTCATTGTCTCTGAGACCGCAAAAACACGATCGCACAACAATTTCTCGACTCGGAAGATGGATTTTGTTGGAATCGTGCTTGGTCAAATGATTTTTGACTAATAATAAATGTTACAAGACATTTAATTTTGTGAAATTAAATGCAATAATGTCGATCTACGTTCCGAGTAGATGACCGTAGTATATTCATTTTCTCAAATCCGATTCCCGGTGAGTGAGAAATAATATATTAAAGTTGGTCACAATAAAGCTAGAAATGAGCTATGTGAAAAGACTAAGGGATTAATTAACTAAGTGTTAATTATCCCACATCGAGGATGATAGACTTCTTTGATGAAGTATTTAATCAAATGAATTATCATGCGTTATAATTATCGTGGAATAAGACGGGTGACAGAGCCCACACGCGCGCGCAGCCGCCGCCCGCACGCGACCCGCGCACCGCACACCGTGCACCGTGACCCGTGTGTCGTGACCCGTGTCCCATGTCCCGTGACCTATGCCCATGCACCGTGACCCATGCACCATGCACCGTGACCCGTGCACCGTGCACCGGGTGCCCAGTGCCTTGTGCCTTGGTTCTTGGCAATTGGTCTTTGGGTGGTCTCCGGGCTGTTCTTTGGAGCTGGTCGTTGAGCGTGGTTCGAGCCTCGCTTGTTCTTTTTAGACCACCCCAAACTCCACACTATCCCCGACGGGTCCTGGTTCACGTCATGGTCCCGCTGGACCCCGACGCACAACGGGAGACAAAAGGTCCCAACTGGACCCCGGCGCAGAACGGGAGACCAAAGGTCCCCGTTGGACCCCGACTCACAACGGGAGTCAAAAGGTCCCCGCTGGACCCCGACCCATAACGGGAGACAAAAGGTCCCCGATGGACCCCGACGAGTCCATGGTGTATCCCGTCGTGTAGCGTGTCCAGGTGCGTCGTGTCTCTTCAGCTCCCACTGGCTAGTGCACCAGTCAATAACCCCCGGCGGTTACAGTCAAGCCATCATGACACACATAATGGCTGTTGACTCCATCAATGCCCTGCAGGTAGACTTGGCCTATAAATAGGCATGCATCCTCTGCATTCTAGATAGAACACTACACAAGCATTTTTGCATACTCCCTCTCTGCATAACTTCCCGTCGAAGCTCTGCCCCTGGCTCACTCCCGTTCACCGGAGCTCTGTTGCTAGCGGTGCTGCTACTCCAGAGACGAAGCCGTTTTATCTTTGGGGACGACACGCCAAACCGAGAGCACTACCGGAGCGTATCTCGTCTTGCGGAAAGAGGACTCCTCTACTCGGCATACCGCTTTCCACAACATATTTTCGTGTAATTGTTCAGTTGTTTAACGTGTAATTTTCATTGTTTTCTTTTCCTTGTAATTTTCGCTCGGCAAGACTTGTATCTCACATTTATCAACAGATTTCACCGCGATTTTCGCGGCAAAAATTCATTTCTCGACGTGACACTGCAGGGATCTATGATCCAATCTCATAATCCGAGACGGATTGTAGGTTCTGATGCCAAGGCGATACACCTTTTCATCGACGATAGATTTCCTCGTGACTCTGTAAATGTCTCCGCACTCCTTGCTATAACCACAAGCAATCATTGTCTCAGCAATCATTTTCAAATCTGCCATGACTCGGTCGAGCAGCAGAGAGTCCGCGTCCTCGTTGTCGTCCTCCTCGGAGTTGCTGAACGAGAGCGACCTCGGGGAGAGAAGGCGGGAGGAGCCACTGGAGACGGATTGAGGGGCCAAGCAATCCCTGTTTGCGGAGAGGATGTGAAAGAACTCCTTCTCGAGGCGAAGCATGGCGAGTTTGATGAGATTGTTGGCTTCCGCCAGGAGATGGGAGTAGGGGCGGTGGGCGATGAGGAAATGCATCGCGGTGCGCAGCTGCTCGACGCAGGCGATGAATTCCTGCGCTTGGGGCCGGTTTTGGTGGAAGATGGAGGTGAATTTTTGGGTGGGGTCCCATTCGGAGATGAGGTTTGTGGCGTCTTGGATGGTTTCTTGGGTGGTAGTGAGAGAGAGGTTGTTTGTGAACTCTGGGATTTCCGGGAGGGAGACGAGAGCGGCCATAGTTATGCGGCTAGTTGTGATTGCCATTTTGGAGTTGGGATTGTGATGAAGATTTGATTATGTGTTGTTTTGGGATAGTAAGTGATCGATTGAGTTAGTGGTTAGAGCATCCACAATGGCTTTCGTCCAGCAATAGCCCAGCCACAAACTCCTCCTGCCACATCATCAGCATTAAAAATTCTCCTGCCACATCATCATGACAAGCAAATACCCCAGCAATAGCCTAGCCACATCACTCCTAATTATATAAAACAAATAATTGACAATCACACAAAATACGGAATTATATTTATGACACAGATACGCGAAAATTCAATAATATTATTTAAATTAAAAAAAAGTACATTTAAAAAATACATTAATTTAAAAAAAAGTACATTAAAAAAATACATTAATTAAAAAAAATTACATTATTTAAAAAAAAAACCCGACCTCCGCCTCACTCCTCGTCTCCGTCGCCCCCGTCGCCGCCGCCTCCTTCGCCGCCGGTACCCCCCTTGGTCTTCAAATCGTCATGCATGCTCACGAGCAATGCGTGAAGAAAGCTCTTCTCCTCGGGGTCCTCTGCCGCCTTCGAATCGGCTAAGATCTTGACCATCTGAGCACGCGTTTGTTGACGCGCGAAGAATTTGAGATCCTCTGTCGACTGGCCAAGGGGGGATGCCTACTGGACCTCCTGGGACCCCCCGGTGCCCCCCCTCGCCTCCCGTTGCACCCGCCTTTGACCAACCGGATGAGTTCGGCGAGCGAACGATGGAGGGGACAGAAGCTCCTGAGCACCCTCGGGGAGGTCGTGGGAGCCTCTGTAATCACCGGTATAGTTCAGTCATTGATTCTTCGGCCAGCCAGCGTCGACACCTGCCCGGAACTTCTCGGATTCGTTCAGCACCTCATAGCAGTTCCAGTAGGTGAAGTCCTTATACAACCCGGGCTCGGGGAAGGCTTTCTTCGCTATCCTCCTGCAGTCATCCTTCGTTTGGCCACTTCTCTGCATGCGGAGGGCGTTGGCGTACAACCCGGGCAAAATGCCTTGTAGGCTGCTGCTATTTTGGCCCACATATTGACGATCCTCTGATTGTTCGAAGTGAGGAGATCATCGCAAACACTCACTCACACCTTGGACAACGCGACGTTCTCCGCATCCGTCCACCTCCTCCGTACCGAGCAGTCATCCTCAACCGGCTACGACGACTCGCCGACCCTCTTGCCCTTCCCCTCTTGGGGGCCCCGACCCCGCCCTACTCCCCCCGTTTGAACGGGAGTTTTCGGAACACCTAGAAGATCAAACCCCAACTCCTCCAAGGAGAAAGTTTCATATTGCGTGAACTGTGCCTCCGATGGGGTCGATTTGTGCGAAGAAGCAGTCAAAAAATTAAAACTGGGGCGATAGACGTTTCCCCCCCCCCTGGCGTCCCGTGCGTCGCCGGTACCTCTCCCGGCATCATCTACATCCCGGGTGCCCACCCCGGCATCATCTGCATACCGGGTGCCCACCCCGGCATCGTCGGTAACCCCTCCGGAATACTCCCCCCCGGCTGCCATCCCGGGCATCAACTGCCGCCATAGGTACTTGTTGTAGTACCCGGGCATCGGGCCCCATACACCTCCCATGGGTACCGGGGGAATTTGAGACCCACTCGTCATTGGAGTACCTTCGTTGTTGTTCTCCATTTCACGTTGTTGATCTTGTACAGAAATTAAGATAGAGAGAGTACTCGTTAAAACAAGTGGTGCGAATGAAAATGACGTGCAAAGCGCGTATATATAGTGTTTCGAAAAAAAAAGAAAATTTTGCTCGCCGGTTTGGAGCCTGCAACGGCGGCGAGCGGACCGGTGAGCGCATCGCCCAGCGCTCGCGAATCGGCGTGCGCTCACCGATTTTTTCGCTGAAATGGCGCTCGCCGGTTACAATGGTTCGATGAGTGAACCGGCAAGCGCCGGAGATTGGCTAGCTTGTCCGCTCGCCGCCATTGTGGATGCTCTTAATATAGAAATGGGAGAAGAAAGGGAGGGGGTTCGTAGAAGTTTCTATATTAGGTTGAGTTGACATTTGACTGACTGGGTTTGGATGCTGGAATTTGGAAGTTAGTAGTCTCCAGTTTTTTTATGTAGAAGACGTTATTTTAGGGGTGTGCGTTCGGGTCTCGATTCATTTTTTTTGCTAAAACCGAATTTTATTGAAAACTAAAGCCGAACCGAAACCGAGAAATAAAATCGAAATCCAAAAAATCGAAAACCGAACTACAAAACCCGAACCAAACCAAAAAAATAGAAAAATTGATTATCATCCATCAAGAATAACCAAAATCTGAAATACAAAAAAAATTTAAATTTCATTATTAACTAATCTAATCATATTGGGTAAATACTAAATAGTAAACTCATGATACGAGACATTAATGCCCTATCTTCCATATCTTTTATTTAGTTATCTGTTGATTAATAGTATCTTTTCATATATTGTTTCTTGTTCCATAAGCTAGTATTTTAGTATTATAAATATGGATAGATTGTTATCATTTTAGTCATTCAATATATGAAATGAATTATTTGGCTCACATAAATTGTGCATCAAGAAACCTTCGTTTAAGCTGCCGACGAGTACAACTCGCGCTCAGCCGCCCCTTCGCCGGACTAGTCACCAACCCATCGCATTTGGCGCTCGACAACGTCGGCTCCGTTTCTTGCTTGTGACTGGAATTTAGACGTTGATGATCAAGACCCTTAACAACTGGTGCTTTCATTGAGATTGTTAAGGGTCTTGATCCTCAACGTCTAAATTCCAATCACAAACAAGAAACGGAGCCGACGTTGTTGAGCGCCCAATGCGATGGGTCGGCGACTAGTCCGGCGAAGGGGCGACTGAGCGCGAGTTGTACTCATCGGCAGCCTAAATGAAGGTTTCTTGATGCACAATTTATGTGAGCCAAATAATTGATTTCATATATTGATTGACTAAAATAATAACAACCTATCCACATTTATAATACTAGAATACTAGCTTATGGAACAAGAAAATAATATATGAAAAGATACTATGAATCAAAAGATAAATAAATAAAAGATATGGAAGATATGGCATTAATGTCTCGTATCAACTCCCCCACGGTTAAAATCCACCATGTCCTCAAGATTGTAACCACGAAGCAACGATGACAGTTGAAAGCAACACTTTGGCGAGGCTTCTCCTCCTAGATCAAACGCAAACCAAATAGGCGAACGTCTCCCATCCTCTCCATAAAAAATCAACAAAGAAGACCCAATGTGGTCGGCAAAATTCCACGCTACAACGACAAGCTTGTCCACACCTCCAAGAATGTTCGAATCCAGCATGTCATTGCGCGGAGGGATCAACCTTGCATCGGTATCGAGCGATGTTGATCGATGATTCATACTTCTAACATCACTGATATTCAAATCCACATAGGCACCATCAATTATGCGCGAACCGGTGTAAGCACCATCTCCTTTC
Organism: Salvia splendens; assembly: GCF_004379255.2. Classification (NCBI taxonomy): domain Eukaryota; kingdom Viridiplantae; phylum Streptophyta; class Magnoliopsida; order Lamiales; family Lamiaceae; genus Salvia; species Salvia splendens. The sequence continues at coordinate 18,583,573 of NC_056039.1, forward strand.
TTGCCCCAACAATACTCAACAATAGATTTTGATTGCACTTGAACAAAAGGGAATGAGGCGATGACCTTCGGCATTTCCTCAATGGAATCGTCCTCCTCTAGATCGTTTAACGATGCCTCTTCCTCATTCTCTTTACTCATATCGGGGTTGCGCGGTAGGTAGATTTCCACAAAAGATGAAACTCGCTGGTCTTCGGGTCTGCCATCTCTACCTTCCCTAGATCCATGATTCTCACTAGGCAATCTAATGGCAACATTTGATACAGATTCTGTATCCCAACTGTCGGCATCACGATCCGTGGTCTTCTTTGCTGCTGTCTCTAATACAGAGTCCTCAAAATCACCAAGCTCCTCTTCGCCCGTACCACGATCATAAACGTAGTCGAAAACTCTGACTTCCATACATGAATATGCAATCTTCTCATCTAAACTCGAGGAATCAGAAGTTTCATATCCTTCTTGTTCCCTCAATCCAACACTAACTTGGTAATCTGGTTCACACAGACTCCCAAGTGAACAAAGACCTGGAGTAGCTTTCTTCTTCGTCGCTGGACTTGGCATTGAGCACTCAATATACCTATTATGAGAGAGAGACGATCTTCTCCCCCAACATAGATCATCACTTCCAAATCTCTCAAAAGATATGTCGTCTGCCGGGTATCCCTGCTGCGTGCGCAATCCCGACGGGTCCCAACAGTTAGGCGAGTGCGGAGGCAGGTACGGGGTCTGATTGGTCACACGCGCGGGCTGACCGTACAGGTTTCGTGGCTGGAGGATCAAGCGCGGTGGCTGATCGACAGCGTGACGGGGCTGGTGGGAGGCGGACTGGCCTCGTGGCGCTCGCACCTCCTCCTGATGGTGAGGTCGGTCCCAACAAGTCTCCACGCGTCGGGGCTGGTGATCAAAGGCCGGGTAACCGCGATCCTGCTGCTGCGTCGGTGGGTCTCAACACGTCGGGCGGTGCGGCTGCGTTGCGTGAACCTGGTGGCGATCGAACCCTAATTGGATTCGTTGATCTGTGTGATCAAATAGGTGGCCCCTCTCGGCGTAGCCGCTGCGGTGTCAAGGCCGCGCATCCTGCGCGGGATCGCGGTACCCGATGGGCGAGTATCCCTTCCGTGGGCGACAATCAGGAGGCTCCAAGCGGTGTGCGACGTATGGTGGTTTTAGCTCGGGCTGAGTGGGTGGACGGAGGTTGTCAATGCGCCGATCTACCGCGTCCATACGGGATTCCATCATGTCCAATAGGCGATCAAATTTTGCAATAATAGGGTGCATCTGGTGCGGGGGATGATATTGGTGGTGAATAGACATAATTAATTACGATAAGAATGAAGTTGGAGTGGAGGGGTTTGGGAATTTCTTGCTGTTCGGTGGTTTTTTTTTATTGGTGAGTTTCTGGATGAAAGAAAATGGAGGGTTGATGAGATTTGTGGTGTCGGACAGAGGTGGATGATAAGGGGTAAGGGTGGTTCCCTTATCGGCAGCGGTGAAGCTAGGCAGCGGCTAGTTGCTGTGCGCGGGTGGATTCCCGTCGGGCAGCAACATAGATGTGGCTCGATCGATGTGGCTAGTTGCTGTGCGCGGTGGTTTCCCGTCGGGCAGCGACGTAGCTATGGTTGGATTAGTGTTGTGGAGGGTGAGATCACGATCATAGCACCAGTTGTTAAGGGTCTTGATCCTCAACGTCTAAATTCCAATCACAAACAAGAAACGGAGCCGACGTTGTCGAGCGCCCAATGCGATGGGTCGGCGACTAGTCCGGCGAAGGGGCGGCTGAGCGCGAGTTGTACTCGTCGGCAACCTAAACGAAGGTTTCTTGATGCACAATTTATGTGAGCCAAATAATTGATTTTATATATTGATTGACTAAAATGATAACAACCTATCCATATTTATAATACTAGAATACTAGCTTATGGAACAAGAAAACAATATATGAAAATATACTATGAATCAAAAGATAACTAAATAAAAGATATGGAAGATATGACATTAATATCTGGTATCAACTCATCAATAATAATTTTCCACAATTTCCACAAAATAAGTGTACACTAAAAAGTTTCCACAATTCCAGCATCCAACTCAGTTTACTGTTTAGTGTGCACTCATTTTGTGTGCAAAAAATGAGTGCACACTTAAATATCAATAAAACAGTGTTGATACTTTCTTGTGTTTATGTTGAAATCCTCATATTATATTGTTGATATTTGTAATGCACTATGTTGATATAAAAAACACACGAAAAATATCATATGATAACATAATGACGATATTACCCTTTTGTTGATATTTTATCTAATATTTATTTAAATTTGTGAGCTTTAATCTCATCCACTCATTTTAAAATTTAAAGGGGTAGATTTAGTCTTTTAGATTATGATTTGAGAATCCTCCAAATATTGAACTTGGGTGATCAATTCTATCTATCCTCCAAATATTGAACTTGGGTGGTCAATTCTATCTATCGCTGAAGTCAACCCTAATTAAGTCGGGAGATGTCCAAGCTTATTTAATTTTCTAACACAAAGCCTATCGCGAAATATATTTGAACTTAGGATTTTTAATAGGATTAATTTATGATCAGGTTTCAGCTTTCCAATTTGCAAATCCTCTAATGTCAACCAATCCAAATTAAATACACTCGACTAAACAAATTCTTCGCGGAAGTTTCTTCCACATTTCACAAAATTATATACTCCTTCAGTGTTTATGAATAAAAGATAAATACAAATGTGAACAAGTGCTATAAAGTTGAGTCAATAGTTGTTGAGTGAAATCTCGTTTGCTTTACATGAGAACTAGTGTGGAAGTCTTGATAAATACTCATATCTGGGATGAAATTTCTTAGCATACATGAATGCGTTTAAATGCAGTCTACCCACAGTGTACCTATATGTGATTCTACATGAGAACTAGTGTGGAAGTCTTGATCAATTTTGTAGAAATATGTTACTGGAATATTTTCTTTTCCATATATACGTGGAATGATGATGCCATTAAGTCTAATAACTTGTAATGATAAGAGGGTATGGTAGTGATCAATGCATAATCAAAAAAGCAATTAGAGATCAAATTTAAATGATTAAATCAAAAAATGGAATAATGGGGCCTAATGAATTTTGAAAGCGTGGAGGTCGTTTTAAGAGTATTTTGGTTCACTCCAACGGTGTTTTAGTTCATAAATTGTATTGAGTGCTTTGAACAAAATTGCCTTTATGATGAACTCTGTGTTTTCAAATCCGAAAATTTTAAAGCTCAATCTTATTCTTTCATTTTACTAATTCAATTGTTGAGATTTGATCTCTGGTTATGTACAAAAAAAAAGATAGTGTGATGTGAATCCGAGTGTCTTAAAGAAGAATAAAAAAACTGGATTTGAGGACAAATCCTTTCAAAAAGAAGGAAATTATGATGTGAATCTGGAAGCGCCAAACCAATAGAAAGAGTAAGGCATACAATGAGCCAAATCAAAGCTGGGGTCTTATTGAAACCGTTCATTGCCTGTCAACACGATGTCCAAATTCTCTTATCTTAACACCATTATCTTCGTCTTCGAAAGAGCTTTGGTGTGTACTTTGTATGCCTCAATCAGAGCCCGGATGAAGAAGCTATTGCTGGGGTTTGGTTCCCATTGCACATCAGAAGACTTGTACAAAACAAATAAATCAGACATATGATCTATTTGACAGATTATAGGATTAATCTATTCACATGTTAACATATAATTGCATGCTAGAACACAAATATTTCATGTTTAAAGAAACTTGAATTCTACGGTTTAAGGTTACCAATTTGATTCTCTATAGATTCGTCGATTGTTTGCTCCTTCTCCACGTGATGATCTTTAATACTTGTCCATGGTTCTTCTGACTGGTTCCCGAACTGTATTTCGATATTAGGGTGAACTGATCTTATCAAAATACTAGGAATTGAATAAAGAAGAGACAGAAATCTCACAGATTGTGTGAGAAGGGAAAATCACGCCAACTCCAGAGAGATGAGGCGATTTTTCTGTGTGTTCTCATTGTCTCTCATTTATTCTCATATTTATTAAGGTACATATTGGGCCAAGTCAGAGATCTATGGAGGTTTGGATGCAGGCCACCACCCAACTGGCTTTTAACAAATTACATTGAACCCCAATTTTACTTAAACACAAATCGGAATATTATTATCTGCCACTACAACAATAATATTGATTTACCCATCCAAATTTGAAATTACGATTAATCTGGGGTTCCTCGTTTAAATAATTATTTCCAGCACATAAGATATAAATGTCCATTAATTAATTAAAGTCCGCTATGGATTTAATTAATTAACATCTTATTTACTCCAAGAGTGGACTCAACAAGAAACGTTTATTCATTATTCATGTAATAATTAAATTCCAACTGGCCAGTTTCCGAATAATAAAACCTTATTTCGAGCTCCTCTTGGGGACATTATCAAATCAGACTCACCAGGCGTGCGATTAAACATAATAGAAAATCATAGCACCGCTAGATATTTGGATTATTGGGTTGCGAAAATCCGCACCATTTGATAAGTCAAAGTAATGCATAATGAATAATGTATGCTCAAAGCTAAATACATTGATTAAGAAATGGTAGTTTATCAATACCTAGTCTTTCAGTAGACAACATAAAGACACATCTTGCTGTTAGATCCATTCAGTAAGGCTTAGAAATATGCGGACTGACATTGCAACCTTTCGCGATAGGTAGCCAACTGTAGTTACCTTAAAGTGGACGACGCCCACAACCAGTCTACTAAGCAAAAGACTTAGGATTGTTTGCTTCTTATGCATTTAAATGTTTGAAAAAAACATCTTGTACATGCACAAGCAAACACAACGTAATAATGATACTGATTCTATTCGTGCGAAACTGCTCGAACAATACTGAATCAGGTTAAAAGTGGATTGTAGAGTTTTTGTATACAACCAAGATTCTATTCATCCTCGAAACATGCTTTTCAGTATACCAAACCTAACAGTTATGGCCGTTTGACGAAGGCTGCACAGAGCAGTGCAAACCTAGCGATGTGCTAGGTTCGCAAGGCATGCGAACTTGGCATCCTGCCAGATGCCTATAGGATTTTTGAGACAATCCCTCCCCATTTTGGGTGAGATGAATGTTTGGGATTCAAGAAAGATATGTTTGCCCCGAACTTGCTCTTGCAAATATTTCAATAACCCAACAACAAATGAAACAATAAAAATGATATTAAAGGAAGAAGATGAAGGTGTTATGTTTTAGATGGATATTTCAAACTTATGGAGCTTCAACGAACAAATGAAGACAACCCAAGACAACTTTCACCAAAGCAAGAATCTAATGGCTCCACAAAACTAGCAGCACAAGAACTAGTAAAGCATACCTTAACATTCAACCTAAGCTTGACAATAGACTGAAATGTGATAAGTCGCGTTCTAGGCCTTGGTTACTGGTCATTATGATAGGCTTGATTGATATTATGTGCAAGAAAGTTGCAAGGATGTGCAGGTTGTGATACAAGTTATGAGGAGAGTGGTCAAAGAAGGTTCAGGTGAAAAGGACGATAGAAGGGTACAATACTGACCAGGATGTACGCCACAGAGCACGAGCTGGAGAAGGAAGGGAATGGCTAAAAAATGACCAACTATTAGGAAAGGCAAAGATGTCATTTCATAAGAAGAAGATGCCCTAGGTATTAGGGCAAATCGTCTTATAAATATAAGGTCACATGAAGATCAAAAGGGGGTTCCGAAGTCATAAAGAGATACTAATACCACACACTTGGAGGCTAGCTCCATTCTTCTTCTTAGTTCCTTGCTCACCGATCCATTTTACCACCTGAATCCTTTGGCCACCTGCCGAAGGGGAGTCACCGCCGTTCTAGTTAGCCGCCACAGTTCGAAGTTCTTTGGGATCCCACAAAACAATCTTTGTTTATTTTGTTTTATGCATTTCTAGTTTAATTTTTGTTATCTTTGCATTCGAAGTGGATCTTAGCTACTATTTCATTTTGAACATCTTGTGTTTTGAATCTCGTTGAAATGGAATCTACATGGTTTTTATTTTGTGTTCCGGCTCTTGTTGAATGTCTTTCTACCTAGTTAGATAGATCTAGCAATTTCACGTTCTATTTCTTAGTTTCATGTTGAATCTGTCTAAGTAGTAGATCTAGAGATTTCCTCAAGTTCCCCAAAGTTTAGCAACCTTCATCTTCGGAAAATGCATGAGATTTGTTTCGTTTCGCATCTCTCTCATTGCATGTTAGCCAATTCGCATAATCGTATAATTCTGCATGGTTAGTCATTCAATTTTAAAAGTGGAGTCCAGATCTGAAGTTTCGTGAATTGATTTTAAGCTTTCATCTATGGAATTTTGATTATTTGCATTTTCATACTACATGGTGAGGAAGACAATATCGCTATCTGAAATCGGGACCACTTTATGCGTTTAGCCATTTTTCCCTTTTGTCCGTTTACCTTTTCAACTTTTCCTGCAGATCCGGTAGTTAGATGGCCAGTGCAGTCTGATATTCTTTTTACTTTTGTCTATCCATTTTTAGTAAGTCTTCACTTTTCACATGCACACTAGCCATTCCGTTCTTCCCTGCACGTAACAGCCACAACATGAAATAGTTAGAGATCTACTGGCCAGGATAAGCATAGGTACATTCAGTTCTAGCCTAGTTTAACTTAACCCCAAAACTGTGGTAGCTAACCAAGCCCCTCCAGAATGTCATCGCAAATGTGTTACGCCTATATCCATCTCTGTGGGATCGATCATTTACTCCATTATACTAGCCAATAAAAGTGGGTTGAGGTTTTGATAACAGGTTTAAGGTCTGAATCAATGAAACGACTAGGTCTAGGTATCCTCCTGAATAGTTGAATGCCTTGCACAAACCTGCTCTTTCATAATGCAACCACAAGAGATTTTGATAAATCTTCAAAGATGATAAATCTTTCAGAGTGCTCTCAAATGGAGTCTTTGTTCTTACAAAATGATTCAATACTGCCCAAGAATAAACCCTAGTGTAGTATTTATACTAGGGTGGGAAAATAGTTTAAAAAAGCTAAAAACACACGCCAAAACATGTCACCGGACAAGTCTGGCTGGTCGCCAAGTTGGTATGTGCGCGAAGCTGGCCACTCGCTGTTGAACAACTTCAAAAATCCCATAGACATCTGGCGGTTCGCCAGGTTCGCATGCCTTGCAAACTCGACGAGTCGCTAGGTTGCAATGCTCCGCACATGCTTCGTCAAGTGACCATAACTTCTTAATCCATGCTCCGATTGCGGCGTACAAAGTAAACATGCAAAGCTCTTACCATAGTGCGACGAAAGTGTGGCCACACTATTCGCCCACGAGACCGGCCGACTAGCAAGGACGACTCCCGATCCACCTGTGTACACAGCCTAATAGGGTTTGCGGCACTGAATGGATCTAATAGAAGACACTTAAAATTTTACTCAGTTTAAAATTCGTGCCAAAATAAGATCGTTTGGCCGGCCAAAGACTCGTCGGAACCTACTGTCCGAACACCACAGTTTTCATGCTCAACATTTACAAACTAAGGTTTGTCTATCATTCATCCACACATACATATTTATGCTTTCAACACATATTCCCGCTTCAAAAACGACATCACAACCATGTCCTCCTATTTACAAATAGCATTCACCAATGAATCATCCACAAACTCACACACACACATAGATACATGCACATACACATACTTTCTCATGCAAACATCCTTCCCAACCGATTAATTTTAAGATCTACGATTTCTACACTCACTATATGCATGAGGGGATCAAGAAACATGGATTAAATGGTAAGAAGGAGAAAGATGAATCAAAGTATACATTTCTCTTGAAAAATAATCGGTAGGAATGACAAATGATGCGATTCTTCGACGAATCTTGAATTTCCAACTCCACAATGATGCAAGAACCAAGAATTGGTGAATGATTGGTGGAGAAGGAGAGAAAGAGAGAGACGTGTGGTACGGAGAGATGAGGGAGGCGAAAATATGAGGGCTAGGGTTAGGGTTAGGGTTATTTTAATTTATAGTCTAGGATAAATCCCACAATAGAGCAATTAAAATCGTGGAAGAATAAAATAGAGGTCAATGAATAAATCTCACCGTTAAAAGGAAAATAGGCATGTAGTATGTGGGAGAGTAATTTTCGAAAATTGCTATTTAATTAGCATATATATTTATTTGGTATTTACTTGGAGAGAACGATACTCACAAAATAGGTAAAAATATATTGAGTATCTCATAAATAAGGTAACAAAATAATTCAAGCATCTCCAAGTGGGGAAATAAAAAGGGGAATGTATAATGGGAAAAATCAAGGAAAAATACTTAAATCCTCAAATCAAATAGGAATAGGATTTAAATTTGGTAATTTCTTGTAGGAAAAGACTCCCACAAAACAGGTAACAAATAAATTAATCCGACAAGTAATTGAAATGCATATGAGCGAAAATTATGAGGTTTTAGGGAAAGAAAGAATCAAATCCTAATTAAAATAGGATATGGAGAGATTTGGCAAGATATGGTAAGATTTAATTGGTTTTTAATTCAAGGAAATAGATAAACAAGATACCAATTAAATCTATAAAAATAAATCCTTCTCCTAATTAATAGGAGATTTCGAAAATGTCAAGGGATGGCCAAGGGGTCGAAAATCATTTAGAATAGCATAGGGATAATTTGGTATGTATTTAATTTTGATAAATATCCCAAAGCAATTAATTAAATCCAAGAAAGAAAGTATTATTTCCAATAAATACGAGGGCCGAAAATTTCAAATAAAATGGCTAGAATGATTATGCATTATCCCATTTAATTTAATTCACACATTGGAAGCTTAATCACATTAACTCACATAACTCACAACAACTAATTTCACATAATTAACTCAAACACATAGAGACTCAATTTCCACAAAAGAAATTCTCATTCAATATCCACATTAATTAAAATAAAATAAGCCATTAAATAAAAATAATAAAAAAAGTCACAATTTTCCGGGGTGCTACATCCTTCCCCTCTTATCAGAAATTTCGTCCCGAAATTTGGTCGTCTCACAAAAACAACTCGGGGTACTTTTCTTTCATCCTATCTTCTAACTCCCACGTGGCTTCCTACGTTCGCATGCTTATGTCGTAGTACTTTCACACTTTCTCACACATAGCACACATTTACAACATCATGTCACTCATGCTCATGTTCCAACATAATCGTATCATCACATTAGCATATTCACACATAACTTCCATACAGCATAAATACTCTTGCCAATACAGCCTTATCATATCATCATCAATTTCATATTCTTTCAATAACTTAAAACATACCTCACTTTCTTGTGGTTGAGCGTGATGCCGCGGATGTTGAGCCTTCGTGACACTTTTAGTCTAAGGTTAATAATCTAGACTTAATCGGAAAGAAGACTCTCGGACCAGAGTGGAAGAACGAAGCTCTGATACCACTTTGTCACGACCGCCCTTACTAAGGATAGTAAAGACGGGGAAATCATGACTAGGGAAGGGACTAAGGAGCGGGGAAGAAGAAGGGGAAAATAATGAAAGACAACATCTTAAACAAAGCTTCAAAAGAAAAGTTTTAATCGATTAAACAATTAAGCAGCGGGTTAATATATCAAGGTAATTAATGTCATAAAGTAGTGTAGAGCAAAACGAAAGATTATATCAAGAACGATTCGAAACAAGGCAGGGGAATAAAGGTGTCTAGAGAGTCATAGGGAGACGCCTATGTATGAAGACACGACGCATCCAGAATTTCTTAAGGCTAGACTCAACATCCGCCGCAACATCACCGCTCAACCTGCACATAAAGAAAACATATGCAGGGCTGAGTACTTGACATACTCAGTGGACACACGCCAAAATATTTGATAAAAGTTATGTCATCCATACCATAGTGAACTCGAGTTTTAACATTTTAGAGAAGAATATCATCGAGTATCACAAAACATTTTCGTAGACTGGCCAGTTAAAACAATCTCCCCACTTTCTCCACAATCAATCAATCACATCCTCTTACCATAGTGCGACCAAAGTGTGGCCACACTATTCGCCCACGAGACCGGCCGACTAGCTAGGACGGCTCCCGATCCCACCCTTGTACACAGCCTGATAGGGTTTGCGGCCCTACTCAGACCCGAATTCGTTTCACACATAGCCCTATAGCTTAACGGAGCAAGCTCAAACGAACTAGGCATCAGGCAACAATCTCAACATCAAACCAATCACAACCCTATAGCCTAACGGAGCAAGCTCAAACGAACTAGGCATCAGGCAACAATCTCAACATCAAAACAATCATGGCACGACATAACACTTTAAACCACCCTTATATCTCCAATATCATAATTTTGAAATGTAAAAGAGTTTTAGTAAAGAAAGCCCACCTCGATTGCTTACAAACACGGTTCACAACTTTATTGAAATCCATGCTCTTCGTACCCACGTACGCACAACAACCCCTATCAACATCATAACCACATAATACAACACTATCAGTTTTCTATCAACACATTACTCATGCATGCCCTATCGTTCCTTTCATCGTTTTCTCATATTGCCCATCCCAACATTCACCATCATAAACGATACGAACCCTTTTTTGGCATACATCAACGTCCAACGTATAATCACATCATAGGATAAGTTCTTACTCACACATGTATCATGTATTTCATTTAAAACTTGCCAACAAGACTATTTCAATGAAGACATGAATCTGACAGAACAACGCAGTTGTTTTGTAAAAATCATTAAACATCCATCTGATATCATTTGAAGCTAAAATTTGGTCACCACACAGTAGACACATCAAGGTTCATCCAGTTAAAAATGCACACCAAAATCACATCTTAAGGTCGGTCAAAAACAAAAACGAAACTCACTGGACGAGAATACAAATTCTGACAAGACTGCGCAGTTCAATTGAAAAATTCGTTAAAAATCATCTTTAGTCAAAAGAGGCTGAAATTTTGACACAACACAGAAGACACTTAAAATTTCACTAAGGTAAAAATTCGTGATAATATAAGATCGTTTGGTAGGCAAACATTCGTCGGAACCTACTGTTTGAACACCACAGTTTTCATGCTCAACAATTACAAACTAGGGTTTGTCTATCATTCATCCACACATACATATTTATTCTTCCAACACATATTCCCGCTTCAAAAACGACATCACAACCATGTTCTCCTATTTACACATAGCATTCACCAATGAATCATCCACAAACTCACACACACACATATTTTCTCATGCAAACATCCTTCACAACCGATTAATTTTTAGATCTACGATTTCTACACTCAGTATATGCACGAGGGGATCAAGAAACATGGATTCAATGGTAAGAAGGAGAAAGATGAATCAAAGTATACCTTTCTCTTGAAAAACAATCGGTAGGAATGACAAATGATGCGATTCTTTGATGAATCTTAAATTTCCAACTCCACAATGATGCAAGAACAAGGAATTGGTGAAGGATTGGTAGAGAATGAGAGGAAGAAAGAGACGTGTGGTATGGAGAGAAGAGGGAGACGAAAATATGAGGGCTAGGGTTAGGGTTCTTTTAATTTATAGTCTAGGATAAATCCCAAAATAAAGCAATTAAAATCGTGGAAGAATAAAATAGAGGTGAATGAATAAATCCCACCATTAAAAGGAAAATAGGCGTGTAGTATGTGGAGGAGTAATTTTTGAAAATTGCTATTTAATTAGCATAGATATTTATTTGGTATTAATTTGGAGAGTAAGATACTCACAAAATAGGTAAAAAGATATTGAGTATCTTATAAATAAGGTAACAAAATAATTCAAGCATCTCCAAGTGGAAAAATAAAAAGGGGCGTGTATAGTGGGAAAAATTAAGGAAAAATACTTAAATCCTCAAATCAAATAGGAATAGGATTTAAATTTGGTAATTTCTTGTAGGAAACGACTCCCACAAAATAGTTAACAAATAAATTAATCCTATAAGTAATTGAAAGGCATATGGACGAAAATTATGAGGTTTTAGGGAAAGAAAGAATCAAATCCTAATTAAAATAGGATATGGAGAGATTTAGCAAGATATGATAAGATTTAATTAGATTTTAATTCAAGGAAAGAGATAAACAAGATACCAATTAAATCTACAAAAATAATTCCTTCTCCTAATTAATAGGAGATTTCGAAAATGTCAAGGGATGGCCAAGGGGTCGAAAATCATTTAGAATAGCATAGGGATAATTTGGTATGTATTTAATTTTGATAAATATCCCAAAGCAATTAATTAAATCTAAGAAAGAAAGTATTATTTCCAATAAATACGAGGGCCGAAAATTCCAAATAAAATGGCTATAATGATTATGCATTATCCCATTTAATTTAATTCACACATTGGAAGCTTAATCACATTAACTCACATAACTCACAACAACTAATTTCACATAATTAACTCAAACACATAAAGACTCAATTTCAACAAAAGAAAATCTCATTCAACATCCACATTAATTAAAATAAAATAAGCCATCAAATAAAAATAATAAAAAAAGTCACAATTTTTCGAGGTGCTACATCCTTCCCCTCTTAACAGAAATTTCGTCCCGAAATTTGGTCGTCTCACAAAAACAACTCGGGGTACTTTTCTTTCATCCTATCTTCTAACTTCCACGTGGCTTCCTACGTTCGCATGCTTATGTCGTAGTACTTTCACACTTTCTTACACATAGCACACATTTACAACATCATCTCACTCATGCTCATGTTCCAACATAATCGTATCATCACATTAGCATATTCACACATAACTTCCATACGCATAAATACTCATGCCAATACACCCTTATCATATCATCATCAATTCCATATTCTTTCAATAACTTAAAACATACCTCACTTTCTTGTGATTGAGCGTGATGCCTCGGATGTTGAGCCTTCGTGACACTTTTAGTCTAAGGGTACAAATCTAGACTTAATATGAAAGAAGACTCTCGGACCAGAGCGAAAGAACGAAACTCTAATACCACTTTGTCACGACCGCCCTTACTAAGGATAGTAAAGACGGGGAAATCGTGACTAGGGAAGGGACTAAAGAGCGGGGAAGAAGAAGGGGAAAACAATGAAAGACAACATCTTAAACAAAGCTTCAAAAGAAAAGTTTTAATCGATTAAACAATTAAGCAGCGGGTTAATATATCAAGGTATTTAATGTCATAAAGTAGTGTAGAGCAAAACAAAAGACTTTATCCAGAACGATTCGAAACAAGGCAGGAGAATAAAGGTGTCTAGAGAGTCATAGGGAGACGCCTATGTATGAACACACGACGCATCCAGAATTTTTTAAGGCTCGACTCAACATCCGCCGCAACATCACCGCTCAACCTGCACATAAAGAAAACATATGCAGGGCTGAGTACTTGACATACTCAGTGGACACACGCCAAAATATTTGATAAAAGTTATGTCATCCATACCATAGTGAACTCGAGTTTTAACATTTTAGAGAAGAATATCATCTAGTATCACAAAACATTTCCGTAGACTTGCCAGTCAAAACAATCTCCCCACTTTCTCCACAATCAATCAATCACATCCTCTTACCATAGTGCGACGAAAGTGTGGCCACACTCACGAGATAGGCTGACTAGCAAGGACGGCTCCCGATCCCACCCTTGTACACAGCCTGATAGGGTTTGCGGCCCTGCTCAGATCCGAATTCGTTTCACACATAGCCCTAAAGCCTAACGGAGCAAGCTCAAACGAACTAGGCATCAGGCAACAATCTCAACATCAAAACAATCATGGCATGACATAACACTTTAAACCACCCTTATATCTCCAATATCATAATTTTGAAACGTAAAAGAGTTTTAGTAAAGAAAGCCCACCTCGATTGCTTACAAACACGGTTCACAACTTTATTGAAATCCTTGCTCTTCGTACCCACGTACGCACAACAACCCCTATCAACATCATAACCACATAATACAACACTATCAGTTTTCTATCAACACATTACTCACGCATGCTCTATCGTTTCTTTCATCGTTTTCTCATATTGCCCATCCCAACATTCACCATCATAAACGATACGAACCCTTTTTTGGCATACATCAACGTGCAACACATAATCACATCATAGGATAAGTTCTTACTCACACATGTATCATGTATTTCATTCAAAACTTGCCAACAAGACTATTTCAATCAAAACATGAATCTGACAGAACAACGCAGTCGTTTTGTAAAAATCATTAAACATCTATCCTCTATCATTTGAAGCTAAATTTGGTCACCACACAGTAGACACATCAAGGTTCATCCAGTTAAAAATTCACACCAAAATCACATCTTTTGGTCGGTCAAAAACAAAAACGAAACTCACTGGACGAGAATACAAATTCTGACAAGACTGAGCAGTTCAATTGAAAAATTCGTTAAAAATCATCTTTAGTCAAAAGAGGCTGAAATTTTGACACAACACAGAAGACACTTAAAATTTCACTCAGGTAAAAATTCGTGCCAAAATAAGATCGTTTGGTAGGCAAACACTCGTCGGAACCTACTGTTTGAACACCACAGTTTTCATGCTCAACAATTACTAACTAGGGTTTGTCTGTGATTCATCCACACATACATATTTATTCTTCCAACATATATTCCAGCTGCAAAAATAACATCACAACCATGTTCTCCTATTTACACATAGCATTCACCAATGAATCATCCACAAACTCACACACACACATATTTTCTCATGCAAACATCCTTCCCAACCGATTAATTTTTAGATCTACGATTTCTACACTCACTATATGCATGAGGGGATCAAGAAACATGGATTTAATGGTAAGAAGGAGAAAGATGAATCAAAGTATACCTTTCTCTTGAAAAACAATCGGTAGGAATGACAAATGATGCGATTCTTTGATGAATCTTAAATTTCCAACTCCACAATGATGTAAGAACAAGGAATTGGTGAAGGATTGGTGGAGAATGAGAGGAAGAGAGAGACGTGTGGTTTGGAGAGAAGAGGGGGGCGAAAATATGAGGGCTAGGGTTCTTTTAATTTATAGACTATGATAAATCCCACAATAAAGCAATTAAAATCGTGGAAGAATAAAATAGAGGTCAATGAATAAATCCCACCATTAAAAGGAAAATAGGCGTGTAGTATGTGGAGGAGTAATTTTTGAAAATTGCTATTTAATTAACATAGATATTTATTTGGTATTTACTTGGAGAGAAAGATACTCACAAAATAGGTAAAAAGATATTGAGTATCTTATCAATAAGGTAACAAAATAATTCAAGCATCTCCAAGTGGGGAAATAAAAAGGGGCGTGTATAGTGGGAAAAATAAAGGAAAAATACTTAAATCCTCAAATCAAATAGGAATAAGATCTAAATTTGGTAATTTCTTGTAGGAAATGACTCCCACAAAATAGTTAACAAATAAAATAATCTCACAAGTCATTGAAAGGAATATGGGCAAAAATTAAGAGGTTTTAGGGAAAGAAAGAATCAAATCCTAATTAAAATAGGATATGGAGAGATTTGGCAAGATATGGTAAGATTTAATTGGATTTTAATTTAAGGAAAGAGATAAACAAGATACCAATTAAATCTACAAAAATAATTCAAGCATCTCCAAGTGGGGAAATAAAAAGGGGCGTGTACAGTGGGAAAAATTAAGGAAAAATACTTAAATCCTCAAATCAAATAGAAATAGGATTTAAATTTGGTAATTTCTTGTAGGAAATGACTCCCACAAAATAGTTAACAAATAAATTAATCCCACAAGTAATTGAAAGTAATATGGGCAAAAATTATAAGGTTTTAGGGAAAGAAAGAATCAAATCCTAATTAAAATAGGATATGGAGAGATTTGGCAAGATATGGTAAGATTTAATTGGATTTTAATTTAAGGAAAGAGATAAACAAGATACCAATTAAATCTACAAAAATAATTTCTTCTCCTAATTAATAGGAGATTTCGAAAATCCCAAGGGATGGCCAAGGGGTCGAAAATCGTTTAGAATAGCATAGGGATAATTTGGTTTGGATTTAATTTGGATAAATATCCCAAAGCAATTAATTAAATCCAAGAAAGAAAGTATTATTTCCAATAAATAGGAGGGCCGAAAATTTCAAATAAAATGACTAGAATGATTATGCATTATCCCATTTAATTTAATTCACACATTGGAATCTTAATCACATTAACTCACATAACTCACAACAACTAATTTCACATAATTAACTCAAACACATAGAGACTCAATTTCCACAAAAGAAATTCTCATTCAACATCCACATTAATTAAAATAAAATAAGCCATCAATTAAAAATAATTAAAAAAAGTCACAATTTTTCGGGGTGCTACATCCTTCCCCTCTTAACAGAAATTTAGTCCCGAAATTTGGTCGTCTTACAAAAACAACCCGGGGTACTTTTCTTTCATCCTATCTTCTAACTCCCACGTGGCTTCCTATGTTCGCATGCTTATGTCGTAGTACTTTCACACTTTCTCACACATAGCACACATTTACAACATCATGTCACTCATGCTCATGTTCCAACATAATCGTATCATCACATTAGCATATTCACACATAACTTCCATACGCATAAATACTCTTGCCAATACACCCTTATCATATCATCATCAATTTCATATTCTTTCAATAACTTAAAACATACCTCACTTTCTTGTGGTTGGGCGTGATGCCTCGGATGTTGAGCCTTCGTGACACTTTTAGTCTAAGGGTACAAATCTAGACTTAATATGAAAGAAGACTCTCGGACCAGAGCGAAAGAACGAAGCTCTAATACCACTTTGTCACGACCGCCCTTACTAAGCATAGTAAAGATGGGGAAATCGTGACTAGGGAAGGGACTAAGGAGCGGGGAAGAAGAAGGGGAAAACAATGAAAGACTACATCTTAAACAAAACTTCAAAAGAAAAGTTTTAATCGATTAAACAATTAAGCAACAGGTTAATATCTCAAGGTAATTAATATCATAAAGTAGTGTAAAGCAAAACGAAAGACTTTATCAAGAACGATTTGAAACAAGGCAGTGGAATAAAGGTGTCTAGAGAGTCATAGGGAGACGCCTATGTATGAAGACACGACGCATCCGGAATTTCATAAGTCAAGACTCAACATCCACCGCAACATCACCGCTCAACCTGCATATAAAGAAAACATATGCAGGGCTGAGTAATTGACATACTCAGTGGATACACGCCAAAATATTTGATAAAAGTTATGTCATACATACTATAGTGAACTCGAGTTTTAACATTTTAGAAAAGAATATCATCGAGTATCACAAAACATTTTCATAGACTGACCAGTCAAAACAATCTCCGCACTTTCTCTACAATCAATCAATCACATCCTCTTACCATAGTGCGACGAAAGCGTGGCCACACTATTCGCCCACGAGATCGGCCGACTAGCAAGGACGGCTCCCGATCCCACCTGTGTACACAGCCTGATAGGGTTTGCGGCCATACTCAGACCCGAATTCGTTCACACATAGCCCTATAGCCTAACGGAGCAAGCTCAAACGAAAGAGGTATCAGGCAACAATCTCAACATCAAAACAATCACAGCCCTGTAGCCTAACGGAGCAAGCTCAAATGAACTAGGCATCAAGCAACAATCTCATTATCAATACAATCATGGTATGAACTAACAATTTAAACCACCCTTATATCTCCAATATCATAATTTTGAAACGTAAAAGAGTTTTAGTAAAGAAAGCCTACCTCGATTGTTTATAAGCAAGGTTCACAACTTTATTGAAATCCTTGCTCTTCGTACCCAAGTACGCACAACAACCCCTATCAACTTCATAACCACATAATACAACACTATCAGTTTTCTATCAACACATTACTCATGCATGCCCTATCGTTCCTTTCATCATTTTCTCATATTGCCCATCCCAACATTCACCATCATAAACGATACGAACCCTTTTTTGGCATACATCAACGTGCAACACATAATCACATCATATGATAAGTTCTTACTCACACATGTATCATGTATTTCATTCAAAACTTGCCAACAAGACTATTTCAATCAAGACATGAATCTGACAGAACAACGCAGTCGTTTTGTAAAAATCATTAAACATCCATCCGATATCATTTTAAGCTAAAATTTGGTCACCACACAGTAGACACATCAAGGTTCATCCAGTTAAAAATCCACACCAAAATCACATCTTTAGGTCGGTCAAAAACAAAAACGAAACTCACTGGACGAGAATACAAATTCTGACAAGACTGCGCAGTTCAATTGAAAAATTCGTTAAAAATCATCTTTAGTCAAAAGAGGCTGAAATTTTGACACAACACAGAAGACACTTAAAATTTCACTCAGGTAAAAATTCGTGATAATATAAGATCGTTTGGTAGGCAAACACTCGTCTGAACCTACTGTTTGAACACCACACTTTTCATGCTCAACATTTACAAACTAGGGTTTGTCTATCATTCATCCACACATACATATTCATGCTTCCAACACATATTCCCGCTTCAAAAACGACATCACGACCATGTTCTCCTATTTACACATAGCATTCACCAATGAATCATCCACAAACTCACACACACACATACATACACGCACATACACATACTTTCACATGCAAAACATCATTCCCAACCGATTAATTTTTAGATCTACGATTTCTACATTCACTATATGCATGAGGGGATCAAGAAACATGGATTCAATGGTAAGAATGAGAAAGATGAATCAAAGTATACCTTTCTCTTGAAAAACAATCGGTAGGAATGACAAATGACGCGATTCTTCGATGAATCTTGAATTCCAACTCCACAATGATGCAAGAACAAGGAATTGGTGAAGGATTGTGGAGAAGGAGATGAAGAGAGAGACATGTGGTATGGAGAGAAGAGGGAGGTGAAAATATGAGGGCTAGGGTTAGGGTTCTTTTAATTTATAGTCTAGGATAAATCCCACAATAAAGCAATTAAAATCGTGGAAGAATAAAATAGAGGTCAATGAATAAATCCCACCATTAAAAGGAAAATAGGCGTGTAGTATGTGGGGGAGTAATTTTCAAAAATTGCTATTTAATTAGCATAGATATTTATTTGGTATTTACTTGGAGTGAAAGATACTGTAACACCCCAAAAAAAACAAGAGAAAAAAATCAAATTAATCTAATTAAATCTTTTCCTAGTTGACTTGGTCAAATATAGTTATCCAAACCCATCAACAAAAGATTTATTCATATCTCCGCTCCCTATAATCTCTCTATCAAAACCAAATCCAATCTTTATAGATACACACCCATAGTGATATATATATTCCATCGATCTTGTAAATTAAATCATTCTCTCTAACTCCCAAAGAAATAGATACTGAGGAAGCGTAGGTTTCATCAAGCATGCAATTTGAAGTTCTCTCCTTATAAACAAAAGGTATAATCCTCTAAATTCTGATTATTCTTCGTGTCTTTTTCAATTGCATATTCCCATAAATTCAATAGTTCACTCATGAATTTAGTAGAGCACGGCTGAAATCATTTTGAGTAACACACCAATAGTCAAAGCTTCAATCTTTATTCTGAAAAAGTATATGGGAAACCAAATCAACTCCAAATTGTTTAAAAACAAACTCAAAACCAAATGATTTTTAGAATTGGGTAAAGAACTCATCTTTCGGGGTAGATTGGGGCTGACAACGGTCTGTAACGAACCTCCGACGGCGTGCGACTGAGGAACGGCTGAGAGGCGGCGGCTGACCGCAGCCTGCTGTGACCGAACAGCACCGGCGCTGAGCGACGGCGTGGACGCAGCCAGTAGCAGCTCTTCTCGGCTGCGACGGAGCAGCGGCGTCGCGATTTCCGACAGCAGCAGTGGCGTCGCGATTTCGACAGGGAGCAGTGGCCGGCGTCGAGGGGTGAGTCGGAGGAGGCGACGGCGGATTGAGAGCTTCTGCGATTTGGGCGAAGAGAGAGAGAGATGGGGGGGAGAAAGAGAGACGTGGAGATGGTGGAAAAAATGAGGAATTTTATACTAAGTCCAAAATAAATGCTTTCTCGAGGAAAAATTGTTGTGATAATTTAGTTATGCGTTTGTATAAATTTTTGGGAATTTATTTCGACACCGTGGTGGAAATACAAGGAGCCAACAGAGGAACTTTGGGCGGCCGCCGAATAATCAAAAACTGAGAAACGAGATAAACGATTTTAATTAGGGTGCATACATCTTATTTATTTACTTGATTCATTGTGTTGATCTATGTGTTATTTAAATGCTAAAGGTGATTCCTTGCAAGCGAGACGTGATATCAAGGGAAAGGAAATAATTTCGGATTAGGAACTTGAGGTGGGCTTTCTTTTTAAATAAGAGCAATGCCCTAAGTATATTTTTATGTGAAAAATGATATGAATATTTGTCATCAAAGGATAATCGAATTCGGGTCTGTTTTGCTTTATTCTATGGAACCTATCTGATGTGGCTTATGCCGTGTATAATTCAAGCATCTCCAAGTGGGGAAATAAAAAGGGGCGTGTATAATGGGAAAAATCAAGGAAAAATACTTAAATCCTCAAATCAAATAGGAATATGATTTAAATTTGGTAATTTCTTGTAGGAAAAGACTCCCACAAAATAGGTAACAAATAAATTAATCCGACAAGTAATTGAAAGGCATATGGGCGAAAATTATGAGGTTTTAGGGAAAGAAAGAATCAAATCCTAATTAAATAGGATATGGAGAGATTTGGCAAGATATGGTAAGATTTAATTGGATTTTAATTCAAGGAAAGAGATAAACAAGATACCAATTAAATCTACAAAAATAATTCGTTCTCCTAATTATTAGGAGATTTCAAAAATCTCAAGGGATGGCCAAGGGGTCGAAAATCATTTAGAATAGCATGGGGATAATTTGGTTTGGATTTAATTTAGATAAATATCCCAAAGCAATTAATTAAATCCAGGAAAGAAAGTATTATTTCCAATAAATACGAGGGCCAAAAATTTCAAATAAGATGGTTAGAATGATTATGCATTATCCCATTTAATTTAATTCACACATTGGAAGCTTAATTACATTAACTCACATAACTCACAACAACTAATTTCACATAATTAACTCAAACACATAGAGACCCAATTTCCACAAAAGAAATTCTCATTCAATATCCACATTAATTAAAATAAAATAAGCCATCAAATAAAAATAATAAAAAAAGTCACAATTTTCCGGGGTGCTATATCCTTCCCCTCTTAACAGAAATTTCGTCCCGAAATTTGGTTGTCTCACAAAAACAACTCAGGGTACTTTTCTTTCATCCTATCTTCTAACTCCCACGTGGCTTCCTATGTTCGCATGCTTATGTCGTAGTACTTTCATACTTTCTCACACGTAGCACACATTTACAACACCATGTCACTCATGCTCATGTTTGATAAGGCCTATTTCATGCATCAGTTTATGGGTGAAATGCATGCAACTTGATCGGTTTATCGCGCAAAACAAGTGTTAAAATATGCAGAAATACTACTTGACGAAGGCAGCAAGGCCGAACTGATCAAGCAAGTACAAAAGGCGAAAAAGGGCCAAGAATTGGGGAGTTGATCAAGTGGGAGCGATCAAGCAGTTAGGTGGGGACCGCTGGCTTCTAGAAGAAGAACACGTGAGGAAATGAGCTGGATATGGCGCACCATTCTGTTATTAAAGACGACGTTCTAGAATGGGACACGTGCCGGAATATGAGAACGTAAGGACGAAGCTGTTATACGAATCTGTTACCAAAAAGCGTCGTCATTCTAGAAGAACAACACGTAGCAATCAATGAGTCGCTCACTCTCAGAATGAGCGAATATTCCCTGTCAAGATCGTTATCCAGCTGGGAGTCGAATCCAGCTTATAAATAGATGATGTGCCACCACAAGAGGGGATCTGACACTTTACTTTCCGTCTAGTTTAGCTTAGCTTAGTTATCTAGCGTAGTTCAGCTCTCTAGCTTAGTTTAGTTCAGTTCTCTAGCTTAGCTTAGATAGCTTAGTTAAAAGGGCGACCAAAGGGAGCGCTGCAGAATACTCATTTCTGTTAGCGTTATCTTAAGTTTCCCGCTGAGATTCTTCTCAGTTTTTACCGCTTTCTTAGCTTCCGAAGTGTTAGCTTAGGTTAAATTTCACGCTTTACTCAGTTTTTAGTTTAATCAAAGTTATTTTCGTTCACATTCTCGCATTTAGTTTTCTGTTGTTAACTGCAATTCACTTGACCCAGTAGTTAAAGTTCCATTGATCAAGCCAGCTAGTTAAATTCTGCCTAGAGTAAAGACAATAGTTAAAAACTCCCAAGTTAAAGCGTGGCAGCAGCCAACCCCCCTGTTTACTACTCACAAACTCGACACACCAACTTCTCTGTGGGATCGACCCCGAACTTGCCGCTTTACTGTTAAAGTTGTGCAAAATTGAGAGTTTATAAATTACTTTGGCAAGGAAGAAAGAGCGAGGGCAAGACTGCAGTGATTAAGTGGCAACGACAATTTGCTAACTGATCCGACCGGTTCGGTTATCATTCCATATAACTTGATCCGCATTCTAATCGCGTTTTCACCTCTTTCCAAGTCCCGCCAAAATGGCACCGTTGCCGGGGAAGCATGGTGTTATTTTATGTTTGTGTGTAGTGCGTAGGAGTAAATAGTTTTATTTCTTTCTTTTCTCATTTGTTTTTCCTGCTGTTGATGAGAAGGTACCACCAAGGCGATTACTGGAACCATCCCTTTATATACAGAAGAACTAACACTCAGTGGAGAATCCAGGAAGCCGGCGTAGTGACCACTCGTTACAGAGCCGCACAAGCAGCAGCAGCTACCGAGCAGAACACAAACCCACCACCACCTGAACAAGCAGAAGTAAAAATGGCCCTTGTCCCTAACGACTCGGGAATCGGCTCTCTACACGCTCATGATGAGAGAGAGCCCACACATGCCATCGCCGCTACTCCTGGAATGCGGACCATCGCAATCAAATCAGGAGTACTGGCCGTTTTGTCCCACTTCTACGAACTTTCGAAAGAGTGTCCGTATGCTTTTCTGGAGGAATTCTGCCGATACTGTGATATTCAGCCCGTGCCAGCTGGATCCACATCCAAAGATTACAGGCTTAAGGCTATTCCCTTCGTTTTGAAGGGGGACGCGGGTGTCTGGCTGTCTAGGCTGCCAGAAGGATCCATCAGGACTTTGGCCGAATTCCACATGATATTCCTCGATCGTTTCTTTCCAGCATCAAAAACAAGTGCCCTGAAAAGGGAAATTACAGAAGCCAGACAGGAGTATGACGAGCCCCTCGGCCAGTACTGGGATAGGTTCCAAGGGCTGCTTCAAGCATGCCCTAACCACAAGCTGGGAGAGAAGAAGTTCTACTCGATCTTCTATGGCGGACTTATTGTGGAGAGCAAGATCGACCTCAACCTTGCAGCACAAGGGGATTTCTCAAAAACCCTTTTTAGCTAAGCTAAGAATATTTTGGAGAGGCTGATTGAGGCTAAGCGGTCGTACGAAACATCTCGAGGGCAGTACAGGAGAGGAGCAGTGCAAGCAGCAGAGGCACACAATGATGAAAAGCTGGAGGCTCGTTTTGAGCAAATGGAGAAATGCAGTATGTGCCGCAACAGCCCCCACCAGAAGAACATCAATATTACTATTGCGAGTTTCCCCCTGAGGTGGAACTGCTGGCCCAAGTGAATGTTGTTGGCAACTAGATCCAGGGGAGAAAGAGAGATGCTCCATAGAGGGACCACCCCAACTTCAGGTGGACTAATCAGAATCAAAGCCAAATAACCCCACTGTCGATACAACAGATACAACCCTCTCATGGTCAGCCCAACTGGCCTGCTCTAATCCAGGATAGGTCAAGCAACGTAGGAAACATAATACAAGTTGAACCTCAAAGTAACTGGTCAGGGGTACATCAAGGGAACTGGTCCAGTGGGGGGCAATTCAACTGGGCGAGCATACAGCCAGAAGGAACCTGGGGGTACAGACAGAAAGGTTTTCAGTCAAACAACCAGGGAAGGCAGCCAAACAAACAGACGGTTAGTTATGTCCCGCCACACCAACGAGGAAACCAGCACCCGGGAAATCAACTCTACAACCAACCACCATACCAACAGGAACACTACGGTCAATCTGACTACCAATGAGGGGGGCCACATAATCAGAGATATAACCGCCACCCCAACGATGGCCCAGTCAGTATAATGGTACCGCACCATCCAAATGATGCGATGCGGGAAATCCAGGAGGCTCAAAAAGAGCAGCGGGAGGCGTTGGAGATGCTAACAAAACAACTTTCTCAAGTTGCGATGTCACTGGGTGAGCTAAAGTGGAATGAAGGAAAAATCCCGGCTACTATACAGTCGTCTGATCGCGAGCACATCAGCGAAGTAGCTTTGAGGTCGGGAAGGGTTTTACAGGGCCCCAGTTATCCTGCATCGTCTCCTGCAAAGGATACTGGACCAAGCTGTGAAAGAGAGGGAGGATCCAATGTTGAAGATCGAGCAAAAGAAAAAGGCAAGGAAAAGGTGGGAGGTGATGCCTCGGAAGAAAGTGTCACGACCGCTCATATGAGGGATAATAAAACGAGGAGGTCGTGACCACGGGAAAACAATAAAGGACAACATTTAAAGGACAACATTTAAAGGACGACAGTTCATATGAAAGACCCAATTAACTTAAGAAGGAGAATATTTTACTTCATTGAAAAGTCAAGCAACGGATTTTAGTTCAAAATACTTAATGTCATAATTACAATATCAAATAGTGCGGAGATTTCTAGCAAACAGTTTTTCAAAGAAAACAGTGGAAAAATAAATATCAAAAATCCAATTAACTCCTAAAAGAACATTTGTTTTAGTTTATGAAAACCATTTTAGAGTAACGAAGTAAGCAGCGGGTTAAAGTCTCAAAGTATTTGACAAGAAAAAAATCGTACGAAATAAAATAAATTCTTGCGACACAGTTTCAATAATAGCTGCGGAAATAGGTTATCAAGAGAGTCATAGGATGACGCCTATGTATGAGGACACAACGCATCCAAAATTCCTAGGCCGACTCAACATCCATCGCAACATTCCGCTCAACCTGCACATAGGGAAAACATATGCAGGGCTGAGTACTTGTTGTACTCAATGGGCTCATGCCAAAAATATTTTATAACAGTTATGTCATCCATACCAGTGATCTCGAGTTTTACATGTAGTTAAGAAATATCACCGAGAACACAAAAATGTTTCATAGACTGGCAGTCAAACAATCTCCCCATTTTCTCAACAATCCATCAATCACAATCATCATTCCACAGTGTGACGAAAGTGTGGCCACACTATTCGCCCATGAGACCGGCCGACTAGCAAGGACGGTTAACGATCCCACCAGTACACAGACTGATAGGGTTTGCGGCCCTACTCAGACCCGAATTCGTTTCACAACACAACCATATAGCCTAACGGAGCAAGCTCAGACGAACTACGAATCACACAACAATCTCATAAACAAAAAACAACATGGCATGACATAACAAGTTAAACCACCCTTATAACACCACATCATATTTTCGAAAGGTAAAGAGATTTGTAAAAGAAAGCACACCTCGCTTGCTTAAACAATACAATACCCAACTCAAAGCAACCCTCGTTCCTTGTGCTCACGTACACACAACAACCCTTGCCAACACCACAACACAATCAACCTTCCATCAATACAAATTATCATGCATGTCCTATCGTTCCTTTTATCGTTTTCTTAATTTACCCATCCCAAACGTTCATCACATAAGGAAACATACCATAATATATCACATCACATAACCACACCATAAGATATGTTTCTTAATCACACATGCATCATGTAATTCATCTAAACTTGACAACAAGTACTATTTTTAACATGACAAAAAACTGGCAGAACTGTGCATTCGTTTTGTAAAAATCACCAAAACTCCATCCGACCTCATATGAAGCTAACCTTTGGTCACCAAATAGTATACACATTCAAGTTCATGTAGTTAAAGTTTCACTCCAAAATCATGTCATTTGCTCAGTCAAAAAAGAAGTGCAACTCTCTGGTCGGAACACAAAAATTCTGGCAGTACTGCGCAGTTCAATTGAAAAAATTGTCAAAAGTTCATCTGATGTCCAATGAGGCTCACACAACACAGAAGACACTTAAAATTTCATCCAGTCAAAAATTCACATCAAAATAAGGCCATTTGGTTGGACAAATCAAAAACGAAACTCTTTGGGCGAGAATACAAGTTTCTGGCAGAATTGCGCAGTCAACTTCAAAAATTCATTAAAACTTCATCTTTCGTCAAAAGGGCTGAAATTTATACACGATACAGAAGACATCTGAAAATTTACTCAGTTAAAAATTCGTGTCAAAATAAGATCGTTTGGCTGGTCAAAAACACGTCGGAATCCACTGTCCGAACACCACAGTTTTCATGCTTCACAATTTCGAAATTAGGGTTTATTCATCATTCATACAAACACATTTATTCATGCTTCCAATACATAATCATGCTTCAAAAAGCTCTCACACTCATGTTCTCATATATTCACACATCATTTACCAATGAATCATCCAAACTTCACACATACACATTCACAAACGTACATCCACAAATTTCCTCACACAACACATCAATCCCCACCGATTAAATTTTCAGTCTATGATTCCTACACTCACTATATGCATGAGGGAATCAAGATAAATGATTCAATGAAAAGGATGAGGAAAAGAATTCAATGATACATTCTTTGGTAAAAAACAAACGGTAGAAACGACAATTGGAGCGATTCTTCGGTGAATCTTGAAGTTCCAACTCCAATTGGCACAAGAACACAAGATTGAAGGAGGTTTTTTTTTTGGAGAGAAAGAAGAGAGGGGGGAGGGAGGCGTGTGAGGGAGAGAGAGTGAGGGAGAGGACGTGTGGGAAGGGAAAAGAATGGGGGCTAGGGTTAGGTTTAGTTGATTTTATAGTCCTAGGTTTAATCCCACAAATTAATTAATTAATTAATTGTTGAGGAATAAAATAGAGGCCAAGGAATAAAATCCCAAAATTAAAAGAAGGAATAGGCGTGTGGAATGGGCGTGGGTTTTCAAAATTTTTGCTATTTAACTAGCCAAGAATTTATTTGGTATTTACTTGGAGAGAAATATATTCACAACTTAGGAAATAAAACAATGAGTATTTCATAAACAAGGGAACAAAATAAATTAAATCTCCAATTTATTTTGGGATGTTACATCCTTCCTCTCTTAACAGAAATTTCGTCCCGAAATTTGATCATTTCTCATAAACAACTCGGGGTACTTTTCTTTCATTCTATCCTCTAATTCCCACGTGGCTTCCTTGGAGCCATGGTGTTTCCACAACACCTTCGCGGATGCTATCGACTTGTTTCGCAACTCTTGCACCTTCCGATCTAGGATTGCCTCGGGCATCTCCTCGTAGCTCATGTCGGGGGTCAGGATCACTTCCTCTTGATGAATCACATGCTTGGGGTCAAACACGTACTTGCGCAACTGCGACACATGGAACACGTTGTGCACATTCCCAAAACTGGGAGGTAACGCCAAACGGTACGCTACAAGACCTACTTCATCGATGATCTCGTACGGCCCTACAAAACGCGGTTTCAGCTTGCCCTTCTCTTCAAACCTCACAACTCCTTTAGTCGGGGATACTTTCAAGAATACTTTGTCACCAACATCGAATTTGATCTCTGTTCGGCGTACGTCAGCATACGACTTCTGCCTATCTTGAGATTCCTTGATGCACAATTTCGGTCATTTCCTTTATGGCGTCGAGTCCTAACATCTTCCTCTCACCAACTTCATCCCAATAGAGCGGGGATTGATACTTCCTACCATACAAGGCTTCATACGATGCCATATCGATCGTCGCTTGGTAGCTATTGTTGTAGGCGAATTCAACCAACGGTAGAACAGTTTCCCAACTTCCCCCTCGATCTAGGACAACGGCTCGCAGCATATCCTCAAGCGTTTGAATCGTCCTCTCTGACTGCCCATCCGTCCGATTGCGGGTGATAAGCAGTGCTGAAGTTCAATTGTGTGCCCAGTTCCCATTGCAAACTCATCCAAAACTTTGATTTGAACTTCGTATCGCGGTCGGACACAATGGTCTTTGGTACCCCATGCAAACTTACAATCTCACTCACGTAGAGCTTAGCTAACTTGTCCGCTCCATAAGTGATTCTAATTGGTAAAAAGTGTGCGCTTTTAGTCAGTCGATCGATGATCACCCAAATTGCAGTGTTGCCCATTTGTGACTTTGGCAAACCCGTCACGAAATCCATGGCTAGATGCTCCCACTTCCATTTGGGAATTTCAAGCGGTTGCAAATTCCCATATGGCCGTTGGTGTAAGGCCTTCACTTGTTGACATGCTAGACATCGCTCCACATACGATGCTACGTCCCCTTTCATTCCATTCCACCAAAAACGCGGTTTCAAGTTTCGATACATCTTTGTGCTTCCGGGGTGAGCAGTGTAAGGCGTGTCATGTGCTTCACTCAAAATCTCATCTTTTAGCGCCTCATCGCTCGACACACATATTCGTCCATCGAATGTCAAAGCATTGTCTGCCTCCTCACAATAATGATCAAGTATCTCGGCTCTCACCTTCACACGTAATTCTTCCAACTTCTCTTCACGTCGTTGGGCTTCTATGAGCTTGGTTCTCAAGTCTGGCTCAATTACTAGCGTTGTTATTCTTCCTCCTACTGTCTCGGGCGCTTTCACTATCTCCAATTGCATTCTGTCGAAATCACGAATCAACACTTCCTCTTGCGTCAGGAAAGAAGCCAATTGAGGTTGGTTCTTCCTACTCAAAGCATCAGCTACTACGTTCGCCTTGCCCGGATGGTAGTGAATACCGCAATCATAATCCTTCACGATCTCTTGCCAACGTCTTTGTCGCATATTTAGCTCCTTCTGCTAGAAGAAGTACTTGAGACTCTTGTGATCCGTATATATCTCGCATCTCACTCCATAGAGATGATGTCTCCAAATTTTCAATGTGTGCACTACTGCTGCTAGCTCCAAATCATGGGTCGGAAAATTCAGCTCGTTTGGTCTCAATTGCCGGGAAGCATATGCTGTCACTTTCCCATCTTGCATCAACACGCATCCTAGTCCTACTTTCGACGCGTCAGTAGAGACGATGTAGTCCTTGTCGGGTTCTGGTACCGCTAGGACAGGTGTTGTAGTCAATTTCTCCTTCAACAGTTGAAAACTCGCCTCGCATTCCGGTGTCCAAACCACCTTGATTCCTTTCTTTAACAGTTGCGTCATCGGTCTCGCGATGTTAGAGAATCCCTCGATGAAACGTCTGTAGTATCCTGCCAATCCCAAGAAACTGTGAATTTCACTCGGCGTTTTTGGCGACTTTCGATTTTGCACAGCCTCGACCTTCACTGGGTCCTCTTGAATTCCATTAGTTGTCACGATAGGACCAAGAAAGTTCACTCGAGTCAACCAAAACTCACTCTTACTGAACTTGGCATAAAGCTTCTCTTTTCGTAACGTTTGCAACACAGTTTGCAGGTGCCATCCATGCTCCTCCTCGTTCTTCGAGTATACCAACACATCATCAATGAAGACTAACACAAACTTATCGAGATACTCGTTGAAAACTCGGTTCATCAAGTCCATGAAAACTACCGGGGCATTTGTAAGTCCAAATGACATCACAGCGAATTCATAATGGCCATAACGAGTGCGAAAAGCAGTCTTAGGCACATCCTCTCGTCGGACCTTTAATTGATGATACCCCGACCCCAAGTCCATTTTCAAAAATACGCCCACTCCTCGAAGTTGGTCAAACAAGTCGTCGATTCATGGCAGTGGGTACTTATTCTTCAAGGTCAACTTGTTGAGCTCACGATAGTCGATGCACATCCTCATCGTTCCATCCTTTTTCTTTACGAACAACACAGGCGCTCCCCATGGTGATACACTAGGTCTGATAAATCCTAAATCTAGCAGTTCTTGCAACTGAATCTTCAATTCAGCCAACTCTTTAGGGGCCATTCGGTATGATGCTTTCGATACTGGCGCAAATCTAAGTTCTAAGTCAAAGGTAAACTCCACTTGTCTGTCGGGCGGCAGTCCAGGCAAAGATTCAGGGAACACGTCAGGAAAGTCTCGTACTACTGCCACGTCTTCCACCTTCAAGTCTTTTTTCTCCTTTCCATTCGTGGTTGCTTGTAAAGCAGAGATTATGGAGGTTCGTCGGTTCATGAAAATCCCATACAAGCTAGTTGACTCTTTGCTAGAGGCTCGAAAAGAAATTTGCCTCTCCTTGCAATGTTGCATCAAAACTCAGAATATGTATCAAGAACGCAAACTTTAATCAGACAGTCTTAACTTGGATATGAACCAATTTCGAATTGTAACAATTGGTTATGATCATCCCCACGGAGCTTGAAAGAACATGAGCTAGGTCATGAATATGGGATAGAATCGATTTAATGTTAATTCTCATAGTAGGCTACCCAACAAGATAATTCCGTTGTTCGACCAAATTTGAAAGATCAACACATTAATGGGATAATGACTTAAAGGGTTGCGGAAAGAAAAAAAATGATCAGTTGTTTGAGGATTGAGAAATGTAGGCAGTTGTCACAAAGCGGTACTGATCATGGTTCAACGAAAATCATAATATGGAATTATAGAATCACATCAATGGGTTCATAAGTTTGTGAAAGGCAACCAAAGTCAAAGGGGCTTTTGAAAAAAAATCAAGTGGATTAAGTTTGTAAAAAGAAAGGTTCTATTTTGGAAAGAATACATATAGTGGAACTGAACCAAAAAGACTTTCACTCTATGAGAAAGAACTTGACACAGACATGGTTACAAAATGAAAAGCTGAACAAAGGGTCAAAGAAGAATATCCCATAGAAAACATGTCTGTGAAACGTGCCTATATTGAAGGACATGACTGCAAGCAGCCTAGGTATGAAGTTCAATAACAAAGGCTTACAAAGTCAAAATATTGTTCTTATAAATAATAAGTCAAAGAAGACTACAATCAATCCAAGTGTCCAAAGTTATGAAGGCAACACCACTTTCCAAGAATTGAAAGTGAGTTATGACTCAATGGAGGAAAAGAAATAATATGCATCACTTGCAAGGGGTGAATGAAACAAGCTGTTAAATAGACAAGGGCTCACGGTTATTTGAAAGGTCCTGAAAAATAACTTCTTAGAATCCAAGTAAGAACTGTTGATTAAAATAGTTTGTTATAGCTATTAAAGTCGCACCACCTCGTTCATCTTTCGCAAGCCGAGACTGGTAACATCGCTCTAAGAACTGTGGATTCCACGCTAAGATTCTTTGTGTCAGTGCCACTAATAATGATAGTCGGAGTCCATATCTTCATAAAGTTCTCTGCATGTCATAATGATTATCCTCGTAGGATATTGTTGTCATCCTCGTGCTCCTTAGCAGGGTATGAAGATCATCTCCATCGTTTCGCCACTTACGCACGTTTACACTATACTAATTTAAATCGCGAGTATGACTGCTCGTCGTTGCATGAAAATATCACTTAGCTTCAGCTCTTCTTGTCTCGCACCTTGACTTAAGGGTTTGCCTCAACTTTCATATTCTCGTACGTTTCATTGTTCAGAGAAGCAATAGTTAAGTTTTCAACTTAGACTACGATTCCCGCGGTCAACTAGGCTTATATTTTAGGTACTCTAAGTTCACAACACAATTCATCATCTCATAGATCATCGTCTACCATAATTTACGTCATTCAGACCTCAAGATAAACACACAACATTTTCACATCCCATAGCAAAACACTCTCGAACTTCACAATTATATTCACAACTTTTAAAACAAAATTTCTTTACACTTTCCGAAAAAAAAGTTTTTTTTTCCACATCTCACTTTTAAAGTAAAAGTTTTGACTCAAATTAAAACGTACTTTCGCATCAACTTCTATCATTCGTATAAAACACTCCATAGAATAACGCATCATACTGCGCACCTCATAACATACATAACATCACACTTCCATAGCTTAATTTTCCAAACAAAAAAGTTAATTTAATTTAATTTATATATATATATATATATATATATATACAGAGTTGTGATCATATGATAACCCTAAATCACGTAATTACCCTATAACCAAATCTGAACCACACATATTTTCTAATCTTGTGGTTGAGATTCAAACTTAGATTTACTTCATAAAAAAAAGCACGGGGGTAAATATGTCGTTTCCCTCATTTAATTTCTGAATTTCGCCAAATATCACGTAAAATGATAAAATAATATATGTTAGGTTTATTGCATAGAATGATAGTTTTACCGGATAGAATGATACTCTGAGTTGATAAAATGATAATATGTCATTTCCCTCATTTAATTTCTGAATATCGCCAAATATCACGTAAAATGATAAAATGATATATGTTAGGTTTATTGCATAGAATGGTAGTTTTACCGGATAGAATGATACTCTCAGTTGATAAAATGATACTTCTTGACTGACTGATAAAATGATATATGTTAGGTTTATTGCATAGAATAATAGTTTTGCCGGATAGAATGATACTTTGAGTTGATAAAATGATACTTTTGACTGACTGATAAAATGATATATGTTATGTTTATTGCATAGAATGATAGTTTTGCCGGATAGAATGATACTCTGAGTTGATAAAATGATACTTTTGACTGACTGATAAAATGATATATGTTAGGTTTATTGCATAGAATGATAGTTTTGCGGGATAAAATGATACTCTGAGTTGATAAAATGATACTTTTGACTGATAAAATGATAAAATGATATATGTTAGGTTTATTGCATAGAATGATAGTTTTGCCGGATAGAATGATACTCTGAGTTGATAAAATGATACTTTTGACTGACTGATAAAATGATAAAAAGATATATGTTAGGTTTATTGCATAGAATGATAGTTTTGCCGGATAGAATGATACTCTGAGTTGATAAAATGATAATTTTGACTGACTGATATAATGATAAAATGATAAAATGATAAAATGATAAAATGATATATGTTAGGTTTATTGCATAGAATGATAGTTTTGCCGGATAGAATGATACTCTGAGTTGATAAAATGATACTTTTGACCGATAAAATGATAAAATGATAAAATGATAATTAAATAAGATTTTACGTATTTAAATGAGCGAAATTTGTTTATCATGGGAAATAAGATTTTACGTATAACTGAACCTCATACATCTGTATATCATGGGAAATAAGATTTTACGTATTTAAATGAGCGAAATTTGGATACGTAAATTTTATCATGAGCGAAATTCAGAAATTAAATAAGCGAAATGACATATTTACCCTTTGCGCCTTTTTTATGAAGGAAAGCTAAGTTTGAATCTAGACCACGTGATTTTAAAAATGTGTGGTCCAGATTTAGTTATAGGGTTATTACGGAAATTGGGGTTTTCATTATAATGCACCCCTATATATATATATATATTTGAACAATTCATAAACACAACATTTTCCATTGATCAATTAATTTTCCCCAAAAGAAAGAACTAACATGTTTTCATTTGAAGTTCAAGGATATTGCAAAACATAAACATTTTTCCTCAATCAAACAACTTTCTAAAATTACCAACAACTTTCCACAATATAAACATTTTTCCTCAATCAAACTCCACTAGAACAACTAGTCATTAATATTACAAAACATCAACCACAAAATCCTTTTCCTTTTTTTTTCTACATATCAAACCATGCAAATCTTTCAAAGCTCATAAAACATTTGTATTCCAAACAAAACACTCATGCGCTTCACATATATATTTGAAACAACATTCTTATATTACACATTTTTTTTTCAAAAAATTTTTAACATTCTCAAAACAACTCATCCACTTTCGTCCTTCATGTAAAACACTCCATCATCCTATGTTAACATGCTCACGTCGTAGTACTTTCACACATATAACACATACTTAGGTCATCATACCAATCTTGCTCATGTCCCACATAATCATACCATAACAATATCATATTCGCACATACAACACATGCTTAGATCATCTTGCCAATCATGCTCATATCCCCATAATCACACTATCACAATATCATTTTCACACATATAACACTTATTTAGATCATCATGCCAATCATGCTCATGTTCAACATAATCATATCATCACAGTATCATTTTCACACATAACGTTTATTCACATTGAAGGTAACGTTGTGTTTGTGTATTACGGAGTAAGCAAGTGTGCACAGAGAAAACTAATGCAAGTGTTTGGTCAAGACACCACGCTCCTTAAATCCACTGGATCACCAGGTCCAGGAACTCAAGAGAACACGGAGTATTTTTGTCGTTGGACACACTCAACTCCCCTTCAAAAAAATATTAAATCCCTCAACCCGAATACTATAAATTAGTATAGGGAAGCAGGGTCGATCCCACGAAGATGGATTCGTGAAGTAGTGCTTAGAGACTCTGGAAACAAGCGGCTGCTGCCACGCAAAAGGGTTGAGAATTTTAACTACTTCTAGAACTAGACACGAAATGTAAATGCTAGACCTAGGACACAGAACATATAATAGAATTAGACTTCAATACTGAGAGACACATTTTGTTTCCTGGATGGAGTAGACGACTAACTAATTAAGACAAGACAGGGAGAATAAAACAGCGGGGACCATGACTCCAATTATAGCAAGTACGGCTAAAGCTGCAAATAACAAACTCACGCTCCAACTAACAACGACATGCAATTTCCTTACCGATTCAAGCGCACAAATGGAGAAAACAGAGCATATATCTGGATTCGAATAGAATATAAAGATTTGGATGCCGGAAACTTGCTATGAACCGGAAATACATCAGATCTACGTAAACTAGGCGAAATGAAATGAAAACACGTAAACTAGGCATGAAATTAAGTCAATCTTGCTCAGATTCACGTCGGATGCTTAATCCACTCCGGATCTAATCGATCCGAACCCAACAACAGACACAACCGACTCCATAACTCCGGTTTTCACAGATCTGCTCCGATCAACTCCGAATTCAAACAACCACAAACAACTCCACAACTCCAGCGAACTCAACCCTTCGATTTATCCACAACTGCGAAACGCATCCAACTCGAACAATCCAACTCCAAAATTCCGAAAATCAACGTAACAGAAAATCAAACTTGCATTAAAATTAGAGAATATTCAGCAAAACAAACAATAGAGCTCCGAGCTTCGGACAACGAAACTCGGCGAAATCAGGAAAGTACGAAAGCAGAAATTAAATTGTTTCTTCGCCCCACAGAAGGACGGTGTTACAACCCACAATAGCTTCAAAGAAAACTAAACATGAACCCCGGTGCGAACCCTGAATCTCCCCATGAAAAGAACCCAAGTGTGTGAAAAGTGAACTAAGCTACAGGCTGTTAGCGAGGCCTCCAACCCAGTTGATCCCTCCAGCGTGCATGCTTCTCCCTTTTATAGATGCAGACATAGCCTTCTAGAGTCTTCGTAGAAATCTCTATTCTACCCTTCAACTCCGAGGTTTCCTCCGTCAAGCAATTTTCCGCATAATGTCCACTCATGCGCCTATTTCCTAGGTCCACGCAACTGTCATCCTCCTTTCATGGACCTGGCGAAAAATCTTCACACACCTGACTTAAAACGTGCGTTAGACCCATAAATTTCATGAATTAAAGCCCTAGACCTATGCATGAAATTAGCCTTATCAAACTGCTCACACTTAAACCATGCTTGTCCTCAAGTATGAAAGGCAAGAAAAAGAAATATGGCAAATTTCAATGCACGGTTCCCAAGAATGACTCTACAAACAAGACACTAACACAGAAACAGACTCCTAAACCTAGACACATACAGACTCAGAAAAGAAAATAATACAAAAAAAACACAAAACACAACAAATAAGCATGCACTAGTTTCAACTTTTAGGCAACTGTCCCCACAAGCTTAAGTTCTCTCTCATCGTCTACAGTCTTCAAATCCTCCCTCTTCCTTTGTCGACCTAAACGGTCCGTCAGTTTGTCAAGATAGCCTATTGATTTCCCAGCCATTAGGTTCGCTCGATCACTCTTTCCTCACCAGGGATGTTAGGATCAAAACGCTCCAAAGTTAAAGTTACACCACTGATGCGTTGGGTTATGAGAGTTTCTCTTTTCTATCATCTCCTCCCCCCTTTTTTTTGGGTCAGGTAATTTTTTCTTCCTGCCCTTAGGTAATTAATCTTCTTTTTCCTCTTTTTATGTTTCCCCTGGACTTCGTCCAGCTTATACCTCCTTTTTGTTTTCCTTTCAATATATATATTTTTTAATTTACTCCTCCCCTGGACTTCGTCCAGCTTATACCTCCTTTTCCTGGACTTCGTCCAGCTTATACCTCCATAACCCATTTTTTCTCCTTTATACTCTACTCCCTAAGCATCAAATGGTTGCCCATTTTTTACATGTTAGCTCAAAGTGTTTAGGCTTATAACTCACTTTATAGTAGGGCTGCACAGCTAAGTTATCTAAGGCATTTTCTATCGTCCTTACTTCATTCAAACCGCTTTTAGTTTGTGAAGGAAAAGGGCATCAAAGTTGACGTGTATCCTTTCTTCAATTGCTCTTACTAAGGGAATTTTTGTCTTATTGTATCCACTAGCTCATGCAACACGCAGCACACAAACAAAACTGAAAACTCTAAGACTCTTATTCACAGAAAAAGAAAAACAGAGCAAATACTTGCACCTATTCCCTCACCCTCCCAATTCACTCAAGCTTGTCCCCAAGCTATCCTAGTGAAGGGGGGAAATAGGGAAGTATAAAAAACACAAAACAGACCACAAACAAACAAACAGCATGCTAGAAACAAAACAAACTTCTCACACTTAGACCGTACACCGGGCTAAGTGGGAGAAGGCTCAACAAACAAAACCAAACATGCAAAAATAAATGCAACCCCTTCTCACACTTAGACCAAAGATTGGGCTAAGTGTGGGAAGTTGCAACACATATGTACAAAACACCACGCTCCTTAAATCCACTGGATCACCAGGTCCAGGAACTCAAGAGAACACGGAGTATTTTTGTCGTTGGACACACTCGACTCCCCTTCAAAAAAATATTAAATCCTTCAACCCGAATACTATAAATTAGTATAGGGATGCGGGGTCGATCCCACGAAGATGGATTTGTGAAGTAGTGCTTAGAGACTCTGGAAACAAGCGGCTGCTGCCATGCAAAAGGGTTGAGAATTTTAACTACTTCTAGACCTAGACACGAATTGTAAATGCTAGACCTAGGACACAAAACATGTAATAGAATCAGACTTCAATACTGAGAGACACATTTATCTTCCTGGATGGAGTAGACGAATAACTAATTAAGACTAGACAGGGAGAATAAAACGGCAGGGGGCCATGACTCCAATTATAGCAAGTACGGCTAAAGCTGTAAATAACAAACTCACGCTCCAACTAACAACAACATGCAATTTCCTTACCGATTCAAGCACGCAAATGGAGAAAACAGAGCATATATCTAGATTCGAACAGAATATAAAGATTTGGATGCCGGAAACTTGCTATGAACCGGAAATACATCAGATCTACGTAAACTAGGAGAAATGAAATGAAAACACGTAAACAAGGCATGAAATTAAATCAATCTTGCTCAGATTCACGTCGGATGCTTAATCCACTCCGGATCTAAGCGATCCAAACCCAACAACAGACATAACCGACTCCATAACTCCGGTTTTCACAGATCTACTCCGATCAACTCCGAATTCAAACAACCACAAACAACTCCACAACTCCAGCGAACTCAACCCTCCGATTTATCAACAAACAAACTCCGA
Organism: Salvia splendens; assembly: GCF_004379255.2. Lineage (NCBI taxonomy): Eukaryota > Viridiplantae > Streptophyta > Magnoliopsida > Lamiales > Lamiaceae > Salvia > Salvia splendens. Next base: position 18,621,567 of record NC_056039.1, read on the forward strand.
TCACCCAGATCAACCTGCAACCCTGCATAAATTCAGAAAACAACTGCGAAACGCATCCAACTCGAACAATCCAATTCCAAAATTCCGAAAATCAACATAACAGTCGTAACAGAAAATCAAACTTGCATTAAAATTAGAGAATATTTAGCAAAACAAACAATAGAGCTCCGAGCTTCGGACAGCGAAGCTCGGCGAAATCAGGAAAGTACGAAAGCAGAAATTAAATTGTTTCTTCGCCCCACAGAAGGACGGTGTTACAACCCACAATAGCTTCAAAGAAAACTAAACATGAACCCCGGTGCGAACCCTGAATCTCCCCATGAAAAGAACCCAAGTGTGTGAAAAGTGAACTAAGCTACAGGCTGTTAGCGAGGCCTCCAACCCAGTTGATCCCTCCAGCGTGCATGCTTCTCCCTTTTATAGATGCCGACATAGCCTTCTAGAGTCTTCGTAGAAATCTCTATTCTACCCTTCAACTCTGAGGTTTCCTCCGTCAAGCAATTTTCCGCATAATGTCCACTCATGCGCCTATTTCCTAGGTCCACGCAACTGTCATCCTCCTTTCATGGACCTGGCAAAAAATCTTCACACACCTGACTTAAAACGTGCGTTAGACCTAGAAATTTCACGAATTAAAGCCCTAGACCTATGCATGAAATTAGCCTTATCAAACTGCTCACACTTAAACCATGCTTGTCCTCAAGTATGAAAGGCAAGAAAAAGAAATATGGCAAATTTCAATGCACGGTTCCCAAGAATGACTCTACAAACAAGACACTAACACAGAAACAGACTCCTAAACCTAGACACATACAGACTCAGAAAAGAAAATAATACAAAAAAAACACAAAACACAACAAATAAGCATGCACTAGTTTCAACTTTTAGGCAACTGTCCCCACAAGCTTAAGTTCTCTCTCATCGTCTACAGTCTTCAAATCCTCCCTCTTCCTTTGTCGACCTAAACGGTCCGTCAGTTTGTCAAGATAGCCTATTGATTTCCCAGCCATTAGGTTCGCTCGATCACTCTTTCCTCACCAGGGATGTTAGGATCAAAACGCTCCAAAGTTAAAGTTACACCACTGATGCGTTGGGTTATGAGAGTTTCTCCTTTCTATCATCTCCTCCCCCCTTTTTTTTTGGGTCAGGTAATTTTTTCTTCCTGCCCTTAGGTAATTAATCTTCTTTTTCCTCTTTTTATGTTTCCCCTGGACTTCGTCCAGCTTATACCTCCTTTTTGTTTTCCTTTCAATATATATATTTTTTAATTTACTCCTCCCCTGGACTTCGTCCAGCTTATACCTCCTTTTCCTGGACTTCGTCCAGCTTATACCTCCATAACCCATTTTTTCTCCTTTATACTCTACTCCCTAAGCATCAAATGGTTGCCCATTTTTTACATGTTAGCTCAAAGTGTTTAGGCTTATAACTCACTTTATAGGAGGGCTGCACAGCTAAGTTATCTAAGGCATTTTCTATCGTCCTTACTTCATTCAAACCGCTTTTAGTTTGTGAAGGAAAAGGGCATCAAAGTTGACGTGTATCCTTTCTTCAATTGCTCTTACTAAGGGAATTTTTGTCTTATTGTATCCACTAGCTCATGCAACACGCAGCACACAAACAAAACTGAAAACTCTAAGACTCTTATTCACAGAAAAAGAAAAACAGAGCAAATACTTGCACCTATTCCCTCACCCTCCCAATTCACTCAAGCTTGTCCCCAAGCTATCCTAGTGAAGGGGGGAAATAGGGAAGTATAAAAAACACAAAACAGACCACAAACAAACAAACAGCATGCTAGAAACAAAACAAACTTCTCACACTTAGACCGTACACCGGGCTAAGTGGGAGAAGGCTCAACAAACAAAACCAAACATGCAAAAATAAATGCAACCCCTTCTCACACTTAGACCAAAGATTGGGCTAAGTGTGGGAAGTTGCAACACATATGTACAAAACACCACGCTCCTTAAATCCACTGGATCACCAGGTCCAGGAACTCAAGAGAACACGGAGTATTTTTGTCGTTGGACACACTCGACTCCCCTTCAAAAAAATATTAAATCCTTCAACCCGAATACTATAAATTAGTATAGGGATGCGGGGTCGATCCCACGAAGATGGATTTGTGAAGTAGTGCTTAGAGACTCTGGAAACAAGCGGCTGCTGCCATGCAAAAGGGTTGAGAATTTTAACTACTTCTAGACCTAGACACGAATTGTAAATGCTAGACCTAGGACACAAAACATGTAATAGAATCAGACTTCAATACTGAGAGACACATTTATCTTCCTGGATGGAGTAGACGAATAACTAATTAAGACTAGACAGGGAGAATAAAACGGCAGGGGCCATGACTCCAATTATAGCAAGTACGGCTAAAGCTGTAAATAACAAACTCACGCTCCAACTAACAACAACATGCAATTTCCTTACCGATTCAAGCACGCAAATGGAGAAAACAGAGCATATATCTAGATTCGAACAGAATATAAAGATTTGGATGCCGGAAACTTGCTATGAACCGGAAATACATCAGATCTACGTAAACTAGGAGAAATGAAATGAAAACACGTAAACAAGGCATGAAATTAAATCAATCTTGCTCAGATTCACGTCGGATGCTTAATCCACTCCGGATCTAAGCGATCCGAACCCAACAACAGACACAACCGACTCCATAACTCCGGTTTTCACAGATCTACTCCGATCAACTCCGAATTCAAACAACCACAAACAACTCCACAACTCCAGCGAACTCAACCCTCCGATTTATCAACAAACAAACTCCGATCACCCAGATCAACCTGCAACCCTGCATAAATTCAGAAAACAACTGCGAAACGCATCCAACTCGAACAATCCAATTCCAAAATTCCGAAAATCAACGTAACAGAAAATCAAACTTGCATTAAAATTAGAGAATATTTAGCAAAACAAACAATAGAGCTCCGAGCTTCGGACAGCGAAGCTCGGCGAAATCAGGAAAGTACGAAAGCAGAAATTAAATTGTTTCTTCGCCCCACAGAAGGACGGTGTTACAACCCACAATAGCTTCAAAGAAAACTAAACATGAACCCCGGTGCGAACCCTGAATCTCCCCATGAAAAGAACCCAAGTGTGTGAAAAGTGAACTAAGCTACAGGCTGTTAGCGAGGCCTCCAACCCAGTTGATCCCTCCAGCGTGCATGCTTCTCCCTTTTATAGATGCCGACATAGCCTTCTAGAGTCTTCGTAGAAATCTCTATTCTACCCTTCAACTCTGAGGTTTCCTCCGTCAAGCAATTTTCCGCATAATGTCCACTCATGCGCCTATTTCCTAGGTCCACGCAACTGTCATCCTCCTTTCATGGACCTGGCGAAAAATCTTCACACACCTGACTTAAAACGTGCGTTAGACCCAGAAATTTCACGAATTAAAGCCCTAGACCTATGCATGAAATTAGCCTTATCAAACTGCTCACACTTAAACTATGCTTGTCCTCAAGTATGAAAGGCAAGAAAAAGAAATATGGCAAATTTCAATGCACGGTTCCCAAGAATGACTCTACAAACAAGACACTAACACAGAAACAGACTCCTAAACCTAGACAGATACAGACTCAGAAAAGAAAATAATACAAAAAAAACACAAAACACAACAAATAAGCATGCACTAGTTTCAACTTTTAGGCAACTGTCCCCACAAGCTTAAGTTCTCTCTGATCGTCTACAGTCTTCAAATCCTCCCTCTTCCTTTGTCGACCTAAACGGTCCGTCAGTTTGTCAAGATAGCCTATTGATTTCCCAGCCATTAGGTTCGCTCGATCACTCTTTCCTCACCAGGGATGTTAGGATCAAAACGCTCCAAAGTTAAAGTTACACCACTGATGCGTTGGGTTATGAGAGTTTCTCCTTTCTATCATCTCCTCCCCCCTTTTTTTTTGGGTCAGGTAATTTTTTCTTCCTGCCCTTAGGTAATTAATCTTCATTTTCCTCTTTTTATGTTTCCCCTGGACTTCGTCCAGCTTATACCTCCTTTTTGTTTTCCTTTCAATATATATATTTTTTAATTTACTCCTCCCCTGGACTTCGTCCAGCTTATACCTCCTTTTCCTGGACTTCGTCCAGCTTATACCTCCATAACCCATTTTTTCTCCTTTATACTCTACTCCCTAAGCATCAAATGGTTGCCCATTTTTTACATGTTAGCTCAAAGTGTTTAGGCTTATAACTCACTTTATAGTAGGGCTGCACAGCTAAGTTATCTAAGGCATTTTCTATCGTCCTTACTTCATTCAAACCGCTTTTAGTTTGTGAAGGAAAAGGGCATCAAAGTTGACGTGTATCCTTTCTTCAATTGCTCTTACTAAGGGAATTTTTGTCTTATTGTATCCACTAGCTCATGCAACACGCAGCACACAAACAAAACTGAAAACTCTAAGACTCTTATTCACAGAAAAAGAAAAACAGGGCAAATACTTGCACCTATTCCCTCACCCTCCCAATTCACTCAAGCTTGTCCCCAAGCTATCCTAGTGAAGGGGGGAAATAGGGAAGTATAAAAAACACAAAACAGACCACAAACAAACAAACAGCATGCTAGAAACAAAACAAACTTCTCACACTTAGACCGTACACCGGGCTAAGTGGGAGAAGGCTCAACAAACAAAACCAAACATGCAAAAATAAATGCAACCCCTTCTCACACTTAGACCAAAGATTGGGCTAAGTGTGGGAAGTTGCAACACATATGTACAAAACACCACTCTCCTTAAATCCACTGGATCACCAGGTCCAGGAACTCAAGAGAACACGGAGTATTTTTGTCGTTGGACACACTCGACTCCCCTTCAAAAAAATATTAAATCCTTCAACCCGAATACTATAAATTAGTATAGGGAAGCGGGGTCGATCCCACGAAGATGGATTTGTGAAGTAGTGCTTAGAGACTCTGGAAACAAGCGGCTGCTGCCATGCAAAAGGGTTGAGAATTTTAACTACTTCTAGACCTAGACACGAATTGTAAATGCTAGACCTAGGACACAAAACATGTAATAGAATCAGACTTCAATACTGAGAGACACATTTATCTTCCTGGATGGAGTAGACGAATAACTAATTAAGACTAGACAGGGAGAATAAAACGGCAGGGGCCATGACTCCAATTATAGCAAGTACGGCTAAAGCTGTAAATAACAAACTCACGCTCCAACTAACAACAACATGCAATTTCCTTACCGATTCAAGCACGCAAATGGAGAAAACAGAGCATATATCTAGATTCGAACAGAATATAAAGATTTGGATGCCGGAAACTTGCTATGAACCGGAAATACATCAGATCTACGTAAACTAGGAGAAATGAAATGAAAACACGTAAACAAGGCATGAAATTAAATCAATCTTGCTCAGATTCACGTCGGATGCTTAATCCACTCCGGATCTAAGCGATCCGAACCCAACAACAGACACAACCGACTCCATAACTCCGGTTTTCACAGATCTACTCCGATCAACTCCGAATTCAAACAACCACAAACAACTCCACAACTCCAGCGAACTCAACCCTCCGATTTATCAACAAACAAACTCCGATCACCCAGATCAACCTGCAACCCTGCATAAATTCAGAAAACAACTGCGAAACGCATCCAACTCGAACAATCCAATTCCAAAATTCCGAAAATCAACGTAACAGAAAATCAAACTTGCATTAAAATTAGAGAATATTTAGCAAAACAAACAATAGAGCTCCGAGCTTCGGACAGCGAAGCTCGGCGAAATCAGGAAAGTACGAAAGCAGAAATTAAATTGTTTCTTCGCCCCACAGAAGGACGGTGTTACAACCCACAATAGCTTCAAAGAAAACTAAACATGAACCCCGGTGCGAACCCTGAATCTCCCCATGAAAAGAACCCAAGTGTGTGAAAAGTGAACTAAGCTACAGGCTGTTAGCGAGGCCTCCAACCCAGTTGATCCCTCCAGCGTGCATGCTTCTCCCTTTTATAGATGCCGACATAGCCTTCTAGAGTCTTCGTAGAAATCTCTATTCTACCCTTCAACTCCGAGGTTTCCTCCGTCAAGCAATTTTCCGCATAATGTCCACTCATGCGCCTATTTCCTAGGTCCAAGCAACTGTCATCATCCTTTCCTGGACCTGGCGAAAAATCTTCACACACCTGGCTTAAAACGTGCGTTAGACCCAGAAATTTCACGAATTAAAGCCCTATACCTATGCATGAAATTAGCCTTATCAAACTGCTCACACTTCAACCATGCTTGTCCTCAAGTATGAAAGACAAGAAAAAGAAATAAGACGAATTTCAATGCACGGTTCCCAAGAACGACTCTACAAACAAGACACTAACACAGAAACAGACTCCTAAACCTAGACACATACAGACTCCTAAAAGAAAATAACACAAAAAAAACACAAAACACAACAAATAGGCATGCACTAGTTTCAACTTTTAGGCGACTGTCCCCACAAGCTTAAGTTCTCTCTGATCGTCTACAGTCTTCAAATCCTCCCTCTTCCTTTGTCGACCTAAACGGTCCGTCAGTTTGTCAAGATAGCCTATTGATTTCCCAGCCATTAGGTTCGCTCGATCACTCATTCCTCACCAGGGATGTTAGGATCAAAACGCTCCAAAGTTAAAGTTACACCACTGATGCGTTGGGTTATGAGAGTTTCTCCTTTCTATCATCTCCTACCCCCCTTTTTTTTCCTGGGTCAGGTAATTTTTTCTTCCTGCCCTTAGGTAATTAATCTTCTTTTTCCTCTTTTTATTTTTCCCCTGGACTTCGTCCAGCTTATACCTCCATTTTTTTCTTTTTTCCTTTCAATATATTTTTTTTAATTTACTCATCCCCTGGACTTCGTCCAGCTTATACCTCATTTTCCTGGACTTCGTCCAGCTTATACCTCCATAACCCATTTTTTCTCCTTTATACTCTACTCCCTAAGCATCAAATGGTTGCCCATTTTTTACATGTTAGCTCAAAGTGTTTAGGCTTATAACTCACTTTATAGTAGGGCTGCACAGCTAGGTTATCTAAGGCATTTTCTATCGTCCTTGCTTCATTCAGACCGCTTTTAGTTTGTTAAGGAAAAGGGCATCAAAGTTGACGTGTATCCTTTCTTCAATTGCTTCACTAAGGGAATTTTTGCCTTATTCCCCAAGCTATCCTAGTGAAGGGGGGAAATAGGGAAGTATAAAAGACATAAAACAGACCACAAACAAACAAACAACATGCTAGAAACAAAACAAACTTCTCACACTTAGATCGTACACCGGGCTAAGTGGGAGAAGGCTCAACAAACAAAACCAAACATGCAAAATTAAACGCAACCCCTTCTCACACTTAGACCAAATATTGGGCTAAGTGTGGGTAGTTGCAACATATATGTACAAAACAAAGCATGCTGGCACGGATAAACATAACGGAAAGCAATAAAAAAAAGGATGAAAAGTAAAAGTTACTTGGGTTAGGGGGTTCAATTCGGGGTCTGGCCCCCCCAGGAGCCAGACTTGGGCGGCACGGCCTGTTGGGTCACTTTAGCTTTCTTTCTCGCCGACGATTCCGGCTTCTCTGTCGTCTCTGCTGTCTGTATGGGTACGGTCTTCTTCAGGGTCACAGATTTGGGGATTGATTTCACAGTCACGGGCTTGCTGGCTGAAGTGGGTCTCACTCGACTCTAATGTCGAATGACTAGACTCAGGAGTAAGCGAGTGTGCACATATGAGAATTAATGCAAAGCTCGGTCCAGACACAACGCTCCTTAAATCCACTGGATCACTGGGTCCAGGAACTCTAGAGAACTACAGTGTTTTTGTCGTTGGACACACTCGACTCCCCTTCAAAAATAAATCCCTCAACCCGAATACTATGAATTAGTATAGGGAAGTGGGGTCGATCCCACAGAGATGGATTCGCAAAGTAGTGCTAAGAGACTATGGAAACAAACAGCTGCTGCCACACAAAGGGGTTGAGATTTAAACTACCACTAGATCTACGCAAGAAATGTAAACGCTAGACCTAGGACACAGAAAACTTACTGGAATCAGACATCAATACCGAAAGACACAATTACTCCCTAGACTAAGTAAACGACTACCTAATCTAGCTAAACAGTAAGCAACTAACAGTGGGGACCATATTTCCATTAATAGCAAGTACGGTAAAAAGCTGCAGATAACCAATCCATGCTCCAACTAACTACGACATGCACCTTCGCAACTAAACTAAACTCGCAGATGAAGAAAACAGAGCACACTCCTAGATTCAAACAGAATATAAAGATTTGGACGCCGAAAAACTTGCTATGAATCGGAAATACATCAGATCTACGAAAGTGTGGCCACACTATTCGCCCACGAGACCGGCCGACTTGCAATGACGGCTCACGATCCCACCAGTGTACACAGCCTGATAAGGTTTACGGCCCTACTCAGACCCGATTTCGTTTCACAACACAACCATATAGCCTAACGGAGTAAACTCATACGAACTAGGCATCAGGCACACAATATCATAATAAAAACAACATGGCATGACATAACAGTTAAACCACCCTTATATCGTCACATAATATTTTTCGGAAAAGTAAAAAGGTTTGAAAAGAAAAGCCCACCTCGTTCACTTAGCAATTCACAACCCAACTTAGCAACTCTCGATCCTCGAGTTCACGAATACACAACACCCTTGTCAACGACAACATAAGTCAGCCTCACACATCAACATATTACTATGCATGTCCTATCGTTTCTCTCTCATCGTCTTTCTCAATTCCCCAACCCAACATACGTCATAAAAGTGTAAAGACACACGCATCGCATTTCAACTTATCACACGTGATCACATAATTTAAACACACTCCTTGGATATACATGCATCATATAATACTTTTAAACTTGAAACTAAGTGTCATTTTAACAAGGCAGAAAACTGGCAGAACTGCGCGACCGTTTTGTAAAAATCACTATAAATTCACCCGACCTCAAAAGAAGATAAATTTTGGTCACAATACAGAGGACACCTTCAAGTTCATACATGAAAATTTTCACACCGAAATCACGTCATTTGGTCAGTCATATCACCTATTAAACTCTCTGGTCGGAACATACAATTTCTGACAGTATTGTGCAGTTCATTTGAAAAATTCACCATAAATTCATACGATGCCTGACTAGGCTGGAAATTTAACACTACTCGGAATACACTTCAAATTTTCATATACTTCAAGAATCACATCGATCGGAGGTCATTTGGTCAGTCAAACAGAAAACGAAACATTCATGGCGAGAACTCAAGTTTCTGGCAGATTTGCGCAGTCAACTTAAAAAAATTTATTAAAAATTCATTTTTCGATAAAACGGGCTGAAATTCACACGAGACACAGAAAACACCTTGAAGTTTACTCAGTAAAACTTTCATAGCAAAATTCGTTCGTTTGATGGGTCAAATACAGATCATAAGTCACTGGTCGTGCATCACAGATTTCTGGTTCAAGTTCGAAAATAGGGTTTTTAAAACTTCCACAACACAGACACCGTTTTTTTTTTCATGCTCGAAAACACATAATCATGCTTACACGTTCCTCATACACATATTTGCACATAACTCGTATTATTCTCCAAATATTTCAATCCAACACACATGATTTCAATCAACCGCGAAAAATCAAACAAGTTCTTTTGAAAATAACTTCAAAGGATTGTAAGAACAAGAGTTGGATGGAGGATTTTTGGAGATGGGAGAGTGGAAGATGAAAAACGTGTGGGAGAGGGAGAGAAGAGAGGGGGCGAAATTTTTGAGGTGAATGGGGGCTAGGGTTTGACTATTTGCTATTTATTTGTTAGGTTTAATCCATGGGTAAATTAAATAAAGGAATTGTGGGGGAAATAAAATATAGGCTAATGAATAAAAATCCCACAATTTAAAAGAATAAAATAGACACGAGGGAGAGTGGAATTTTCGAAAATTCCATGTAGTGCACAACAAAGAATTTACTTGGTATTTACTTGGAGAATAAATTCATAACTTAGGAAATAAAAATAATGAATACAAGGGAATAATTAAATTAAATCTCCAAGTACTAAATAAAGGAGGGGCCGAAAATTCTTGGGTAATTGCACAAGGAAATTATTTAAATCCCCAATTAAAAGAATAGGATTTAAATTAGGTAATTTATTTATAGGAAAAAGGCTCCCATAAAATAGGCAACAATTAATTAAATTCCCACAAGGAAAATATTGCATAGGGGGCGTGTGATATGGAAGAAAAGTAGAAGAAAAATATTCACATCCCCAATTAATTAGACATAGGAATTTATTTGAATAAAAAGGGATTCTACAAATTAGGAAACAAATAAAATATCCTCCAAAATTTAGTGGAGGGGCCGAAAACTGCTAACCAAGGAAATATCCCAACTCTCTATTTATTTTAGGTGAAGAAATAAATTATAACATGATTTAATTGGATTAAATTCAAAGGAAGGGAGTCAATAAAGCACCAATTAAATCAAATGAAAATAATTCTTTCTCCTATAGGAGATTTTCGAAAACTCCCAAGGAAAATAAAATGGAGTTTGAATTTCATGTAGTACCATCTAGGGGTCATTTGGTTTGGATTTAATTTGGATAAGTATCCCAAAACAATTAATTAAAATCACGAAAAGAAGTGCTATTTCAATAATTAGGAGGAGCCGAATAATTCAATGAATTGACTCGAGAAAGAATAAATGCATGATCCTATTAATTATTTTCCCCTCAAGGGAAAAAAAAATATAACTCAATCTCATCATTCATATTAACCACGATAATTTATTCCACGCAAAGTCACTTCAATCACATAGAAACAAAAGTTTCATAGTTCCAAAATTCAAAATTCACAAGACCAATAAAAGGAGTCACAAAAGTTTGGGATGTTACATCCTTCCCCTCTAAACAGAAATTTCGTCCCGAAATTTAAACGTCTCACACAAACAATTCGGGAAAGTTTTCTTTCATCTTATCTTCTAACTCCCACGTAGCTTCCTCGGGACCATGGTGCTTCCACAACACCTTCACGGACGCTATCGTCTTGTTTCGTAGCTCTTGTACCTTCCGATCTAGGATTGCTTCGGGCCTTTCCTCGTAGCTCATGTCGGGGGTTAGGATCACTTCCTCTTGGTGAATCACATGTTTGGGGTCGAACACGTACTTGCGCAACTGCGATACGTGGAACACATTGTGCACGTTCCCAAAGCTGGGTGGTAACGCCAATCGATACGCTACAGGACCTACTTCCTCGATGATCTCGTACGGTCCCACAAAACGCGGTTTCAGCTTGCTTTTCACTCCAAATCTCACAACTCCTCTCATCGGGGACATTTTCAAGAACACTTTGTCACCAACGTCGAATTTGATTTCCGTTCGACGCACGTCAGCATACAACTTCTGTCTGTCTTGAGCTTCCTTGATCCTTGCGCGAATTTGATGCACAATTTCGGTCATCTCCTTTATAGCGTCGGGTCCTAACATCTTCTTCTTGCCGACTTCATCCCAATAAAGTGGAGATTGACACTTCCTACCATATAAGGCTTCGTACGGAGCCATATCGATCGTCGCTTGATAACTGTTGTTGTAGGCGAATTCAACCAATGGTAGGACAGCTTCCCAACTTTCCCCTCGATCTAAGACAACGGCTCGCAACATATCTTCAAGTGTCTGAATCGTCCTCTCTGATTGCCCATCCGATTGCGGGTGATAGGCAGTACTAAAGTTCAACTGTGTGCCCAATTCTCGTTCCAAACTCATCCAAAACTTTGATGTGAACTTCGTATCGCGGTCGGATACAATAGTCTTTGGCACTCCATGCAAACGCACAATCTCATTCACGTACAGCTTTGCTAACTTGTCCGCGCCATAAGTAATCTTAATCGGTAAGAAGTGCGCGCTTTTAGTAAGTCGATCAATGATCACCCAAATCGCAGTGTTGCCCTTCTGTGACTTTGGCAAACCCGTCACGAAATCCATAGCTAGATGCTCCCACTTCCATTCAAGAATTTCAAGCGATTGTAACTTCCCATATGGCCGTTGGTGTAAGGCCTTCACTTGTTGGCATGCTAGACATCGTTCCACATATGACGCTACGTCCCATTTCATTCCATTCCACCAAAACCGTTGCTTCAAATCCCGATACATCTTCGTGCTTTCGGGGTGTGCGGTGTAAGGCGTGTCGTGCGCTTCACTCAAAATCTCCTCTTTTAGCGTCTCATCACTCGGCACACACAATCGCCCATCGTACGTCAAGGCATTATCCGCCTCCTCACGGTAATGATCAAGCTTCTCGGCTCTCACCTTTGCACGTAACTCCTCCAACTTTCCATCACGTCGCTGGGCTTCTATGAGTTTGGTTCTCAAATCTGGCTCAATCACTAGTGTCGCCAATCTTGCTTCCACTGTCTCGGGCACTTTCACTATCTCCAATCTCATCTTGTCAAACTCGTGAATCAACGCTTCTTCATGCGTTAGGAAGTAAGCCAATTGCGGTTGGTTTTTCCTTCTCAAAGCGTCGGCGACCACGTTCGCCTTGCCCGGATGATAGTTAATACCACAGTCATAGTCCTTCATGACCTCTAACCAACATCGTTGTCGCATGTTTAGCTCCCTCTGCTCGAAGAAATACTTGAGACTCTTGTGGTCCGTATAGATTTCGCATCTCACTCCATAGAGATGGTTTCTCCAAATTTTCAGTGCATGCACCACTGCTGCTAACTCCAAATCATGGGTCGGAAAATTCAATTCATTCGGTCTCACTTGTCGGGAAGCATACGCTATCACCTTCCCATCTTGCATTAACACACATCCTAGTCCTTCTTTCGACGCGTCCGTATAGACGGCGAAGTCCTTGTCGGGTTCGGGTACTGCTAGGACTGGTGCTGTAGTCAACTTCTCCTTCAATAGTTGGAAACTCGCCTCGCACTCTGGCGTCCAAACCACCTTAATTCCTTTCTTTAGTAGTTGCGTCATCGGTCTCGCCATCTTAGAGAATCCTTCAATGAATCGTCGATAATATCCTGCCAATCCCAAGAAACTGCGGATTTCACTTGGCGTTTTCGGCGATTTCCAATTCTGCACTGCCTCGACCTTTGTTGGGTCTACTTGAATTCCATTTGCCGTCACAATATGACCAAGAAAGTTCACTCGAGTCAACCAGAACTCACACTTACTGAACTTGGCATAAAGCTTCTCATTTCGCAACGTTTCCAACACTGTTTGTAGATGCCATCTATGTTCTTCCTCGTCCTTCGAGTATACCAACACGTCATCGATGAAGACTAATACAAACTTGTCAAGATACTCGTGGAAGACTCGGTTCATCAAGTCCATGAAAACGGCTGGGGCGTTAGTCAGCCCAAAAGGCATCACCACAAATTCATAATGGCCATAACGAGTGCGAAAAGCAGTCTTAGGCACATCCTCTCGTCGGACCTTTAGTTGATGATACCCTGATCTCAAATCCATTTTCGAGAATACGCCCACTCCTCGGAGTTGGTCAAACAAATCATCAATCCTTGGCAGTGGGTACTTATTCTTCAAAGTCATCTTGTTGAGCTCACGATAGTCGATGCACATCCTCATCGTTTCATCCTTCTTCTTAACGAACAAAACTGGCGCTCCCCATGGTGACACACTGGGTCGAATAAAACCCAAGTCTAACAGTTCTTGCAACTGAACATTTAACTCGGCCAACTCCTTAGGGGCCATTCGGTATGGCGCCTTTGATACTGGCGCTGACCCTGGTTCCAAGTCAATGGCGAACTCCACTTGTCTGTCGGGCGGCGGTCCTGGCAAAGCTTCAGGAAACACATCGGGAAAATCTCGCACCACTGCCACGTCTTCCACTTTTAACTCCTTCTTTTCCTCTCCATTTAAGTACACAAGATACGCCAGACGCCCTTTTCTTATCATCATAGTTGCTTGCAAAGCAGAGATTATGGAGGTTCGTCGATTCATGGAGATCTCGTTCAAGATAGTCGGTTCTTCACCCGGGGCTTGAAAAGAAATTTGTCTCTCTTTACAGTGAATCGTTGCGTGGTTCTCGGTAAGCCAATCCATTCCCAAGATTATGTCTACATTTTCCAAAGGTATAACGTGCAAAAGTTATGCCACTACTCCTAGTTCTCCTAACACAAACTCTATGTTCGAGCAAGTTCTCACAATGTCAATCAATCCTCCAACCGGTGAAGACACATTCAAATTCGATTCAAGCTTAGCAGTAGGAAGTTCTAAGGCATTCACACATGACACGGAAATAAAAGAATGCGAAGCACCTGTATCAAACAGCACAATAATAGGCAGTTGTTGGAGCTTTCCTATACCTGCCAAATTCTCCTTGCCCTTGCTGGCTTGGGGTTCCTGCCCTTGACTCCCTTTGAGTGCGTATGCCCTTGCTTGCTGTGGGGCCACTTGTCGGATTGGTTGAGGCTGTTGTGGTGGTCTCTGTACTTGCCCATTCTTCACTCCACCTTTGTTGTTGTTTGGGCACTCTCGAGACATGCGCCCGTTTCCACCGCAGGCGTAACACCGGATGCCTCCAACTCGGCACTCTCCAACATGATGCTTGGAGCACCGATTACAATAGGGTGTTCTCTGCGGGTTTCCCCTCTGCTGTGGCACCAATTGGCGCCCATGATTCTGCGGTTTCCGAAAAGTGGAGAAGCGCCTCTTATTGTCAAAAGGAGCTCGATTTCCCTCCCACTTCCTTTGGTCTCTAAAGTTCACCGGGGGTGCAGATGGGGTAGGGTTTGTTGTCCTCTCATTCTTGGGCAGTGCTTCCTCCACACCTAAGGCACAACCCAACACCTCGGAATAAGGAATTCCCCTGCGACTGGCCACAGCTACCCTTATCTCGGGCCTAAGGCCGGAACGGAACTTCGCAGCCATCTTCTCGTCTGTATCGACTAATTCTGGCGCGTAATGTGTCATCTCACATAGGGCGCGGTCGTACTCCGTGACCGTCATACTTCCTTGTTTTATAGTGTGGAACTCCACTACCTTCGCCCGCCGATAACTCATGGGAACATACTTATTGTAAACTTCTTCCTTAAACTCTTCCCAAGTAAGCGCCTCACGGCGAGCGGGGTCCATGTTTCTCTTCTTCGTTTCCCACCAAAAGTCAACGGGTCCTGTCAGCTGATACGTCACGCAGGCCAGGCGTTCCCTATCCGTGCATCCCATAAACTCAAAGACACGCTCAATGTCGCGTACCCATGCCTCCGCCTTCGGGGGCTCTCCCAATCCATCAAACTTGGGTGGGTTCTCTTTCCGAAAGGCCTTGATGTACTCCCTTTCGTTTGGTTGGGGTAGAGGTGGTGGTGGAGGCGGAGGTGGATTCCCGACACCTCCCTCTGTTTGTTCCCCCACGTTGTTCTCCACATGCGGACCACGTCTACGTCTTGGGGGCATGTTGATCTAAAACACAGGTTAGCATCGTTGTGAGAACATCGTTATTAAAACATCACCACTTTCATGCACGCGTACGATACGATAAAACACAAGCACGTAAAGTTATGCGAAAAGTGGAACTTCCATAGATAACGTGGAAAGGAAAAACATAGTACTCGTTGGAAACAAAAAGGTACTACTTCCATCGTAATAACAACTTAAGAAAACAAAACGGCATCTAACTATCCATCATTGTACTCTTCCTCTTCCGGGTCCTCTTCCTCTTCCAGGTCTTCTCCTACGTGATACTCGTCAACCATGCGGAGGGCTTCTTCGATATCCATGCTATCTTCCACATAATCATCCTCAAAACCCGGAACCATCCCTTCTTGTGGTACTGCTTCTCTTTCTGCCGTGGGTTTAACCTCGATCACGTCTTTGTCTTCCCATAATGTTTCATCTTTCCCTTCTTCTGTCGACGGTGGTCGCTCGGAACGTGAGTCAATCAAAGCACACGTTAGGGCCTTCAAGAAACCTTTCATGTCGCCGGCCATCATCTGGTTTCTTGGTTCATACCACGTGAACCGACTGGCTGTTGTTTCCATCCAAGACTCCCAATTGTCGGGCATCAACTCAATTAGCCTTCTTATGCCACCATAGGCCGATACATGGTACCCGTAGACATCTCGCCATAGGGTTTCAAAACGGGCGACAACCTCTCTCAAGGCTTTGCCCTCCTCTCTCTCAAAGTGGTCGTAATCGTATATCGCTTGTCGCATTCTGGCACTATAATGACTGCTCTTAAGCGCGGTTCGTTTCGTTCGTACCATCTACGTGAAGACGAAAGTTTCTTTTAAAACACCAAATTGTATTATTGTTCGCTTGAAAAGGTTCTTAAGTTGGTCGCGTAGTTTGAAAGTTTGTCGTCGTCTTAACGTTTCATATCTTTGCATGCTATTGTTGTAGTATTTTCGCGCATAATTCACATATAGAAACATCACCAAGTTCATGCTCACACGTATTCATACCACATCAATATCACCTTTGTACATACAATACATGTCTTAATTATCACATCAATCATACTCGTATTCCACGCAATCTGCTATTACAACATCATATTTACGCACATAGTACATGCTTAAGTTATCAAGCCAATCATGCTCATGTATTCATTCCATTACAACTCATCCTTATGCATATCATTCATTCACATGCATAAACTTGTCAAACGTCATATCATATCGTCATCCATTTCATGCATCTATCTCACATGCCTTCAACAAATAAAACATACCTCACTTTCATTGGTTGAGCGTGATGCTGTGGATGTTGAGTCTTCATGACACTTCTAGTCAAAAATCACTAACTTAGACTCAAAGTAAAAGAAGACTCTCGGACCAGAGCGAAAGAACAAAGCTCTGATACCACTCTGTCACGACCTCCCATACCAGGGGTATCACAAATGCGGCGATCGTGACCGACATGCATGGACAACAGTTTAAAAGAACAGCTTAAGACATAAAGAAAGAAAACAACTTAGTTTAAAGAAGTTTAAGGTCATTTTTTTTGAAGAGACATAAGGTAAAATACTTGTAAAAAAAAGACAACGGAAAGAATTTGACTTAAGTAAAACAACAATTAATAACTAAAGCAAAACAACATTTAACTTAAATCTCGGAAAACACCATTTTCAGAAAGACAACGTAAACACTCGTTTAAACCTAACACCACCATATATGTTCAAACACAACACGAAAAGATTAAGGTCTTAAGACATAATTTAAAACATAGCAGCGGATAAATAAGTTTCAGGGAGAGTCAAGGATCACGCCTATGTATGACGACACAACGTATCCTAGGGTCTTTAGCCAGCTCAACGTCCACCGCAACATCCCGCTCAACCTGCACATAAGAAAAAAAATATGCAGCTGAGTACTTGTTGTACTCAATGGGCTCATGCCGAAAACATTTTAATAAGTTATGTCATCCATACCAGTGATCTCGGGTTTTAAGTAGTAAGAAAATATCACGAGAAGCACAAAAAAAATTCAAGTCTGGCCAGAAAATTTATCTCCCCACTTCTCACATCAATCCATCAATCACATCACAGTGCGACGAAAGTGTGGCCACACTATTCGCCCACGAGACCGGCCGACTTGCAAGGACGGCTCACGATCCCACCAGTGTACACAGCCTGATAGGGTTTACGGCCCTACTCAGACCCGAATTCGTTTCACAACACAGCCATATAGCCTAACGGAGTAAACTCATACGAACTAGGCATCAGGAAAACAATCTCATAATAAAAACAACATGGCATGACATAACAGTTAAACCACCCCTTATATCGCCACATAATATTTTTCAGAAAAGTAAAAAGGTTTGAAAAGAGAAACCCACCTCGTTCGCTTAGCAATTCACAACCCAACTTAGCAACTCTCGATCCTCGAGTTCACGAATACACAACACCCTTGTCAACGACAACATAAGTCAGCCTCACACATCAACATATTACTATGCATGTCCTATCGTTTCTCTCTCATCGTCTTTCTCAATTCCCCAACCCAACATACGTGACAAAGGTGTAAAGACACACGCATCGCATTTCAACTTATCACACGTGATCACATAATTTAAACACGCTCCTTGACCATACATGCATCATATAATACTTTTAAACTTGAAACTAGGTGTCATTTTAACAAGGCAGAAAACTGGCAGAACTGCGCGACCGTTTTGTAAAAATCACTATAAATTCACCCGACCTCAAAAGAAGCTAAATTTTGGTCACAATACAGAGGACACCTTCAAGTTCATCCATGAAAATTTTCACACCGAAATAACATCATTTGGTCAGTCATATCACCTATTAAACTCTCTGGTTGGAACATACAATTTCTGACAGTATTGCGCAGTTCATTTGAAAAATTCACCATAAATTCATACGATGCCTGAAAAGACTGGAAATTTAACACAACTCAGAATACACTTCAAATTTTCATACAGTTCAAGAATCACATCGATCGGAGGTCATTTATTCAGTCAAAAAGAAAACGAAACATTCATGGCGAGAACTCAAGTTTCTGGCAGATTTGCGCAGTCAACTTAAAAAAAATTATTAAAAATTCATTTTTCGATAAAACGGGCTGAAATTCACACGAGACACAGAAAACACCTTGAAGTTTACTCAGTAAAACTTTCATAGCAAAATTCGTTCGTTTGATGGGTCAAATACAGATCATAAGTCACTGGTCGTGCATCACAGATTTCTGGTTCAAGTTCGAAAATAGGGTTTTTAAAACTTCCACAACACAGACACCGTTTTTTTTTTTCCATGCTCGAAAACACATAATCATGCTTACACGTTCCTCATACACATATTTGCACATAACTCATATTATTCACCAAATATTTCAATCCAACACACATGAGTTCAATCAACCGCGAAAAATCAAACAAGTTCTTACGAAACACACTTTCCCTCCCGTTAAAATTTGCGATCTATCAAACCTACACCCTATACATGCATGTAGGACTCAAGAACATGGTCAAAACGGGTAGGGTGATAGAAAGTGAGCAATATACCTTCTTTGACACAAAACGAATCGGTCGAAACGATGAACGAAGCGATTCTTCGGAGACTCTTGAAAATAACTTCAAAGGATTGTAAGAACAAGAGTTGGATGGAGGATTTTTGGAGATGGGAGAGTGGAAGATGAAAAACGTGTGGGAGAGGGAGAGAAGAGAGGGGGCGAAATTTTTGAGGTGAATGGGGGCTAGGGTTTGATTATTTGCTATTTATTTGTTAGGTTTAATCCATGGGTAAATTAAATAAAGGAATTGTGGGGGAAATAAAATATAAGCTAATGAATAAAAATCCCACAATTTAAAAGAATAAAATAGGCATGTGGGAGAGTGGAATTTTCGAAAATTCCATGTAGTGCACAACAAAGAATTTACTTGGTATTTACTTGGAGAATAAATTCATAACTTAGGAAATAAAAATAATGAATACAAGGGAACAATTAAATTAAATCTCCAAGTAGGAAATAAAGGAGGGGCCGAAAATTCTTGGGTAATTGCACAAGGAAATTATTTAAATCCCCAATTAAAATAATAGGATTTAAATTAGGTAATTTATTTATAGGAAAAAGGCTCCCATAAAATAGGCAACAATTAATTAAATTCCCACAAGGAAAATATTGCATAGGGGGCGTGTGATATGGAAGAAAAGTAGAAGAAAAATATTCACATCCCCAATTAATTAGACATAGGAATTTATTTGAATAAAAAGGGATTCCACAAATTAGGAAACAAATAAAATATCCTCCAAAATTTAGTGGAGGGGCCGAAAATTGCTAACCAAGGAAATATCCCAACTCTCTATTTATTTTTGGTGAAGAAATAAATTATAACATGATTTAATTGGATTAAATTCAAAGGAATGGAGTCAATAAAGCACCAATTAAATCAAATGAAAATAATTCTTTCTCCTATAGGAGATTTTCGAAAACTCCCAAGGAAAATAAAATGGAGTTCGAATTTCATGTAGTACCATCTAGGGGTCATTTGGTTTGGATTTAATTTGGATAAGTATCCCAAAACAATTAATTAAACCCACGAAAAGAAGTGCTATTTCAATAATTAGGAGGAGCCGAATAATTCAATGAATTGACTCGAGAAAGAATAAATGCATGATCCTATTAATTATTTTCCCCTCAAGGAAAAAAAAATAAAACTCAAGCTCATCATTCACATTAACCACGATAATTTATTCCACGCAAAGTCACTTCAATCACATAGAAACAAAAGTTTCATAGTTCCAAAATTCAAAATTCACAAGACCAATAAAAGGAGTCACAAAAGTTTGGGATGTTACATGTATTCTATGGTGTGTTTCCTTATGTTGGTGAACGTTTGGGATGGGTAAGTTAAGGAGACGATGAAAGGAACGTTAGGGCATGCATGATAATTGCTGTGATGAAAGGTTGATTGTATTGTGGTGTTGACAAGGGTTGTCGTGCGTACGTGAGCACAAGGAACGAGGGTTGGTTTGAGTTGTGTATTGTGTTATCTAAACAAGCGAGGTGGGCTTTCTTTTACTAAACTCTTTCATTTTTCCAAAGTATGATTGTGGAGCTATAAGGGTGGTTTAAAGTGCTATGTCACGCTATGGATTGTTTTGATTGAGATTGTGTGCCTGATGCCTAGTTCGTCTGAGTTTACTCCGTTAGGCTATATGGCTATGTGTGAAACAAATTCGGGTCTGAGTAGGGCCGCAAACCCTATCAGGTTGTGTACACTGGTGGGATCGGGAGCCGTCCTTGCTAGTCGGCCGGTCTCGTGGGCGAATAGTGTGGCCACACATTCGTCGCACTGTGGAAAGATGATGTGATTGTTGGATTGTTGAGAAAGTGGGGAGATTGTTTGTCTGGCTAGACTATGAAATGTTTTTGTGTTCTCGATGACTTTTCTTAAATACATGTAAAACTCGAGTTCACTGGTATGGATGACATAACTGTTATAAAATATTTTCGGCAAGAGCCCATTGAGTGCAACAAGTACTCAGCCCTGCATATGTTTTCTTTATGTGCAGGTTGAGAGGGATGTTGCGATGGATGTTGAGTCGGCTTAGGAAATTTGGATGCGTTGTGTCTTCATACATAGGCGTCATCCTAAGACTCTCTTGATAACTTATTTCCGCTGCTACTTTTTGAAACTAATGTCATAAGAATTTACTTTACTTTGTATGGTTTTGATTGCGTAAAACACTTGGATACTTTCAATTCGGCTGCTTACTTTCTTTTAACTAAAATGTTTTGTAGTTAAAACAATTGTTCTTTTGGAAATTAATTAACTTTTGCTTTAAGTGTCGACTTTTAATGTGCCCCCCATTTCTTCCCCGCTTCTTAGTCCCTCCCCTTAGTCATGATTTCCCCGTCCTTGCTATCCTTAGTAAGGTCGGCCGCGACAGAGTGGTATCAGAGCTTCGTTCTTTCGCTCTGGTCCGAGAGTCTTCTTTCACCTTAAGTCTAGAATAGTAGACCATAAACTAGAAGTGTCACGAAGGCTCAACATTCAAAGCATCGCGCTCAACCAAAGAAAGTGAGGTATGTTTTAAGTTATTGCAAGCATGTGAGATCGATGCATGAAATTGATGACGATATGATGATGATGTTTTGGGCAAGTGTACACATGTGAATGAATGATATGCGTAAAGATGAATTGTGATGATATGACTATGTGGAATATGAGTATGATTGACATGATGATCTAAGCATGTATTATATCCGTGAATACGATGTTGTGATAGTATGATTCTGTGGAGTACGAGCATGATATTGTTATGGTGTGAGTATGTGAGACATGAGCAAGATTAGTATGATGACCTAAGTGTGTGTAAGTGATATGACGAAAGCATGTGAACATAGAGAGCCTTTAGATGATATCACATTAGTGATGTGTGATAAGCCTTAGACCTAGCACGAATAGCGAGTTAAAATGTAGTATAAGGAATCTTCGTTTGCTAAGAAAAAAAATTTCGTCTTCGCATAGATGGTACGAACGAAACGAACCGCACTTAAGAGCGCCCAATATAGTGACAGAATGCGACAAGCGATAGACGACTACCGCAGCTACGAGAGAGAAGAAGGAAAAGCTCTAGGAGAGGTTGTCACCCATTTCGAAACCCTGCGGCGAAAGGTCCACGTGTACCATGCATCGTCCTATGGTGGCATAAGAAGACTAGTTGAGTTGATGCCCGAGAGTTGGAAGGATTGGATGGAAGCAACGGCCAGTCGATTCACGTGGTACGAACCATGAATTAATGGGATGGATGGCGACATGAAAGGCTTCCTGAAGGCCTTAAAGTGTGCTCTAGTGGACTCTCATTTTGAGCGACCACCGTCGGCGGGTGAGGAGAAAGATGAAATAGTATGGGAGTTCAAGCACATGATCGAGATTGAACCCGTAGCAGGGGGTGAAACCGAAGCAAGAGTAGGAATGGTTCCAGGCTTCGAAGGCGACTATGTTCAGGAAGACACGGATGATGATGAGGACCTTCGTATGTTTGACGAGTATCCTAGAGGGATTTACCCGGGAAGAGAGGAGGACCCGGAAAAAGAAGAGGACCCAGAAGAAGAAAAAAATAACGATAGATAGTTCGATATCGTTTTCCTTTTAAGTTGTTAGAATCAAATAGGAGTAGTAAGTTTCTTGTTTTTGAGTTTGAACGAATGTTTGTTTCCCTTTCCAAGCTTCTATAAAAGTTCCACGTTTTATCTGACTTTGCGTACTTGTGGTTTAACGTTACGTGCACGTGAATGAATGCAAGCAAGTTTCATTTTTGATAACGGCGAATACTAACAATGACACTAACTTGTGTTTTAGATCAAGATGGCACTGAGACGTAGACGCGGTCCACGAGTCGGGGGAAATAAAGAAGAACGGTAGGAGAGATGTGTTGGGAATCAACCCCTGCCTCCACCACCACCCCTACCGCACCCTCAAGATAAAGAATACATTACGACGTTCCGCAAAGAAAAACCCCCAAAGTTTGATGGGTTAGGAGAGCCACAGAAGGCAGAGGCTTGGATCCGCGAGATCGAGCGTATTTTTGAGTTCATGGTATGCACGGACAGGGAGCGTCTGGTGTGCGTAACTTATCAATTGACTGGGCCGGCATATCATTGGTGGAAGACTAGACGAAGAACAATGGACCCTGCCCGCCGAGAGGCTTTGACATGGGATGAATTCAAGGAAGAGATGTACAATAAGTACGTCCCTATGAGCTACCGACGAGCCAAGAGAGCAGAGTTCCACACTTTGAAGCAAGGAAATATGACAGTGTCGGAATATGACTATGCACTTTGCGAGATGACTCGATATGCACCTGAGTTGGTAGACACGGATGAGAAAATGGCCGCGAAGTTCTGCTCTGGCCTTAGAACTGAGATAAGAGTAGCCGTGGCCAGTCGCCAAGGAGTTCCTTACGCCGAGCTTTTGAGTTGTGCCTTAGATGTGGAATAGGCACTCCCTAAGAATGAGAGAGTGACAAATCCTACACCACCCACACAACAACAGCATTATCGGGGCAAGAGGGAGTGGGAAGGAAACTGAGCCCCGTATGACAACAAGCGACACCTTCCCACTTTCCGCCAGCCCCAGAATTTTGGCCGACAGGTTGTGCCACAACAAAGAGGAAATCAGCCGAGGACACCTTACTGCAATCGGTGCTCCAAGTTCCACGTTGGGGAGTACAGAGTCAGAGGCATCCGATACTTCGCTTGTGGTGGGAATGGACACATGTCTCAAGAGTGTCCGAACAACAAAGGAGTAATGAGAAATGGACAAGGACCGAGGCAGCCGCAACAACCTCAACCGATCTGACAAGTGGCCCCGCAACAGGCAAGGGCATATTCCTTGAGAGGAAAGCAAGGGCAGGAGCAACAAGGCATCAAGGGCAAAGATAACTTGGCAGGTATGGGAAAGATCCAACAACTCCCTATTATTGTGCTGTTTGATACGGGTGTGTCACACTCTTTTATATCAATGTCATGTGTGAAAGCCTTATAGAACTCCCTACTGCTAAGCTTGAATTTGAATGTATCTTCACCTGTTGGAGGTCTGATTGATATTACACGACTTTGCTCGAACGTAGAGTTTGTGTTAGGAAAATTAGGAGTGGTAGCTCGACTTTTACACGTTATGCCTTTGGAGAACGTATATATAATTTTGGGAATGGATTGGCTTACCGAGAACCACGAAACGATTCTGTAACATCCCTAATTTTTTATTTTGCGATATTTATCCAAATTAAATCCAAAACAAACTATTCCAAACTTGTACTACATGAATTTCGAATCCTAGTCTATTCTAGAGGGATTTTGAAAAATCCCCTAATTTAATTAGGAGGATGGATTATTCCTTTGATTTAATTGGTACCTTGTTGATTCCCTTCATTATTTTAAATCCAAATTAAATCTTTTCACATTTTATTTCCTCACCATAATTTGATTAATATTCGAATTATCCCCTTGTGGGAATAATACCCAAATCTTTGGCGCCTTTGATTAAGAAGGAAATAATATTTGTTTCTCTGTTTTGTGGAATACCTTCTATTCAAATAAATAACAAATTAATTGGGGATGTGAATATTTTCCTTGTATTGTGCTCTCCATATCACACGCCCCTTATGCTTCAAATTTCCTTGTGGAAATTTATTTAATTGTTACCTATTTTATGGGAGTCTTTTCATATAAAGAAATTACCAAATTTAAATCTTATTCTTATTTAATTGAGGATTTAAATAATTTTCTTTGTGCACACCTTTAAAATTTTCGGCCCCTCCCTCATTATTTCCTACTTGGAGATTTAATTTACTTTGTTCCCTTGTTTATGGAATAGTCATTGTTTTATTTCCTAAATTGTGAATCTATTTCTTCCCAAGTAAATACCAAATAAATTCCTTATTAATTTCCCAGCCAAGTTTTCGAAAATTGCCTTTCTTTTAATTATGGGATTTTATTATTGGCCTCTATTTTATTCCTCCACAATTAATTAATTTTGTGGGATTAAACCTAGGACTATATAATCACATAAACTAAACCCTAGCCCCCATTCCTCCTCATTTTTCATCCCTCTCCCTCCTCCCCCTCTCTTCACACGCCTCCCTCTCCTCCCTCTCTTCATCCTCTCCAAAATTCCTTCCATCCTTGTTCTTGCACCCATTAGAGTTGGATTTTCAAGAATTCCCGAAGAATCGCGTATATACTTGCTTCTACCGTTTGATTTTTGATTCAAGAAGGTATAACTAAAATCTTTTCCTCATCTTCTCCATTGAAACCTTGTTCTTGATTCCCTCATACATATAGTGACTGTAGGAATCATAGATCGCATAATTAATCAATGGGAATTTGTGTTTTGTATGAGAAAAATTGTGAATATGCGATTTTGAATGAATATGTGTGAAGTTTGAATGAATCATTGGTGAATGATGTGTGATCATATGAGAACATGATTGTGAGAGCCTTTTGAAGCATGATTGTGTTTGGATGAATGAGGAAGAAACCCTAATTTCGAAATTGTGAAACCTGAAAACTGTGGTGTTCGGACAGTGGATTCCGACGTGTGTTTGACTGACCAAACGACCTTATTTTGGTGCGAATTTTTTTTCTGAGTAAACTTCAAGGTGTTTTCTATGTTGTGTGTAAATTGCAGCCCCTTTTGACAAAAGATGAATATTTAATAAATTTTTGAAGTCGACTGCGCAATTCTACCAGAAACTTGTATTCTCGCCCAAAAAGTTTCGTTTTCTATCTGACCGACCAAATGGCCTCATTTTGATGTGAATTTTGAACTGGTTGAACTGGAATGTGTCTACTGTGTTGTGACCAAATTTTAGCTTTATATGAGGTCAGATGGATATTTGGTGATTTTTACAAACCAACTACGCAGTTATGCCAGATTTGTTGCTACGTTAAAATATCATTTGTTGCCAAGTTGGGTGAATTATATGATGCATGTATGATTAAGGAATGTATCCTATGATGTGATTATGTGTGATACGTTGAGAAATATTATGGCATGTTTTCCTTATGTTGATGAATGTTGGGATGGGTAATTTAAGAGAACGATGAAAGGAACGATAGGACATGCATGATAATGTGAATTAAGGGAAGGCTGAATTGTGTTGTGATGTCGGCAAGGGTTATTCTGTGTACGTGAGCACAAGGAACGAGGGTTGCCTTAAGTTGGATATTAAATTGTTTAATCAAACGAGGTGGGCTTTCTTTTACAAATCTTTTTATTTTCTGAAAATATGATGTGGTGTTATAAGGGTGGTTTAACTTGTTATGTCATGCCATGTTGTTTTTGTTTGTGAGATTGTTGCATGATGTCTAGTTCGTCTGAGCTTGCTCCGTTAGGCTATATGGCTGCATTGTGAAACGAATTCAGGTCTGAGTAGGGCCGCAAACCCTATAAGGTTGTGTACACTGGTGGGATCGTGAGCCGTCCTTGCTAGTCGGCCTGTCTCGTGGGCGAATAGTTTGGCCACACTTTCGTCGCACTGTGATATGATGACTATGATTGATGGATTTATGAGAAAGTGGGGAGATTGACTATCTGGCCAGACTTTGAAATATTTTTGTGTTCTCGTGATATTTCATAACTATATGTAAAACACGAGATCACTGGTATGGATGACATAATTGTATAAAATGTTTTCGGCATGAGCCCATTGAGTACAACAAGTACTCAGCCCGGCATGTGTTTTCCCTATGTGCAGGTTGAGCGGGATGATGCGGTGGATGTTGAGTCGGCCTAGGAAATGTTGGATGCGTTGTGTCTTCATACATAGGCGTCATCCTTGACTCTCTTTGAAAACTTATCTCTGCTGCTATATTTTTTGGAACTATGCCTCAAGACCTTATTTTATTTCGTACTGTTTTTTAGCATGTCCATTTGTATTAGGCTTTAGCCCTATGTTTACCTTGTTACTCTAAAATGGTTTTTCGTAAACTAAACCAAATGCTTTCTTTTGGAAGTTAATTGGATTTTGATATTTATTTTCCCTACTGCTTCTTTTGAATGAAAAAAAATTCATTTGCTATAAGTCTTTGCTAATTAATAATAAATTTATAACATTTAGTTTCTGTAAACTAAAAATTCGTTGTTTAACTTTTAATGAACTAAAATATATTGCCTTAAAGCTAATTAAGTTTTCCATATAAACTGTTATCCTTAAATGTTGTCTTTATTGCTATCCCTTGGTAACGATCGCCTCGTTTATAGTACCCCTAGTATGGTCGGTTGTGACAGAGTGGTATCAGAGCTTCGTTCTTTCGCTCTGGTCCGAGAGTCTTCTTTTACCTTAAGTCTAGATTAGTGAATCCTTATTGACTAGAAGTGTCACGAAGGCTCAACATCCAAAGCATCACGCTCAACCAAGGAAAGTGAGGTATGTTCTAAGTTGTGGATGAAATATGAGAACGATGTATAAAACTGATGATATGATGAGGATGTTTTGGGCAAAAGGATGCATGAGCATGTAATTACGTGATGATATGATGTTATTTTCATATTGAAATTCGTGAATAAATGATGTGATGACATAAAGAAGTTGAATGTGAGCATGACTGGTATGATAATCTAAACACGTGTATTATGTGGAAACAATATTGTGATAGTGTGAATATGTGGAATATGAGCATGAATTAACAAGATGATATAAGCACGTGTTGTATGCACGAACATGATATTGATATGGTATGATTACGTGTGGCATGAACAAGATTTTTATAATGACCTAAGTACATGCCAAATGGGCGAAAGTGATAAGACATGAGCATGAACTTCGTGATGTTAGATGTGTATCATGTGCAAAAATACTACGACGATAGCATGTGAAGATATGAAGCCGTAAGATAATATTAAACTTCAAACTACATGACGAACTTAGGAATCATCACAAGCAAACAATGGTATAAAACGTGTTTTAAAAAGAAACTTTCGTTTTCCGTAGATGGTACGAACGAAACAAACCGTGCTTAAGAGCAGTCAATATAGTGCCAGAACGCGACAAGCAATATACGATTACCACCACTACGAGAGAGAAGAAGGAAAAGCCTTAAGAGAGGTCGTCGCCCATTTCAAAACCCTGTGGCGAAAAGTCCGCAGGGGTACCATGCGAAGTCCTATAGTGGCATAAGGAGGCTAGTCGAGTTGATGCCCGAGAGTTGGAACTCTTGGATGGAAGCAACGGCCAGTCGGTTTACGTGGTACTAACCACGAAGTAATGGGATGGATGGCGACATGAAAGGTTTTCTGAAAGCCTTACAGTGTGCTCTGATTGACTCTCGTTTTAAGCAACCACCGTCGGCGGAAGATGAGAAAGACGAGATAGTTTGGGAAGAAAAACCCATGATCGACGTTAAGACCGCGACGGAAGGTGAAGCCATGGCACAAGTAGGGATGATTCAGGGCTTCGAGAGTTGATTATGTAGACGACATTATGGATGATGATGAGGACTTCCGTTGGCTCGAAGAGGACCCGGAAGTGGAAGAAGACCCGGAAGAGGAAGAGTACATCGATAGATATATGAATGTTTTTTTTTCTTAAGTTGTTATGACGATGGAAGTAGTACCTTTTGCTTTTGTTTCCAAACAAATGTTTCGATTTTCCTTTCCACGTTATCTATGGAAGTTCACTTTTCGCATAACTATCAATATGCCACCAAGACGTAAACGTGGTCCACGAGTGGAGAACAATATGGGGGAACAGACAGAGGGAAGTGTCGGTAATCCACACCCGCCTCCACCACCACCTCTACCCCAACCAAACGAAAGGGAATACATCAAGGCCTTTCGAAAAGAGAACCCACCCAAGTTTGATGGGTTGGGCGAGCCCCCGAAGGCAGAGGCATGGGTACGCGACCTTGAGCGTATCTTTGACTTTATGGGATGCACTGATAGGGAACGTCTGGCATGCGTGACTTATCAACTGACAGGTCCCGCTGACTTTTGGTGGGAAACTAAGAGGAGAACCATGGACTCCGCTCGCCGTGAGGCACTTGGGAAGATTTAAGGAGGAAGTGTACAACAAGTATGTTCCCATTAGTTATCGACGATCGAAAGTAGTAGAGTTCCACACCTTAAAACAAGGAAACATGACGGTCACGGAGTACGACCGCGCCCTATGTGAGATGACCCGTTATGCGCCAGAATTGGTGGACACATACGAGAAGATGGCGGCCAAGTTTCGTTCTGGCCTTAGACCCGAGATATGGGCAGCTGTGGCCAGCCGCAGGAGAATTCCTTATTCCGAGGTGTTGGGCTGCGCCTTAGATGTGGAAGAAGCACTGCCCAAGAACGAGAGGGCAATAAATCCTACACCACCCGCACTCCCATTGAACTATAGAGACAAGGGGAAGTGGGAAGGAAACTGAGCTCCTTTTGACAACAAGCAGCGTTTTCCCACTTTTCGGCACCCGCAGAACCATGGCCGCCAAGTTGTGCCACATCAGAAGGGAATCCCACAGAGAACACCCTACTATAATCGGTGCTCCAGGTATCATGTTGGGGAGTGCAGAGTTGGAGGTATTCGGTGTTATGCCTGCGGTGGAAATAGGCACATGTCTCGAGAGTGCCCAAGGTGGAGCAAAGAATGGGCAAGGACAGAGGCCACCGCAACAGCCACAACCGATCCGACAAGTGGCCCCAAACAAGCAAGGGCGTATGCGCTGAAAGGAAATCAAGTGCGAGAGCAGCAGGCCAACAAGGGCAAGGAGAATTTGGCAGGTATGGGAAAGCTCCAACAACTACCTATTATCGTGTTGTTTGTGTTGGGGTTTGGTGCCCCTTGCACAGCGGAAGTCATGCATACACAAATAAATCAGATCTACAGATCTATTTGACCGATTATGGGATTAATTGATTCACATGTTAAACAATCAATTGCATACAAGAACACATAATTCACAAATAAGGAATCAAAACCTTAGTTCATGAATTCCTACGGTTTAGGGTTACCGATCTGATTCTCCAAAGAATCGACGATTGCTTGCGCCTTCTCCACGTGATGTTCTTCATACTCAACCACGAATCTTCTAATCTGTATCCCGAACTCAGATAATGACCTTTGGGTGGGCAAAGCTTGTCAGAATCGAAAGGACTTAACTAAACAGAAGACTGAACTTCACTTCCGTGAAACTGAAAATTTCGTCCACTCCCTTGAGAGAGGGAGCACGAATTTTAATCATTAAAATCAATCAAAATAGTCTTCTATCTAGTCTCCTTAATATAGAGTTATGATGGGCCAGATTAGGGATCCATGGAGGTTAGACTTGGGCCAAACCTGTTGGACTTTTACTAATTAAATTGAGCACCAATTTAATACAAGTCCAATAGAATATTATTATCATCCACTATAGTATGATAATATTGATTGTCCGTCCAATCCTAAATTACGAGTAATTCGGGCTTTACCTCTTTAATTTATTATCTCCCGTGTTTAAGATATAAATATCCATTAATAAATTTAAGTCTGCTATTTGACTTTAATTAATTAATATCTTTTTCCAAGAGTTGTCTAGTTCAAAATCTTTATTTATTATTCTGGAATAAATTCCAACCGGCCGGGTTTCTGAATAATAAAACCTTTTTCGAACACCTCTTGAGGATATTATCAAACTGGACTCACCCAGCACACGATTCATTGCAATAACAATACTAGCACCTCTAGACATTGATCACCACTACCCAAGATACCAGGATTCTTGGATTGCGAAAAATCCGCACCATTTGATAAATCAAAGTAGTGCATAATCAATATCGTATGCTCAATGTTATTTCAACAATGATTAAGAAATAACAATCACCGAGACCTCGTCTTTCAGTAAATAGCAAGAAAGACTTATATCAACTGTTAGATCCTTCAGTGCTATACCACACCAGTGTCGTTTATTTCCTAAGGTAAGGAAACATGCGGACTGACACTGCATCCTTTCACGATAGGTAGCCAAAGCCTATCTGGGTTGTGAAATTCTATTTCTATTCTACAAAGGACCGACTGCGTCACCTTCTGTGAACGTCGTTCACGACCAGTCTACTATGTAGAAGAATTAGACT
The DNA here is from genome assembly GCF_004379255.2 of Salvia splendens. Classification (NCBI taxonomy): domain Eukaryota; kingdom Viridiplantae; phylum Streptophyta; class Magnoliopsida; order Lamiales; family Lamiaceae; genus Salvia; species Salvia splendens. Next base: position 18,652,613 of record NC_056039.1, read on the forward strand.
TATTTGCTTCTTATACATTTAAACGTTTGAGAAACATCTTATAAATGCATAAGCAAACATCAATGCGACAAAATAACTTCTTATCGCCTTGGAATAAAAGTGGATTGTAGAGTTTATTGTATACAAGCAATTCTATCCGTGCAACATGCTCGAAATATGCTTTTCAGTATAAAAGTGGATTGTAGAGTTTATTGTATAAATGCATAAGCAAACATCAATGCGACAAAATATGCTTAATACATAATCGCAAACAATTTATGTATCTCGCAACTGTGAAAACCAAAATAAGTACGCCTCTAGTGAGGTCATACAAATTCGGATTCCAACAATTTCCGGGTCACAATACAGACGGATAGTCCAGAGACCACTAAGGTGGCATGGCCGCCAAATATTGCCTAAGCTTTTACCCTAAATATTAGCAACTAGGAATTTCATTTCTGTTTTGATACTCCTTCTAGGGAAGGTCGTACGCTACTAACAAAATTAAATAGCTATCTTATAAATATGGTTGAACACATGAACTTGCAATTTCACAGGATTATGGCTCCCACTAGGGTGGGTCGCGATAATATTAGAAACTCGCTTCTTGTTTAAACAATTTACTATTAAGAAGTCTAATCTTATGAACTTGCTATTTCGTAGGATTATTGATCCCACTAAGGTGGGTCGCGATAATATTAGAAACTGCTTCATATATAGACCAATTTATGGAGACCATATACAACACACTGTTGTAATTATCGCTTAGTCATTTTAAACATGGTTTTTGCATAATTATCAAACAAGCAGATAAGGCAGATAATCCACTTAAAACAGATTAACACCAAATAAATAGATAAGTCCATTTACTTCATGGTAATTAATCACACTGGATAATTATTGAAATTATTTAATAAATCTAGGGAGATTTAAATAAATAATTAATTTCTTATCTTATCCAAAATATGAATTTCGGATTTGATAAATTTATCTTGGATAATGACTATCCAAATTAATTTAGGATTTATCTAGATAGAGTTGAATCTATCTAAATCCTTTTTGGGATTATTCTAGATTTTATAAGAATAAAATCAAATCCTTAAATTCAAGATAAGACTGATCTTGGATTATCATTATCAAAATCGTACTAGGATATTTCAGGATAGAAACAAATCTATCCAAATCCATAAGATAAAATCCAATCACTCTAAGATTTAAGAAAATCTTAAATTATTTAGAATAAGAAACTAGAATATATCATATCTATTAGGATTTATCTAGATAAAATTAACTTTATCAAAATCCAATTAGATTAGGATTATCGTGTATTATCTTTATCCAAATTTATCTAGGATATTTTCTAAATAGAAATAAATCTATTTATATCCATAAAATTAGGATAAACTAGAATTCATATTAATTAATTCAACTAGGATTTAACTAGATAGAACTAAATCTATCTTAAATCCAAAAGATAATACAATACTGGATTAATAATTATCTAAATGTACTTAGATATATTCTAGATAGATATGAATCTATCAATATCTATAAGATATAGATAAACTTAATTATCTAAATCACAGGGATATTTTCTTAATACAATTAAATCTAGAAATATCCACAAGATAAAGATAAACATAGATTTTAATATCCAAATCTACTAAGATGTATTCTAGATAGATATAAATCTATTAATATCTACAAGATATGGATAAACTTAACTAATGTTTATCTTAGTGTACCTAGGATTTATTCACATAGAATTAAATCTACATAAATCCATAAGACAATAAAATTAATTATTATCCAAATTTAATTGATTATATATCTAGTCTATCTAGGATTTATTCACATCGAATTAAATCTGTATAAATCCATAAGACAAAATAAAAGTAATTATAATTATCCTAATTTATCTAGGATTTATGTAGATAGAATTTAATCTATCTAAATCCATAAAATAAGGATAAAACTTCAATTAATCCACAATTTAAATAAAATTAAAATTTAGATAATCCACATAAGATATATTCAAATTTTATTCAAAATTAATGTTGAATCTTTCCAAATTTAGTTACTAAGGTTTAGGAAAACCTAACAAATTTAGAAAATTTCTCCAAAATTAGTTCTATGTTTAGGAAAACCCTAACTAATTTTTGAAAATTTCAACGCAGCCACCCGGAGCCGCTGCTGCTCGTCTCCATCGCTACCGCTGCGTCGTCGTCACTGCTGTGACGTCGCTTACGCAGCCGCTGCTGCCCCAACACGAAACTGCTGCTGCGTCATCACCGTTGCTGCCAGCATCCCGTCGAGGCAGCCCAGCCCGAAAGCTTGGGCAGCCTGAACTCCGGTCGCCGCCGCTGTTACAAATGGACTGTCGCTGCTGTTGTGTCGCGGTCCGATCAGCGCTGCAACTTCTGCTCGCTGATGGCCTATCGAGTCCGGGAGCTTCCCTCGAAGGGCTCCCACCTTAACCGCCACCACTGCTTACATAGCCGTTAGAGGCTCCCACTCGCCGGTGATTTTTCCGCAGCCGTGGGTGTGCAAATTGACGATTTGATTATCATGTTTTAAAATAACGTAGAAGAATCACACAAGAATTTATTCAAACATCCCGTACATACATATAACTAATTAATCAAAACATGCAAGTAATGATTACTCTATTGATTAAAAATCACGTACATACACATAACCAATTAATCAAAACATGCAAGTAATGATTACTCTATTGATTAAAAATCACGTACATACACGAGATATACGGGCAGCGCCGAGGCTTGAATTCACAGTTACGAGCAGCCCCGACGCAAGCGCCGGCTGCTCGTGCCAGCCGAGTACTCCCTCTCCATTGGTTCTCATTCTTCGTCGTTCGTTCAAACAAAATTAAATAACACAAAACGAAGAAAATCATGCGTTCAAGCAATTTACATAACATGAAATTGATCCACATAATCAGAGCAAAAAATTGGCTCTAATACCAATTGCTGGGGTTTGGTGCCCCTTGCACAGCGGAAGTCATGCATACATAAATAAATCAGATCTACAGATCTATTTGACCGATTATGGGATTAATTGATTCACATGTTAAACAATCAATTGCATACAAGAACACATATAATTCACAAATAAGGAATCAAAACCCTAGTTCATGAATTCCTACGGTTTAGGGTTACCGATCTGATTCTCCAAAGAATCGACGATTGCTTGCGCCTTCTCCACGTGATGTTCTTCATACTCAATCACGAATCTTCTAATCTGTATCCCGAACTCAGATAATGACCTTTGGGTGGGCAAAGCTAGTCAGAATAGAAAGGACTTAACTAGGCAGAAGACTGAACTTCAGTTCCGTGAAACTGAAAATTTCGTCCACTCCCTTGAGAGAGGGAGCACGAATTTTAATAATTAAAATCAATCAAAATAGTCTTCTATCTAGTCTCCTTTATATAGAGTTATGATGGGCCAGATTAGGGATCCATGAAGGTTGGACTTGGGTCAAACCTGTTGGACTTTTACTAATTAAATTGAGCCCCAATTTAATACAAGTCCAATAGAATATTATTATCATCCACTATAGTATAATAATATTGACTGCCCGTCCAATCCTATATTAAGAGTAATCCGGGCTTTACCTCTTTAATTTATTATTTCCCGTGTTTAAGATATAAATATCCATTAATAAATTTAAGTCCGCTATTTGACTTTAATTAATTAATATCTTTTTCCAAGAGTTGTCTAGTTCAAAATCTTTATTTATTATTCTGGAACAAATTCCAACCGGCCGGGTTTCTGAATAATAAAACCTTTTTCGAACACCTCTTGAGGATATTATCAAACTGGACTCACCCAGCGCACGATTCATTGCAATAACAATACTAGCACCTCTAGACATTGATCACCACTACCCAAGATACCAGGATTCTTGGATAGCGAAAAATCTGCACAATTTGATAAATCAAAGTAGTGCATAATCAATATCGTATGCTCAATGTTATGTCAACAATGATTAAGAAATAACAATCACCGAGACCTCGTCTTTCAGTAAATAGCAAGAAAGACTTATCTCAACTGTTAGATCCTTCAGTGCTATACCACACTAGTGTCGTTTATTTCCTAAGGTAAGGAAACATGCGGACTGACACTGCAACCTTTCACGATAGGTAGCCAAAGCCTATCTGGGTTGTGAAATTCTATTTCTATTTTACAAAGGACCGACTGCGTCACCTTCTGTGAACGTCGTTCACGACCAGTCTACCATGTAGAAGAATTAGACTTATTTGCTTCTTATACATTTAAACGTTTGAGAAATATCTTTTAAATGCATAAGCAAACATCAATGCGACAAAATTACTTCTTATCGCCTTGGGATAAAAGTGGATTGTAGAGTTTATTGTATACAAGCAATTCTATCAGTGCAACATGCTCGAAATATGCTTTTCAGTATACCAATCTTGTAACACCCGTACTTTTCATAGTGCTTGGCGCGCATGAAATCGAGGAACGGTTGAAGGAATTATATTTGGAACAACACCAAATATAAGTTGTGCCGTTCAACGTACGTTATTTTTTGTTTGTGAAGAACGAGTTAACAAAATTAAATAAAGACCCGTGAATTTTAATTATCGAAGGAAGATACGAGAAAAATAAAGTATGTATTCTTTTTATACGTGGACTTCTCAAATTAAAAGTAGAGTCCGAATGATTATCTACAAAAAATGGCTTGGGCCCTAACTATTTAAGAATCTAGCCAATTAATAAATATACAAACTTGGGCTTGCCACTATTGAGCCCAAAACAAATTAAATCAAAATGTGGGAGCAAGCCCAACACCCTCCTTCCTTCTTCCTCTTCTCGGCCGTTTCCCCTACAATAGTGACCCTCCACCTTTCAAACCTTCTATCTTCCACCATTAAATCCTACAAACCAAAGGTCACACATTAATCCACAAGTCCTTCATGTATCCCTTTCTCTAACACTTCACATTCACAACTTCAATCAAAGAAAAAAAATGAGAGGAGCCGAGAGGGATATTTGCCGAGAGGAAGGGGAGAAATTTTTGGCTACCATCCTTTGTGTTTCTACAACCAAATTCAACCATTTTTGGAGGTATAATCTTTTCCTATCACCAAGCATGAGATTGTTATAGCTATGCATATATGTTTTTCACACATCCTTTACCATAACCAATTCAAATAGCAATCAACTAAGAATCAATCAAACTATCGCCGTATGTAATCAAAACCACGAAAGAACTTAACTCTATAATCATAACGGGTATTGCGGGATGTTTCAGAGTGGTTCGGGGTGTTTCCGGGGAAGAGGTAGCCGCCGGCAGCGGCGAGCGACCGGTGACAGCAGCGGCTCCTCCCCGTGGCAGCAGCAACGCGGTGGCAGTAGCTCTTCTCACCCCCGCGGCAGCAGCTCCCCGACGGCAGCGGCGACGTCGGATCGTCTCAGCGGCAGCAGCTCCCCGACGGCACGGCAGCGATGGCGGTGGCGAACAGAACCGGCGGCGGCCGCTGCAATGGGCACCGATTCCTCGCCGACAGTGCAGCCGCAGTGGTGTCCGACGGAGGTGAAGGCAGCATGCCGGAGCGAGGGACGGGGAAGGGAGAGTCGGCGTTTCCTCTCTGTTCCGTCGAATTGGTGGAGTAGAGAGAGAGAGAAAAAGAAAGAGAGATAGATGGAGAGAGAAGATAGAGAGGGAGATAAAAGAATTTTGGGCCTTTGTTTTGTTTGAGCCTTATAATATTAATTGGAAGTTTAGTTAAATTTTGGGCTCTTTTAATTGATGGGGCTCACCAATTAATTTGGAGGAATAAGGCGGGCTAAGTAATTAAATCTTTTGGGCCGTCAATTAAAATTAAATCGGGGGAAATTATTTAATTAAATCCCGGAACGTTTTAGAAGGAAGAATAATTTTACCCTAAGCATGAAATAATATGTTTTCAAAGATAAAGAATTTCGATAATTAAAGTATGCGCTTAAATAATTTTTAGAAATTAATTTCGACGTCAGGGAAAATACGAGGAGCCAACGGAGGAAAGAACGAGCGTAAGCGGCCGACCGGCGTCGCACGCGACGCCTTGGGCGGTTGTCGAATAATCGAAAATGCACGAAAATCGAGGAAACGAATTAAAGGATTTTAATTAGAGTGCATGCATTCTAAATACCTTCGTTACCGAGTTTTGATGTGAACTTTATGTATTTTCCGAAAAGGTGGTTCGCACGCACGCTAAAAGTCGGAACGAGAAACTATTTACGGAAATCCTAAGCTTTTGAGGTGGGCTTTAACTTTTATTTTAAATTGGTATGTTTATGGTGTAATAAGGATGGTTTTTAAATAGTATTTCATGCCGTGTTTTTATGTTTTGAAATTGCCTATCTGATTGTCTACTAGAATAAAACTCTACTAGACTTTGATGGTTAACGAATTCGGGTCTAACTAGGGTCTAAGCCATACTTAGGCTAGTGCACTGATGGGGATCGTGAGCCGTCCCCTAGGTCGGCCGGTCCAGTGATCGAGTTTGTGGCCACATTCTCGTTTCACATGATGGTTCAGATATGGTATATGATGGAGGATGATGATTGCCTGCAGACATAACACTATTTTAAGGAATGATTTTAGTGTTTCTCGGCCTTTTAAAGTAAACCCGAGTTTCACTCAATGATGGCTTGACATAACTTAAACGATAAATGTATTTCGGGCATGAGTTCACTGGGTGCATTAAGTACTCAGCCCCTGCATATGTTTTCCCTATGTGCAGGTTGAGCGAGGACGGGAGGCGGAGGATGTTGAGCAATGATTCCAGAATTGAATTCAATAACTGTTCCGGTTACTATTGTGTCTTCATACATAGTAGTAGCCAAACTCTCAATTGCTTCCGCTACTCTACGTTTTAAGAATTTCTTTTATTTCCTTTGGATTGTCAAACTATGTCATTCATGTTATGTACTTTCGGGATTTGAAACTTTGAATTGATAATGGAATTTCACCTTTTGATCTACATGTTGTACCCCTTGATTGTTTTCCCCCTTCTTCCCCGCTTCTTAATTCCCCCACTAGTCGCGATCCACCGTGCTTTCTATCCTTAGTAAGTGCGGTCGTGACAAATCCTAACAGTTTGATACGGGTGCTTCGCATTCTTTTATTTCGATGTCATGTGTGAATGCCTTAGAACTCGTTACTGCTAAACTTGACTTGGGTTTGAGGGTGTCGTCACCTGTTGGAGGGTTAATTGATATTGTGCAAACTTGCTCGAACATAGAGTTTGCGTTAGAAGAATTAGGAGTAGTGGCCCAACTTTTGCATGTTATACCTTTGGAAAACGTACACATAATTTTGGGAATGGATTGGCTTACCGAGAACCACGCAACGATTCACTGTAAAGAGAGACAGATTTATTTTCAAGCCCCGGGCAAAGAGCCGACTATCTTATATGGGATCTCCATGAACCGACGAACCTCCATAATCTCCGCATTGCAAGCAACCACGATGATAAGAAAAGGGCGTCCATCGTATCTTGTGTACTTGAACGGAGAGGAAAAGAAGGATTTGAAAGTGGAAGACGTGGTAGTAGTACGGGAATTTCCCAAGGTGTTTTCCGAAGCTTTGGCTGGACCACCACCCGACGACAATTAGAGTTCACTATTGATTTGGAACCAGGGTCTGCGCCAGTATCGAAGGTGCCATACCGAATGGCCCCTAAAGAGTTGGCAGAATTGAAGATTCAGTTGCAAGAACTGTTAGACTTGGGTTTTATTCAACCTAGTGTGTCACCGTGGGGAGCGCCAGTGTTGTTCGTTAAGAAAAAGGATGGAACGATGAGGATGTGCATCGACTATCGTGAGCTCAACAAGATGACCTTGAAGAATAAGCACCCACTGCCGAGGATTGATGATTTGTTTGACCAACTTTGAGGAGCGGGCGTATTTTCAAAAATGGACTTGAGGTCGGGATATCATCAACTAAAGGTCTGACGCGAGGATGTGCCTAAGACTGCTTTTCGCACTCGTTATGGGCATTATGAATTCATCATGATGCCATTTGGGCTGACCAACGCCCCGGCCGTCTTCATGGACTTGATGAACTGAGTTTTCCACGAGTATCTTGACAAGTTTGTGTTAGTCTTCATCGACGAAGTTTTAGTATACTCGAAGAACAAGGAGGAAAATGGAGGTGTTGGGGTTTGGAGCCCCTTGCACAGCGGAAGTCATGCATTCACAAATAAATCATACATACATATCTATTTGACCGATTATGGGATTAATTAACTACATGTTAAACAGAGAATTGCATCCAAGAACGCACATAAATCATGTAAAAGGAATTAAAATCTGAAACATGAATTTCCTACGGATTAAAATTACCGATCTGATTCTCCAAAGAATCGATGATTGCTTGCGCCTTCTCCACGTGATGTTCTTCGTACTCAACCATGAATCTTCTAATCTGTATCCCGAACACAGAATCTAACCTTTAAGTGGGCAAAGCTTGTCAGAATCTAAAAGGGCTTGATTAGAAAGAAGACAGAACTTCAGTTCTTCGCAGAACTGAGAAAAAATCGTTCACTGCCAATGAGGAGCACGGAATTTTAATGTTAATTATTGTTAAATCTCCTTTCTAATCTACTTTTATATAAAGTTATGATGAGCCAGATTAGAGATCCATGGAGGTTGGACTTGGGTCAAACCTGTTGGACTTTTACTAATTAAATTGAGCCACAATTTAATACAAGTCCAATAGAATATTATTATCATCCACTATAGTATAATAATATTGACTGCCCGTCCAATCCCAAATTACGAGTAATCCGAGCTTTACCTCTTTAATTTATTATTTCTCGTGTTTAAAATATAAATATCCATTAATTAATTTAAGTATGCTATTTGACTTTAATTAATTAATATCTTTTCCAAAAGTTGTCTAGTTCAAAATCTTTATTTATTATTCTGGAATAAATTCCAGCCGGCCGGGTTTCTGAATAATAAAACTTTTTTCGAACACCTCTTGAGGATATTATCAAACTGGACTCACCCAGCACACGATTCATTGCAATAACAATACTAGCACCTCTAGACATTATTCACCATTACCCAAGATATCGGGATTCTTGGATTGCAAAAAATTCGCACCATTTGATAAATCAAAGTAGTGCGTAAACAATATTGTATGCTCAATGTTATATCAACAATGATTAAGAAATAACAATCACCGAGACCTCGTCTTTCAGTAAATAGCAAGAAAGACTTATATCAACTGTTAGATCCTTCAGTGCTATACCACACCAGTGTCGTTTATTTCCTAAGGTAAGGAAACATGCGGACTGACACTGGAACCTTTCACGATAGGTAGCCAAAGCCTATCTAGGTTGTGAAATTCTATTTCTCTTCTACAAAGGACTGACTGTGTCACCTTCTGTGAACGTCGTTCACGACCAGTCTACTATGCAGAAGAATTAGACTTATTTGCTTCTTATACATTTAAATGTTTGAGAAACATATTATAAATGCATAAGCAAACACCAATGAGATAAAATTAATTCTTCTCGCCTTGGGTTAAAAGTGGATTGTAGAGTTTATTGTATACAAGCAATTCTATCCGTGCAACATGCTCGAAACATGCTTTTCAGTATACCAATCCTAACAATCTCCCACTTATACTCAAAATCATACTGTCGAGTATACCCACTGCCAAAACTCTCCCACTTATACTCTAAGCAGGTCTCGAACCATGATACATCGAACTACCATACTTTTCACCTCATGTGTAAATCATGTTACCATATAGGCATTTTGTAAAAAAAATTCTGCCTGGTTGTTCTCTGATGATATCTTAGTACCCATAATGTCTCGCTGCGCACTTTTCCTTAATTAATTTTATACTTCCGCTATATGTCATTGTTTGCTTCATCAGCTCGTGTTTCCCTTGAGTTAGACATATGACTAGAGTAATTATAACAAAATATAATACTCTTACACATACTCGGAATCACGGTCAAAGCTATTTGGAAGTTACTGAGATTAACAACTACCTTAGTAGTTTCTGATGAAACCACACTTGTAATTTTCATGATAGAGTCTGTGATGTAATCACACTCCTTCATGACTCAGTTTTCAACTCCTAACGTTAACACATAGTCAGAGGATAACTCGATCATCAATCAATTATGAAGTCAAGTCGATGTAACCTAAAGGACATAACATGGATGTCTGGTAAACTAGAGCATACCGTTTAGTCTTCTTCAAGTACTATAGTATATTCTTTACCCAATCCAATGTCCTTGGCCATGGTTAAAATGATATCATGCTTCTATTCCAACGGCAAAGCTAATATCTAACTTAATACACATCATAGCATATATGAGACTTCCAACTATGGAACTTGTCTCATTCTTCTTGATCTCATTCAATGTTGAAAAACACTTGACTAGAGACAAAATAATTCCGTCTAGAAAAAGAAAAAAATTTTGTTGGAATTTTTAATGCTAAAGTGTCTAAGTATCGTGTAGATGTAGGATTCTTTAAGAAAACATACATTCTTTTTCTATCAATCTAATGACGCAGATGCTTAGAATGTAACTAGATTATCTTAAATCCATCATCCTTAAACTGGGTAGATGACCAGTTTCCTACGCTAGATAACCCTCTCAGTTGTTATCAACTTTTATAGATGTCATCATCGTAGAGTACTAAGAATACCAAATATAGTGCACTTTCAACTTTCTTGCCCTGTATTACATAACCATTAAGATGTTCCATGGAGATGATCTCCTCAAGACTTCTATTTAAAGAAAACTGTCTTGACAATCATACTACATACATCCTAATTTATGTAGGCTACAATAGACAATATACAGATCGACTTAGGCAAAAATCTAGCCTTTTGAGATCCATGTTTACACTTGCAGGTCCACTAGCTCCCACTGACTGAAATAGTCTATGGGTAGTATCGCAAGTCTTGCAAACATTCTTGTCTATTTAAGATTGTTAGTCAGAATCTATCATCTTATCAAGAATGATTATCTGAATAAGTCATTGTGTCCTTGTAGTTACAGGGATTATGTTCAAGTTGATCTAAGAATGAGTCTTAAGACTCTTTTAGACCCATGAACTTATTATGTTCGTGAAAGAGCAGGTTTGTGTCAGGTGTCGTTTCGAGCAAAGGATGTATCCTACTGATCAGGATGGAAATCCCAGCTAAGCCTGAACCTGGTATCAAAAATTCCTCAACCCACTTCTACTGACTAGTATAGTGGACGTAAGGGTCGAATCCCACAGAGATGATGCATTATGGTATCGTGGTGATATTCTGAAAGGTTTGGTTAGCTACCACGCTTTGGGTTGAGACTTAATCTAGGCTGGAATTTAAGATGGTACTCTACTGACTGAGAGGTGGGAGAGATGTTTGACAGGCGGCGGTGTACGTGAGAGTGGGGAACATGTTTCAGAAACATATGGAAAGTACGAGTTTACTACAAAAGGCTAAACGAAATATCAGAGGAAAAGAGGTAGTTAGGTGACTAGGCCTACAGATCTCAAAAAGTAACAGCTGAAACGTAAAGGACAAAAGTAAAAGTGGTTAAAAAGCAAAAGTGGTCCCAAAGTGGATGGGGATGTATTCTTCTTCGACATAAATCAATTGAAATAAGCAAATCCAGACTTATCACCATAGAAACACAGATTAACAACTTCATGAACACAGATCTACAATTAAAACTTCAAACCAAAAGATCGAACACCGAAACTGCAACTAAACTTACTCGGTGACATGCAAGGTGGCAGAAACTACATAAACTAGGCATTCACACTTAACCATTTCAGATCTAAAATCTAACAGCAAACTGAACTCATAAACTCAGATTTATCAATTCGAAAATGAAAACATGCTCGCAACAACTGGAAATTACCGTAACAACTGGATCTAAGCTATCTAGGCCGAAAAGAACGAAATCAACAAGAACCGATGCAGAAAAATAGCTTCGTATCATAAAATTGTTTGGATCGCAACTACGACTTCAAAGTAAGCAAATATTGAACGTGCAACAGATCCAATCGTAAGAAAATAAAGTGCGATTAACTAAGAAAGCAAGTAAAGATTGTTTTGCCACTCCGGGCGATGAAACTGTTAACACTACGAAACACACTGACTGGAACGAGAGGATAGGGAACTCCGGCGAACTGATGAGCTTCAGGTGACCATGGCTGTGGCGAGGAATGAGAATATGAAGGATAATGCTGAAGGATTGATCTACCGAAGAGAGATTTCTAACTAAGCGTAGGAGTTGATGAACTAATTAATTATATTCTCTCTCCAAGTGGCTTCCTTTTACAGGGAGGCCTCCCTTGATTTTTAGGGTAGACTCTCTTCATTAAATGATTCTTTTGCCCCTTGCTTGCGGCTGATTTTCCCAGCTATCCTTCTTCTCCATCTCGAGCCTTTTTGGCATGCATCCTGGTCAGTATTGCACCCTACTGACGCCCTTTTCACCTAAATTATCCGAACATTCCCATACTGGCTAGAACACTTTCCCTGCACACTTTAGCAACTATTTTGCAGATATATTCCAATTATGCACATTATACTGACCAGTAACCAAGGCCTAGAATACGACTTATCAAACTGCTAACACTTACCCCATGCTTGTCCTCAAGCGTGAAGAACAAACAAAAGAAGTAAGTCGAATTCTAGCCTGGTTATACCCCTAACCGACTCTATCTTAACCTAGACCCTAAACTATGACGCAAAGAAAAACACTAAAACAAAGACAAACACACATAAAAAAAACAAAAGAAAAAAAACACTTTAACACATTAACGCATCAATCGGGCTATATTTTCAACCATCCCTCCCCTTGGGATTAGGTGCAATCCGGCCTTAGACAGCCTTGAATTTCCGCTGCCCCCCTTTTCCTTCTCAGTCAGTACATCTGCTCGTCAAGATCACCCATACTCGCGGCCAAACACCAGATTCGCTCAGTTACTCATTCCTTACCGGGATGTTAGAACTGTATTCTCTCATAATGCTGAACCACAGATGCTTTGGACTTAAATCTCACGTGCTGCTACCGAAGGTTTTTAAAGCTTGTAACGGGGTTGTTGGCTTGTAGTGTTTGGGTGGTTGTTCCTAAGGCTCTAAGTTTCAAAAAACATTACTTTATTCTGATGTGGGGGAACTGTATGCGCTCGGGCTCTTGGGTGTCACTTCTGCTTGGTTGGACCTTTTTTGAAGTTGCTTCCCAACTGGTCAGTAGCGTCTTGGGGATTTGCCACCCTTGTTCCTTCTCATTTTTTTATTTTTTTGTGGTCAAATATTTTCGACCACTTTCTTCACATTTTTTTCTTCTTTTCGTGGCTTCGCCACCCTTATTCCTTCTTGTTTTTTTTTAAAGACCTGGAATGATTTCCTGGTCGATTTTCTCCTTGCCTCTCAATTTCTTGTTCCAGTTGGTTTCTTTCTTGTATGTCCTTCTGGCCAGTGGCCTCCTTGCCTCATGCCTTGCACACAACTGTCCCAGTGGCTAGGGGTTATATCTGGGTATATACGGCTAGAAAGTGGGGTTCTAAAGGGTGGTTTTTTTTGGGGGGGGGGGTTTCTTACTACCTTCAGTGTTTTGCTACACGCGGTCACCTTACCTTATACATCATGTGGCAGCCACTCGTTTCTTTTCTGAATTAGTGGAAAGTGGTTCCACTTTAGGCATTTAAATCATATTTTAAGAGGGCTTTTATGTTTGGTTCTAAGGATAGGCTTTTCTCTCATACTCACATCATCTATACTGACTAGGAGATACTGAAGGGGGTGGTTTCCATTTTCCAGCATGTCCTATCTCCTTCAATTCCCCTTACCGCCAATTCGAGGCAGTTGAGTTTTAAGCCCAATCAACACGTATAACAGACCTAAAAACTGGACCTAGAAAGAAACTAACACAAACACTAAACAATGAAAACACATATGTATACATGTCATACTGGCCATTGCATCCCCCCTCCCACTTCACAAGTGTTTGCCCTCAGTAAAAAGGCTGTGAAGTGGAAAAGGTAATGGCTAGTATGACTGACACACAGACATACCAAACATGAAAACACATGCTTCTACTAAAAACTTCTCACACTTAGACTATATAATAGGCTAAGTGGGAGAATTTTAAAACCTAAACAGAACCCAACAAACACAAACACATATATATAAAAACTCCTCATACTTAGGCTACGTAGTAGCCTAAGTGTGAGCTAACATGCACTCAAAAATAAAACACATAAACAAAAACACATGCGCCAGAAATAGCAAACCCTTTACTTCTCACACTTAGACTATTTTATAGGCTAAGTCTTATGAAAGGGGTTTGCTCACATACTACGCAGATTATACTACATAAAAAAACACATAAAATACGAAATATGAAAAACTAAAACTTAAGAAAAACTAACTTGTCAGGTGGGGTGGTGGTCACGCGTTTCTCCTGCTCCTCCTCGGTGCAGGGACTGGTGCAGGTGGTTCCTCCAAATCCTCTTCCTCGTTTCCGGATGGTTCTTCCTTAGATTCCTCTTGTTCCACTTCTTCTTTCTACTCTGCTTCTTCTGTCTCGGGTACTACCTCCTCTGATACTCGTGGTTCATTAGTTCGGCCTCTGTAGCCACACGGTCCGGCTCATCGTACTAACTTTCCTTCAGAATTCCTTCGATCACGTTAGTTAGGCGAGCCAATTCCGCCCTAGCTTGTCGATTCTATTCCGCCAACTCTTCCACTGCCTTTTCTAACCTCTCCTGTCTCTGCTCTTGATCGTGTGTTCCCTGGCTTGCTGTAGTTCTCCCAGTCGGTATAGCTTCCTCACCCATCGCGTAAAAATGCGGTACTCCTTATCTCATGTACACAGCATTCGTCCGGACGAAAAATGGGGTATCAAACAACCTAGGGGGATCTACCATGATTTGGGGGTATAAGCCTTCAGCTTCTGTGATGATAATGTTGTTTCTGATGAACACTCCCAAGATATGGCAGAGAGTGAGATTTCTCGGTGGATGGGTGGCAATTAGATAGCATTGGTAAGCGGTCCAAAAACCCAGATGTAACTTCCTTCCGCGCTTGGTGCACCAGAGAAGGTATAACTCTGTCATTGATATTCTTACCGCGGAGTTCGACTGCACCAACAAATGGATTGAGCGAGAGAGAGTGGATGCAAATTCCCCAGAGGCTGGGTGAGTTAACTCCTCCCATGCCTCCTTGGGCTTGAAGTCTATGTGTCTACGGGGAATTCCCCATTCCCTGCTCCGCCACTCCGATCCTATCGCCTCCTCCAGACTGCACATCTCCAACCTTACTGTCCACTCAATCAGATTCATACCTATTTCCCCTCCAAACAACCGGAAACTTATAGAAACCTCATCCAAATCTGTTGTGACCCTAAATCGGAATGTGGTAAAGAACTCCTTTGCTAACCTAACACTGATGTTCGGATTCCCATTCTCCAACAACCATTCGAATCCTAACGCATGCAAATAAGAGAGAAACTGCACGCGGGCACCCAACTCATCTAAAGAAGGAATATGAAGTACCTTCCCACTCTTCACTTGCTTACTCCCTTCATCCTTGCAATCGAAACCTTTTTGTAGCTCCTTCGAGTCGAATAGCTTCATTTCCTCCACCAGATCATCAGTAAGGTCCACTGTCCAGCGCCGGTACCTCAGTCTCTCTACCGGGGAAATATCACTATCCAATTCTGACTCTTCACTGACAACGTATTCGCTATCACTTTGTTCCCTCCGGTGTTCCTCGGCTCGTTGAACTGACTCAGTAATGACTATGCCAGTGTTCACTGTACGTGGCTTCTTGTTGCTGGGCTTCTTCTTCATAGGGGCCTTCCCCTTCCGTTTTCTCTCTGCACGGTATCTAGCTTCCTCTCCATCATCCTCGTCTTTCTCTTCTTCGGGTTCCTTCTCAACTTGTGTTGAAAATTGATCCTGGGCAGTAGAACTGGTCTCCTTGTGGCCTACTGACCTGGATGCGAGGTCCAGAACCTCAGCCATCCCGTCAGCCTCTTCACCTTGGCCACTCAGTGTTGGAGAGACCGCTTCGTTTTCCCTTGCAGTATCGTCTAAGTCAGTAGTAGGTAAAAACTCCTCCCCAGGTTTTGTGGGAGTAGCCCTTTCCTCATCACTCAAGATTTCCACCGGATCTGCCTCTGTGTTTACCTTTGCTTTACTGGATGACCACTTCCCTAAGCATCTTTGCGACACCCTCTTCGGCTTCGACTGTTCTGCCCTATGGTCGCCCTTCAACACCAACTTCCTCTTGACAGCTTTTGGTTTTATCACTGGCGGTACCACTAATCCGGGTACCTCTGTTCTTGCTACTGTTTCCTCATCCTCGATATGCACATTACTCTTCCCCGCCTCCGCTTGGGGAGTTGTTGACTATGTCCCTTCTTCTCTAGTTTGGCCTCCCACCACTTCGTCTACTGGCCGTTCGGCTAGGCCTTCTGAGTTGTTCTCTCCATCGTCCTTCTCACCCTCTTTTACTGCCCTTGATGCGAGGTCTAGACCCTCAGCCATCGTGGCGGTAGCATCTTCCGTCCGATTTACTTCATCCAGAAGAGCTTGAAATTCTTCATCAGTCATTAGGCCCTGCTTTCTGGCCGTCTCATTTAGATCTATCTCTTCTCTCGCTGTTTCTTGAGGAATGGGCTCCGCTGTCCGCGTTTTCTCTGGTTCATCGCCTCCCTTCTGGCTCTTTTCCTCATTTCTTCTTCTCGCTTCCCTTTCCTCTTGGTCAGAATCGTAGTAGGCAGAGATGGGGTCAACATCTATTGAGTCGCTTCGTTGGGGAATTTGGGCGGATTCCGAGGGTTCGCTTGCCGAGGGAGGTTCCTCTTCCGGTACAATTGCTGATGAAGTCGGAATGGAAGTGGGTGGTTGTACGGTGGGCTGCACGATCAGTTCTGCTGTAGTTTCTACCGGGGCTTCTCCAGTTGTGCTCGATTTTCCCCCGACTTGGCTGAAACCGGCCAGCGCCGCCGCCCAATCTCTATTAGGGTCCTGCTGTCAAAGGAATTCCACCATTGCATCCAAGGAGACCATTGTTGGCGCCTGAGGAGTCGGCTCTGGTAGTTGCGGTTCTGGTTGTGGGCTCGAGGGCCGTCCTACCCGCGGCGGTGGTGATTCTGGAGTTTCTTCCCTGCTGGTTGAAGTGGGTTTGATTTTCTTTGCCCATGCTATCTTTCCCATGGCTTAGATCTGTGATTTTCTGTGTTTGATGGTGAGAAATTTTGCAGAGAGAAATTGCATGTGAGGGTTTTAAAATGAAATGGGAGAGACAGTGTGGTTATGAGAATAGAATGGGCAGTTGAGGGTTTGTAACCGGCTATAAGCGGTTTCCAGGTTGGCGTCGATTCGTGTGGGAGGAGGTTGAGAGCGCTGCTTCCTGATTGTACGTCGTCTGTCCTTTTCTGCACACGCGCCCTGCCAGCCACTGTCACCCTGCAAAAGCTGCAACAAAGTCCCAATTCAAATTTGACCCTTTAATGATTTCCCATATATTTTCCTAGATTAGAAACAAAGTAAAAAGGACACTTAAATAAAATAGGAGTTTCACCAAAATGGGATTTTGATGGTCAATATATACTCCAAATTAATAGTTAAGGTCCGAAAATATTTTTGGGTTTTCTTAAAATTAACTAACAGGCAAAGATTAAATTAACTACTATTTACATCTCCCTTAGGAAAATTGGAATTCTACTTTGCCAGCATATGTAAATTACGCTAAAAAGAGCTAGCCCAGTGGAATTCCAATCCCTATCCTACCGGTTAGTACGAAACCTGAGTATGTGGTTGCAGTGGAATCTCATCCACCACAGCCATATCACTATTGTCCCTAAATACATTTAGCCTATGCCCATTCACAATAAAAGGTTCAGAGTTAGGAAGACTTCCTGAAATCTCCACTGCTCCATTAGAACGGAGTGCAGTGATGACATAAGGCCCTGTCCACTTCGACTTGAGCTTCCCAGACATGAGCTTCAGTCTCGACTGGAAAAATAGTACTTTCTGCCCAACATGGAGATCCTTGGTCCTCAGATTCCTGTCGTGCCACAACTTGGTTCTCTCTTTGTATCACATGGCTGAGTCGAACGACTCCAATCTAAGTTCCTCTAGTTCCTGCAACTGCAGCTTCCTTTCCTCTTCACAGGCTGTAGTATCCACATTTACTTGCTGTACTGCCCAGTATGCTCGGTGCTCAATTCCGACGGGTAAGTGGCACATCTTTTCGAAAACAATTCTGTATGGGGATATTCCTATGGGAGTTTTATAGGCTGTCCAATATGCCCATAGAGCATCCTCTAACCTCACGCTCCAGTCTTTCCTAGAAGGATTGACGGTTTTTTCCAGAATCTTCTTTATCTCTCGGTTAGAGATCTCGGCTTGACCGTTTGCTTGCGGATGGTAGGGGTTGGATAATCTATGGTGCACACCGTACTTCTTCATCAAGGCGTCGATGGTGCGGTTACAGAAGTGGGTGCCTTGATCGGATATTATGGCCCTTGATACTCCGAACCGACTGAAAATGTTACTTTTGAGGAACTTGGCTACCTCTCTTGCTTCACACGTACTTGTGGCATTGGCTTCTACCCATTTGGAGACGTAGTCAACTGCTACTAAGATATACAAGTTCTCATATGATGAGGGAAAAGGCCACATGAAATCCATCCCCCATATGTCGAACAACTCACAAACAATGATCGGGACTTGTGGCATTTCATCTCGTGCTGATATTCCGCCGGTCAGTTGACAACGCTCACAACCTCTACAGATTTCGTAGGCATCTTTGTTGAGGGTTGGCCAATAAAATCCACTATCCAGAATCTTTCTTGCCGTTTTCCTGGGACCGAAGTGTCCTCCACATGCCAAAGAGTGGCAATGCGTCAATACGTCCCTCTGCTCCCAGTCAGGAATGCATCTTCTAATCACTTGATCGGCTCCTACTTTCCAAAGGTACGGGTCGTCCCAAAAGTAGTATTTCACTTCACTCTTGATCTTTATTCTTTGAGCTTCGGTGACGTTCGACACTTCTTGAAGCTCTCCTGAAACTAAGTAGTTGGCTAGGTCCGCATACCATGGCTCCTGCCCTACTCGTTCCTTTCTTTTCTCTGTCGCATCCTGGCCAGTAAGCTTCATCACTTCTTCCCAGTCAATTTTTCTGGCGGCGAAAATCACTTCACACAAGTGTTCCTCAGAGAATCGATCTTGCACCTCCTCGCTATTCCCATCCTGCACTATCCAGCTCAAATGATCCGCAACTTTATTTTCGACCCCTTTCTTGTCTTCTACCTCCCAATCGAACTCTTGTAACAGGAGTACCCATCGGATTAAACGGGGTTTGGATTCTTTCTTGGTAATCAAGTACTTAATGGCCGCATGGTCAGTATAAACGATGACCTTGGATCCCAACAAGTACTGTCGAAACTTCTCAAATGAGTACACCACGGCCAGCATCTCCTTCTCAGTGGTATCATAATTCCATTGAGCTTGATTCAAAGTTTTAGACGCATAGAAAATTACATACCTTTTCCCATCGATCTTCTGACCCAGAACAGCTCCCACCGCGTAATCGCTAGCATCACACATCACTTCGAACGAATGATCCCAGTCAGGAGATCGGATAATGGGTGCAGATACCAGCCTCTCTTTGAGAAGGTTGAAAGCAGTCTTGCACTATTCATCAAAATTGAATTCCACTTCGTTTTGAAGAAGTCTGGTAAGGGGCTGGGCGATTTTGGCGAAGTCTTTTATAAATAATCGATAAAATCCTGCATGCCCCAGAAAACCCCTTATTTCCTTCTGGTCAGTAGGGAAAGGTAGTTTGGTAATGACGTCCACTTTGGCTAGATCCACCTGGATCCCTCTCTCTGACACCACGTGCCCCAGGACGATACCCTCTGTGACCATGAAATGACACTTCTCAAAATTCAGGACTAGGCTTTTCACTTGACACCTCTCCAAGACTATATCCAAATGATGAAGGCATGAGTCGAAAGAGTCCCCGTAGACTGTGAAGTCATCCATGAATATCTCTATGCACTCCTCAATTAGATCGGAGAATATGCTCATAATGCATTGCTGAAATGTTCCCGGAGCATTGCAAAGACCGAACGGCATGCGTCTGTACGCATAGGTTCCAAATGGGCAGGTGAAGGTGGTCTTATCCTGGTCTTCAGGGTTTACGTAGATTTGAAAATACCCGTTGTACCCATCCAAAAAACAAAAGTACTTCTTCCCAGCCAGTCGCTCCAACATCTAGTCGATGAACGGTAGAGGGAAGTGGTCTTTCCTGGTCGCGGCGTTTAGCTTGCGGTAATCTATGCACATCCGCCAACCAGTGACTAGCCTTGTCGGTATCAGCTCATTCCTCTCATTTTGAACCACCTGAATCCCGGACTTCTTGAGAACCATGTGCATAGGGCTGACCCACTCGCTATCGGGCACCGAATAGATAATCCCTAATGACAGCAACTTCAAGATTTCCTTCAATATTTCCTCGCGTATGTTGGGATTCACCTTTCTCTGCGAATCTCGATGTTCCTTCGCCCCTTCTTCAAGTCTTATATGATGCATGCAGACGTCAGGGCTTATTCCCACCAAATCTGTAAGGCTCCATCCAGTTGCTTTCTTGTTCCTGCCTAGGACGGTCAGTAGCCTTGCTTCTTGCTCCTTTGTTAGGCTGCTGCTTATGATCACCGGATATGAATTTTCCTCCCCGAGAAAGGCATACTTCAGGGTTGCTGGTAACTTCTTCAATTCAACTTGTGGGAGAGGTGTGTCTGCTGGTAGAGGGTTCCTTGCAGCATCCCATTCCTTTTAAAATTCTCCCTCTGAAAATTCATATGTACTGACTGGTAGCTTAGCCCCTGCGGCTCCAATAAATTCTGATTTCTGGCAGAAGTCCTTAATAGCTCCTTCTATCTCTTCATCAGTTAACCCTTGGTTATTGATCAGGTCACACCATGCAGCTTCCTCTACATCATCCTGTCCATACACATCCAATGCTTGTAGCTTTTCCTGCAATAATTCGGTCTCAAGAAAATCTTGGACTAAGGGGTCAATTACATCAACATAGCATAGATTTTCAGAATCGATAGGCTTTTTCATGGCCTCATTGATATCGAAGGTAAACTTTTCTCCATGAAAATCAATGCAAATTGTTCCCTCAGCCATATCTACAATCGTCTTGGCTATTCACAAAAACGGTCTCCCTAGCAAAATACCACTAGATTCCCTAGCTTCAGACTCACTCATCTTGATCACGTAAAAGTCAGCAGGATAAGTAAAATCATGTACTCTCACCAACACATTTTCTAATACACCCTCAGGACTTATGCATGATCTATCAGCCAGTTGGATCAACACCCTAGTGTTTGACAACGTTACTCCCTTCAGCCGATTATAAACTAATGGCATAACATTTATAGAAGCTCCCAGATCACACATTGCATGCTCGATTTTTACATCTCCTATAGTTATGGGCAAACTGAACATACCTGGGTCTGCTCTCTTGGGCGGTAGCTTTTCCTGCACAATTGCTGATGCTATCCCTTCCACCGTGATCTTTTCCTCCTCCTGGGCCTTCCCGGCTATGAACTCTTTAATGAACTTCCCAAGTGGGGGTAGCTTCACGGCCTGGAGGAATGGTATGGTAACATCCAGCTTCCCGAAAATCGACATGTAATCCACCGGGTTCTCTTTCTTCCTTTTGGTCACGAACCGGTAAGGGAATGGTTTTTTTTCTTTCGCCTCTTCAGTCGGTCCTTCAACACCCTTCCCGGAGTTTTCCTTCGCGGATTCAGTTTCCTTAGGAGGATCTCTCCCGGGCAGTACACCTCTTGTTTCATTTTTTTCCAATGGCGCTTTATCCAAAAAGAATGGATCTTGCATCTGAGGTATAGGTCTGTTGAGCTTTCCCTCCGAGATGACATCCTTCAGTATATTCGTCCCACTAGGCTCTCCGTTGGACTTCTTCGGTTGAGGTCCCTCATAGGCAGTACCTAACCGCAATATGACCTTGCTCACGTTCGCCTTTTCAGGAACATGGACTGTAGATGGGAGTTTTCTAGAATTCCCTTTCATTTCACCCATCGAACTGGCCAGCTGAGCCAATTTCCTATTCATCATGTCTATGTTCGCCTTATGCTCCTTCTGGGCATTCTGCATCCCCTACACTACTTCATTATTGGACTGCAACTCACCCTTGATACTCTGCTGTGAAGCGAGCAGTTCTCCCATCATGTCTTCCATAGATCGTCTTGACCTGTTAGGATATTGGGACTGATTTGGTCCTTGGTGATGGTTATACTGGGGGTTTTGGTTGGGTTGGTAATTTTGGAAGTTTTGCTGATTCTGGTTAGATGGGTAGTGGTTATACTGGCCAGAAGGGTTGTACTGGTCTTGATGATATTGATTGTGGTTCTGGCATTGGAAATGGTTCTGGCTTTGGAACTGGTTTTGGTTCTGCTGATGTTGGGAACCTTGATTATGCTGACTCTGGTAATTTTGGAAGTTTCTCTGGTGGGGTGGTACATAAACAGGGTTTGAGTTTTGGTTCTGTGGGTTCCGGTTATGGGTTTGTTGGTTCCTTCCTGACCAGTTGGCCTGGTGGTCGGGATTTGCTGGGCCACGGTTGGGATTCTGGTTCGGGTGGGGGTTGTATTGGTTCTGACCTTGACCTTGGTTCTGATTTTGGTTCCCGTCTCCCCATCGAAAGTTCGGATGGTCCCTCCATGGTGCGTCCCGCTGCCTTCCCTGGATCGAATGCCCACTAGAATTGTAGTACCCGACAGCATTAACTTGCTCCATATTGACGAAATCATTAGGCTGATCATAGCCCGGTCCTTGATTCCCCTGTTCCGTACCCTTGTAGTTCCCAGCTAGGGAAGTTAGTGGTGCGTTCTTCTCGATCGCGCTCAGGAGTGTCTTCTTCAATTCGTCCATCTTCAAATCCATCTTCTGTTCTATCTTATGCTCCTGGTCAGTAGACAAGGCACTCGCAATCCTTTCTCTGCTGTAATCATCTCTTGAATTGTCGTACTCCTTCTTTGCGCTCAAGAGTTTCCCTAGGACCCTCTTAGCTTCACTGACCCTTAATTGCGTGAAACTTCCTCCTAACGAGTAGTTTGCCAGATCCTTTGTCGCCTTCTTCATCCCCTCATAAAAGGTGTGATGTATTTCTATATCCGCCATACGATGGTTCAGACATGCATCCAAGACGCTCATATACTTTGCCCAATAATCACTCAAGGGTTCATCGTAACCTTGCTTCACACTGGTTATCTCTCTCTTCAGCGCACTCGTCTTAGATGACGGAAAAAATTCCCCTAAGAACGCCGACTTGAAATCTACCCAACTCTTAATGGAATTGGGGGGCAGTCGCATGAACCAGGTGTTAGCCTCCTCTTTTAGAACGAACGGCAAAACCTTCAATCTGTAGTCATCCTCTGTCGCCCCTGCTGGTTTTCTCTGTGCCCTACAAATCTTATAGAACTCATGAAGGAATTCGTAAGGGCCTTCATAGCTCTTTCCACAGTACGTGGGCAGGATTGCAATAACATGGGGCTTCACATCACAAGCTGTCTGCCCCGGGGTGACTACTATAGATTGCGGCGGTTCTCCTTCGGTATGCGCGTTCAGCGTCCCTATCTTCGGATCACCCTCTCCTTGGGCAGCCATTCTCCTCGGGTTACCCTCCAACTGTAGTACCTGTTCTGGTATTCCTCCCTCTATGGTGTCTTGCTCTTCGTCACTACTCGTACCTAGGTCACACAGGGCTATCGACAGGCCAGAACGAGTGGTCACAAGTATAGTTCCTCGTTGGAGTAACTTCGGTCTCCAATGGTCAGGAGCTTAGCTGCTTCTCATAAACTGAATGAAAAAGAAAGAGAAAAAATTATGAACAATATATACGTCAAAGTATCACACACAATAACAGCTAATAATGCCATTCATCACCGGCAACGGCGCCATTTGAAAGAGCAGGTTTGTGTCAGGTGTCGTTTCGAGCAAAGGATGTATCCTACTGATCAGGATGGAAATCCCAGCTAAGCCTGAACCTGGTATCAAAAATTCCTCAACCCACTTCTACTGACTAGTATAGTGGACGTAAGGGTCGAATCCCACAGAGATGATGCGTTATGGTATCGTGGTGATATTCTGGAAGGTTTGGTTAGCTACCACGCTTTGGGTTGAGACTTAATCTAGGCTGGAATTTAAGATGGTACTCTACTGACTAAGAGGTGGGAGAGATGTTTGATAGGCGGCGGTATACGTGAGAGTGGGGAACATGATGTTTCAGAAACATATGGAGAGTACGAGTTTATTATAAAAGGCCAAACGGAATATCAAAGGAAAAGAGGTAGTTAGGTGACTAGGCCTACAGATCTGAAAAATAACAGTTGAAAAGTATAGGACAAAAGTAAAAGTGGTTAAAAAGTAAAACTGGTCCCAAAGTGGATGGAGATGTATTCTTCTTCAACATGAATCAATTCAAATCAGCAAATCCACACTTATCACCATAGAAACACAGATTAACAACTTCATCTACACAAATCTACAATTAAAACTTCAAATCAAAAGATCGAACACCGAAACTGCAACTAAACTTACTGGGTGACATGCAAGGTGGCAGAAACTACGTAAACTAGGCCTTCACACTTAACTATTTCAGATCTAAAATCTAATAGCAAACTGAACTCATAAACTCAGATTTATCAATTCGGAAATGAAAACATGCTCGCAACAACTGGAAATTACCGTAACAACTGGATCTAAGCTATCTAGGCAGAAAAGAACAAAATCAAACAAGAACCGATGCAGAAAAATAGCTTCGTATCATAAAATCGTTTGGATCGCAACTAAGACTTCAAAGTAAGCAAATATTGAACGTGCAACTGATCTAATCGTAAGAAAACAAAGTGCGATTAACTAAGAAAGCAAGTAAAGATTGTTTTGCCACTCCGGGCGATGAAACTGTTAACACTACGAAACACGCTGACTGGAACGAGAGTATGGGGAACTCTGGCAAACTGATGAGCTTCAGGTGACCATGGCTGTGGCGAGGAATGAGAATATGAAGGATAATGCTAAAGGATTGATCTACCGAAGAGAGATTTCTAACTAAGCGTAGGAGTTGATGAACTATCTGATGATATTCTCTCTCCAGGTGGCTTCCTTTTATAGGGAGGCCTCCCTTGATTTTTAGGGTAGACTCTCTTCATTAAATGACTCTTTTGCCCCTTTCTTGGGCTGATTTTCCCAGCTATCCTTCTTCTCCATCTCGAGCCTTTTTGGCATGCATCCTGGTCAGTATTGCACCCTACTGATGCCCTTTTCACCTGAATTATCCGAACGTTCCCATACTGGCTAGAACACTTTCCCTGCACACTTTAGCAACTGTTTTGCAGATATATTCCAATTATGCACATTATACTGACCAGTAACCAAGGCCTAGAATACGACTTATCAGTTCGCAAAGAACGCTCCCACTACGACACGACTCTTACAATCTTAGGTACAAACGTTGATTTTCTTAGTGCATAAGTTTCTAATGGTATGACTTCTTGGTTAAGATGGAAAATAGATATTCTCATTATCTTGAGAATTATCATGTTTGTTAGGCTTGTAGTTCTCCTCATAATCTTCATCAAAGAATCTAGTATTCGTGTAAACAAAACACATATCTTGCCGTGAAGATTATAGAACCTGTACCTTTTCTATCATTTGGGACAACCTTAAAACATACCTCAGTACACAATTCAATTACATGGATACCTTTTCCAAAACATGTGTTGGAATAACTCCACACCTTGAGATGTGCTGGACTAAACTTGCCTCTAGTCCACAACTTGTGTGTTGTAGAAGGTACTGATGTTATGGTAGTTTCTTTAAGGTATAACTCATTGTTTCCAACGTATATCCCATCAATGATAAGATGTTATTGAGTAAAACTGTTCACTTATCGAACTTGTCTTCGAGAGACTCCGATATCTTCTTATATGACTATCCCATTCTTTGGAAGAATGCTTGGAGTAGTCAACTAGGATTTAACTCTCAGTACTGATCTTAACTCATTTCCTCGTCTCCTATGGTGTAAACCATTGAAACTTACTAGTCTTTTTATATTGCATCTCTATAAGTATTATGAATCCCTTGAACCACCAAATGATTCTAACTTATAGTGCATCAAATAGACTTACTTGACCTTTAAGCTATTTAACAAACAAGTTGTTAAAATCTTGATAGTCACTTGAGTTAGACAAAATTAGTTTGAACAATTACTAAGTATTTTCTTGGCCTTATGTTTAAGTACCATAAATACTTTATCATTCATTGTTTAAGAAGTTGAACTGTCGTGTTAAACTCAATCTTTTTGCAATTATATTGTTTAGATACTATGATGTATAATTTGTTTTTTTATGGTACTATGATAGATATTCGATCCACATTTCTCAATAATGCAAGCATTATAAAATGAAATTGAACATCGTAGAATCATAAATGAGTTTAGAAACTGAATATAAATTCATTCTAAACAAGACTATGCCAATAAAACAAAATCTCTAACATCAAAACAAAACAATAAAGAGAATAAATAGATCCCAGTGCAACAACTGCCCAACTGGATATAGATCTCTCCTTTAGAAGTTGCATTGTTATCTAAGCCATTGTCCTTCTATATAAGATGTCAATCCGACTTTCAATGCATCTTCTCTTTGCCTTTTCACCAAATTTTTCTTGCCTTTCTTGCTTTCAGCAGGCATTGATGACAATTCAGCTCTTCCCTCTTTCCATTGCTAGTCTTCTGTTCGATTGAACTAAGTCATAGGAAAGATATAACCTTAATGAATTCGTCAAGTATCATGTTATCTTCCTCCAATAGTAATAAAGTGAATATAACGCCAAAGGTTTCCAACTTTTCAATAACAACCTTCATATAATCACTTCCTATTACATTTGGCGATGAACTGAGTGTAGAAACTATTTGAGTAACTGAATCAGAAGATTCATCAAAACTTTCTATCTCTTTTGGATGTTCCAATAGAATCTGGACAACGTCCTCATTGGATATTCCTTTATCATCGGTATAAACCAAGACTTGTCTCACTACTTAAAAGAAAGTAGTTTGACCTTCTATCTCAAAGAACTTGTCAGGTACATGCATGAAATGCATTCTTAAACTTTCTTTATAGAATTTTGTCAAGGAAATAGTGGACATGAATTGATGAATACAAACTTTAAGTTTTCAGCAATGAGAATCTTATCCATTTTATATTTCCAGTCTACATAATTTTGGCCTTCGAGTTTGATTTCTTTAAGGTTCGCAGACATTATTAAGAATTTGGCTGAGAATAAATTAAACTATCTATCACATACTATGCTTGATACATAATTGCAAACAACCACAAAACAATTTATGTATCTCGCAACTGCCAAAACCAAAATAAGTACGCCTCTAGGGAGGTCATACAAATTCGGATTCCTACAATTTCCTGGTCACTATATCGACGAATAGTCCAGAGACCACTAAGATGGCATGGCCGTCAAATATTGCCCAAGCTTATACCATAAATATTAGCATCTAGAAATTTCGTTTTTGTTTTGATACTCCTTCTAGGGAAGGTCGTACACCACTAACAAAATTCCATAGCTATCTTATAAATATGTTTAACATATGAACTTGCAATTTCACAGGATTATGGCTCCCACTAGGGTGGGCCACGATAATATTAGAAACATGCTTCTAGTTTAAACAATTTACTGTTAAGAAGTCTAATCTTATGAACTTGCTATTTCGTATGATTATTGCTCTCACTAAGGTGGGTCGCGATAATATTAGAAACTGCTTCATATATAGACCAATTTATGGAGACCATTTACAACGCATTGTTGTAATTATCGCTTAGTCATTTTAAACATGGTTTTTGCTTAATTATCCACAAGCAGATAAGACAGATAATCCACTTAAAACATATTAACAACAAATAAATAGATAAATCTATTTAATTCATGGTGATTAATCACACTGGATAATTATTGAAATTATTTAATAAATCTAGGGAGATTTAAATAAATAATTAATTACTTATCTTATCCAAAATATGAATTTCGGATTTGATAAATTTATCTTGGATAATGACTATCCAAATTAATTTATGATTTATCTAGATAGAGTTGAATCTATCTAAATCTTTTTGGGATTATTCTAGATTTTATAATAATAAAATCAAATCCTTAAATTCAAGATAAGACTGATCTTGGATTATCATTATCAAAATCGTGCTAGGATATTTCAAAATAGAAACAAATCTATCCAAATCCATAAGATAAAATCCAATCACTCTAAGATTTTAGAAAATCTTAAATTATTTAGAATAAGAAACTAGAATATATCATATCTATTAGGATTTATTCTAGATAAAATTAACTTTATCAAAATCCAATTATATTAGGATTATCTTGTATTATCTTTATCCAAATTTATCTAGGATATTTTCTAAATAGAAATAAATCTATTTATATCCATAAAATTAGGATAAACTAGAATTAATATTAATTAATTCAACTAGGATTTAACTAGAGAGAACTAAATCTATCTTAAATCCAAAAGATAATAACAATACTGGATTAACAATTATCTAAATCTTCTAAGATATATTCTAGATAGATATAAATCTATCAATATCTATAAGATAGAGATATATTTAATTATCTAAATCTACTAGCATATTTTCTAAATATAATTAGTTCTACAAATATCCACAAGATAAAGATAAACATGGATTTTAATTATCCAAATCTACTAAGATATATTCTAGATAGATATAGATCTATCAATATCTACAAGATATGGATAAAATTTATTAATATTTATCTTAGTCAATCAAGGATTCAACAAGATAGAATAAAATCTATCTAAATCCATATGACAGAAATAAATTTAATTATTCATCCAAATTTATCTAGGATTTTTCTAGATATAATTAAATATATCTAAATCCATAAAATAAGGAAAAAATCCAAATTTAATTAATTATTTATCTAGTCTATCTAGGATTCATTTTCATAAAATTAATTTATATAAATCCATAAGACAAAAGAATATAAATTAATTGTTATTATCCAAGTTTATCTAGGATTTATCAGGATATCTATCAAAATCCATAAAATAAGGATAAATTTCAACTAATACATAATTTAATTAAAATTAAATTTTTGATAATCCAATTAAATTGATATATTCAAAACTTATTCCAAATTATATCTTGAAATTAAATCTAAAATTAGTTCCAAGGGTTAGGAAACTCTAACTAATTTAGAATTTTTTTTCTCTCCAAATTAGTTCCAAGGATTAAAGAAACCCTAACTAAATTTGGAAAACTGAAGTCACGGGACGAGGACCCGCGCGAGCGTCACCGCTGTCACAACAGCCTGCTCTCACCTCCGTCGACTGTCTTTCAAGTCCGGGAACTGCCCACGAAGGGCTCGCACTTGCACAACTGTTGTCCATGGACGAGGACTCCCAGCCAGCTCCAACCCCGGTTGACGGCGTCGTTTCTACGGCTGCTACTGCTGTGTTCTTCGTCCAACTGCATCAGATGCGTGTGCTACTCCGCCGCTGCATCGTGACCACCATTCTCAAGGCGCTCCACCAGCATCATCGTGGTGTGTTCCCATGTCGCGATGAGTCCAAAGTTACGCATACCAAAATTGAACAATCGGTTAAATCAATTTAAAACTTCAAAGAAGCCATTATTTTGACAAAATAACCAATCAAAAGTCGCGATCATATTTTGAATCAAAATCATAAGAAAATCTAGCAGCACACATTCTTCAATTCACGTACAGCAATGAATAGAAGTAGAACGATTAAAAGTTGGATTTAACTTACCGTTCTTCATTCGGTTTTCGCACTATGCAAATTATAAAACATATAACTAGCAACGAAAACACATACATGCAATTCACATAACATGAAATTAATACACATAATCAGAGCAAAAAATTGGCGCTAATACCAATTGCTGGGGTTTGGAGCCCCTTGCACAGCGGAAGTCATGCATTCACAAATAAATCATACATAAAGATCTATTTGACCGATTATGGGATTAATTAACTACATGTTAAACACATAATTGCATCCAAGAACGTACATAAATCATGTAAAAGGAATTAAAACTTAAAACATGAATTTCCTACGGATTAGAATTACCAATCTGATTCTCCAAAGAATCGACGATTGCTTGCGCCTTCTCCACGTGATATTCTTCGTACTCAACCACGAATCTTCTAATCTGTATCTCGAACTCATAATCTAACATTTGAGTGGGGAAAGCTTGTCAGAATCGAAAAGGGCTTGATTATAAAGAAGACAGAACTTCAGTTCTTCGCAGAACTGAGAAAATATCGTTCACTGCCAATGAGGAGCACGAAATTTTAATGTTAATTATTGTTAAATCTCCTTTATAATCTCCTTTTATATAGAGTTATGATGGGCCAGATTAGGGATCCATGGAGGTTGGACTTGGGCCAAACCTGTTCGACTTTTACTAATTAAATTGAGCCCCAATTTAATACAAGTCCAATAGAATATTATTATCATCCACTATAGTATAATAATATTGACTGCCCGTCCAATCCCAAATTACGAGTAATCCGGGCTTTACCTCTTTAATTTATTATTTCCTATGTTTAAGATATAAATATCCATTAATTAATTTAAGTCTGCTATTTGACTTTACTTAAGTAATATCTTTTTCCAAAAGTTGTCTAGTTCAAAATCTTTATTTATTATTCTAGAATAAATTCCAACCGGCCGGGTTTCTGAATAATAAAACCTTTTTCGAACACTTCTTGAGGATATTATCAAACTGGACTCACCAAGCACACGATTCATTGCAATAACAATACTAGCACCTCTAGAGATTATTCACCACTACCCAAGATATCAGGATTCTTGGATTGCGAAAAATCCGCACCATTTGATAAATCAAAGTAGTGCATAATCAATATCGTATGCTCACAACAATGATTAAGAAATAACAATCACCGAGACCTCGTCTTTCAGTAAATAGCAAGAAAGACTTATCTCAACTGTTAGATCCTTCAGTGCTATACCACACCAGTGTCGTTTATTTCCTAAGGTAAGGAAACGTGCGGACTGACACTGCAACCTTTCACGATAGGTAGCCAAAGCCTATCTAGGTTGTGAAATTCTATTTCTCTTCTACAAAGGACCGACCGCGTCACCTTCTGTGAACATCGTTCACGATCAGTCTACTATGAAGAAGAATTAGACTTATTTGCTTCTTATACATTTAAATGTTTGAGAAACATCTTATAAATGCATAAGCAAACACCAATGCGATAAAATTAATTCTTCTCTCCTTGGGTTAAAAGTAGATTGTAGAGTTTATTGTATTCAAGCAATTCTATCCCTGCAACATGCTCGAAATATGCTTTTCAGTATACCAATCCTAACAGGAGGGCATCTGCAAACTGTGTTGGAAACGTTACGAAGGGAGAAGCTTTATGCCAAGTTCAGTAAGTGTGAATTTTGGTTGACTCGAGTGAACTTTTTTGGTCATATCGTGACGACAAATGGGATTCAAGTAGACCCCGCAAAGGTCGAGGCTGTGCAAATCGCCGAAAACGCCGAGTGAAATCCGCAGTTTCTTGTGATTGGCAGGATACTACCGACGCTTCATCGAGGGATTCTCTAAAATCGCGAGACCAATGACACAATTGTTGAAGAAAGGAATCAAAGTGGTTTGGATGCTGGAATGCGAGGTGAGTTTCCAAATGTTGAATGAAAAGTTGACCACAACACCTGTTCTAGCGGTGCTGGCAGCCGACAAGGACTTCGCCGTCTATACTAATGCATCAAAATTAGGACTTGGATGCATGTTAATGCAAGGTGGGAAAGTGATAGCATATGCTTCCTGACAATTGAGACCCAGTGAGCTGAATTTTCCGACCCATGATTTGGAACTAGCAGCAGTGGTGCACGCACTGAAAATTTGGAGACACCATCTCTATGTAGTGAGATGCGAGATATATACGACAGCGACGTTGGTTGGAGATCGTGAATGATTATGACTGTGGTATTCACAACGACGTTGGTTAGAGATCGTGAATAAGCTAAACATGCGACAGCGACGTTGGCTAGAGATCGTGAATAATTATGACTGTGGTATTCACTATCATCCGGGCAAGGCGAATATAGTAGCTGATGCTTTGAGTAGGAAGAACCAACCACAATTGGCTTATTTCCTAACGCAAGAGGAAGCGTTGATTCGTGAATTCGACAGAATGAGATTGGAAATAGTGAAGGCGCCCGAGACAGTAGGAGGAAGAATCGCGACGCTAGTGATTGAGCCAGATTTGAGAACCAAGCTCATAGAAGCCCAACGAGGTGATGAGAAGTTGGAAGAATTACGTGTGAAGGTGAGAGCCGTGAAGCTTGATCATTACCGTGAGGAGGCGGAAAATGCCTTGACGTACGATGGACGATTGTGTGTGCCGAGCGATGAGGCGCTAAAAGATGTGATTTTTAGTGAAGCGCACGACACGCCTTACACTGCTCACCCCGGAAGCACGAAGATGTATCAAGATTTGAAGCAAAGTTTTTGGTGGAACGGAATGAAAGGGGATGTAGCGTCGTATGTGGAGCGATGTCTAGCATGTCAACAAGTGAAGGCCTTACACCAACGGCCATATGGGAAATTGCAACCACTTGAAATTCCCGAGTGGAAGTGGGAGCATCTAGCTATGGATTTCGTGACGGGTTTGCCGAAGTCACAAAAGGGCAACACTCGATATGGGTAATTATCGATCGAGTTACTAAAAGCGCGCACTTCTTACCGATTAAGATTACTTATGGAGCGGACAAGTTACCTAAACTCTACGTGAGTGAGATTGTACGTTTGCATGGAGTGCCAAAGACCATTGTATCCGACCGCGATACAAAGTTCACATCAAAGTTTTAGATGAGTTTGCAACGAGAATTGGGGACACAATTGAACTTCAACACTGCTTATCACCCGTAATCGGACGAGCAATCAGAGAGGACGATTCAAACGCTTGAGGATATGCTGAGAGCCGTTGTCTTAGATCGAGGGAAAAGTTGGGAAACTGTTCTACCGTTGGTTGAATTCGCCTACAGCAATAGCTATCAAGCGACGATCGATATGGCTCCGTATGAAGCTTTGTATGGCAGGAAGTGTCAGTCCCCACTCTATTGGGATGAAGCTGGCGAGAGGAAGATGTTAGGACCCGACACTATAAGGGAAATGACCGAAATTGTGCATCAAATCCGCGCAAGGATCCAAGAAGCTCAAGATAGGCAGAAGTCGTATGCGAACTGTCGTACACTTCCTCCTTAAACTCTTCCCATGTAAGCGCCTCACGGCGAGCGGGGTCCATAGTTCTCTTAGTTTCCAACCAAAAATCAGCGGGTCCTGTCAGTTGATAAGTCACGCAAGCCAGATGTTCCTTATCAGTGCATCCCATAAAGTCAAAGATACGCTCAAGGTCGCGTACCCATGCCTCCGCCTTCGGGAGCTCTCCCAACCCATCAAACTTGGGTGGGTTCTCTTTTCGAAAGGCCTTGATGTATTCCCTTTCGTTTGGTTGGGGTAGAGGTGGTGGTGGAGGCGGGGGTGGTTCTCGACACTTCCCTCTGTCTGTTCCTCCACTCGTGGACCACGTCTACGTCTTGGGGGCATATTGATCTAAATCACAAGTTAGCATCGTTGTGAGTAATCGTTGTTTTCAAAACACCACTTCTTTGAACTTATGCACGCGTACGATAAAACACAAGTACTTAAAGTTATGCGAAAAGTGACTTCCAAAGATAACGTGGAAAAGAAAAATCAACACATTCGTTCTGAATCAAAAGCAAAAAGGTACTACTTCCATCATCATAACAACTTAACAAAATAAAACAACATTTATCTATCGATATATTCTTCATCTTCCGGGTCCTCTTCCTCTTCCAGGTCCTCTTCCTCTTCTGTGCCCTCGTCGAGCCAGCGGAAGTCCTCATCGCCATCCATAATGTCGTCCACATAATCATCCTCGAAGCCCGGAATCATCCCTACTTGTACCATGGCTCCACCTTCCGTCGTGGGTTTAACCTCGATCATGGGTTTTTTTCCCAAACTATCTCGTCTTTCTCATCTTCCGCCGACGATGGTCGCTCAAAACGAGAGTCGATCAGAGGACACTGTAAGGCTTTCAGGAAACCTTTCATGTCGCCATCCATCCCATTACTTTGTGGTTCGTACCACGTAAACCGACTGGTCGTTGCTTCCATCCAAGAGTTCCAACTCTCGGGCATCAACTCGACTAGACTCCTTATGCCACCATAGGACGACGCATAGTACCTGCGGACTTTTCGCCACAGGGTCTCGAAAAGGTTCTCACAATCACGTTCTCATATAATCACACATCATTCACCAATGATTCATTCAAACTTCACACATATTCAATCAAAATCGCATATTCACACTTGTTCTCATACAAACACAAATTCCCACCAATTAATTATGCGATCTAAGATTCCTACACTCACTATATGCATGAAGGAATCAAGAACAAGGTTTTCAATGGTGAAGATGAGGGAAAAGATTCAATTATACCTTCTTGAATCAAAAACCAAACGGTAGAAGCAAAGATTGATACGATTCGTCGGGAACTCTTGAAAATCAAACTCCAATGGATGCAAGAACAAGGAGTGTAAGGAATTTTGGAGAGGATGAAGAGAGGGGGAAGAGAGTGGCTTGTGGAGAGAGGGAGAGGATGGAGGTGGACGAAAATTTGAGGGAGAATGGGGGCTAGGGTTTAGTTTAGGTGATTAAATAGTCCTAGCTTTAATCCCATTAATTAATTAATTAATTAATTGTGGAGGAATCAAATAGAGGCCAATAAATAAAATTCCAAAATTAAAAGGAAGACAAGTTTTCGAAAATTATGGCTAGAAATTCAATAAGGAATTTATTTTGTATTTACTTGGAGAGGAATAGATTCACAATTTAGGAAATAAAACAATAAATATTCCATAAACAAGGGAACAAAATAAATTAAATCCCCAAGTAGGAAATAATGAGGGAGGGGGCGAAAATTTTGATGGTGTGCACAAGGAAATTATTTAAATCCTCAATTAAATAGAATATGATTTAAATTTGATAATTTCTTTATAGGAAAAGACTCTCATAAAATAGGCAACAATTAAATAAATTTCCACAAGGAAATTAAACAAAAAAAAAACGTGTGGGATGGAGACACAATAGAAGGAAATATTCACATCCCCTATTAATTTGACTTAGGTATTAATTTGGTATTTAATTGAATAAAAGGAATTCCACAAAATATGAAACAAATATATTCTCCTTTACAAATAGGGGGCGAAAATTGGCTTAATTAGCCACAAGGAAATAATTCAACTCTTAATTTAATTGGGGTGAGAGAATAAAATGTGGCAAGATTTAATTGGATTTAAAATAGCTAAAGGAAATCAATAAGGTACCAATTAAATCAAAGAAACTAATTCATCCTCCTAATTAAAATAAAGAATATTCGAAACTCACAAAAATAATAGGTTAGAGTTCGATTTTCATGTAGCACAATTTAGGGATAATTTGATTTGGATTTAATTTGGATGAATATCCCAAAATAATTAATTAAATCCAAGAAAGAATAAAATTTCCAATAATTGGAGAGGCCGACAATAGTCACTTTATTTGGCTAGAACAAGGTGCATGATCTTATATAAATTTATTTTCCCCACATTAAAATATAAATTGCACTTAATTCCAATTCCCTCATGACGATTTATTCCACATAATCAAACTCAATCACGTAGCAACAATTTAAATTTCTTAAATGAAATTTCCAATAGACATATATTAAATAAAGGTAACAAAAATTTTAGGATGTTACATACCCGAAGTGGACGAAGAAGTTCAATGGCGCATGACCAAAATACTCTAGAGTATGCCCTCCGATTTGGATGTCGTCGTTGCTTATGCCACCCTGAAGGCTCGAATGAGAATTTCTCTATCAAAGGATCGAGCCACAACCTCCACCCCACAAAACCCTCCATCTTCCCAAACACAAGCCCCCCTTTCGTATCCCTGAGCCTGCACCCTTTGTTCCCTTGGTACCGTACGGTGGGGACGATTCTGAAGAAGAGGGAGGGGCGCAGCCCGCCGCCGTCCCAGCCAAAGAAGTGCAGTTTGTGCCGCCGTCACGTGCAGAAGGCACGACCACTCCCAACGCTCTGACACCACCAAGTGGCGGAGGCTCCAACTCCCCTACTCTCCTAGGGCCGACACAACCAATCGAGGTTGTGAATGTTGACGACGACTCAAAGGAGGACCTTCTGCCTCCTCCCAACGAAATACTGCAACAAGGGGAGGCGGAATGGAACTTCATTCCTCATGCAGAGGATGAATCGGTTCCGAATAGGGAGGAGGAGTTGCTGCACCGTCGGGCGCGTAGGGTAGAAGTCAACAGGTTGGTGGAGGAGGTAGGGGCCAGAATGGCCAGCATGCAGAGAGCAGAGGAAGAGCATGAGGAAAGACTCCGTGTAGCACGACAGCTGTTGAATGAGCCGGATGAGCCGGAGGACTTAGGAGCTATTGGGGCGATAAACCAGGAGGCTGGAGAGGCAGAGAAAGACAGGAGGGCTGTTGAGAACAGCCGCCATAAAGCTGAGAAGAAAAGGAAAGGGAAGAAGACAGTCCCTCCTCACCCGAAGAGGATGCGCCCAGTAAATTGGGGCATTGTTATTGCTAGCCAGCCTTCCTCTCCAAGAGAACGAGATGGGGGCCCGAACGTCCCGCAGGCAACAGGGAAGGCCTGCATCACCCCCCACTGTCGAATATGCCAAACAAACTGTGGTGTTGACCACGGACCTCCTCCGGCTGATGCTGGTATTTGAAATCCCCAAGTGGAATGAGGAGGTCCACCTGAGAGTGACGGCTATGAAGCAATTGAAGGCAGGCAAGAGGCTCCACCAGCCAGCCCTGGAAACGATCCGGGTTCAGGAGAGATTTACCCAGTATATTACTGGGATTGGTTTTGACTGGCTGCTGGAGATCGTGGATACCATCGTGCCCGCGGACCTGGCCAAAGAATTCTTCACATCCTTTCGGTTTACTGGAAGTACAAACTTGGAGGATAGGAGCATCTCCTTCCGGGTGTTCGGGAGTAAGCAAAAGATGAGCCTGAACGAGTTCTCTGTGAGGATTGGACTCCATACAGAGGCCCAGGTAGCTAGTGGAGAGTGGTTCGGGCGCGACATTAGCCTTCCTCAGAGGAGGCCGGATTTTGATCAGCAGGCAGTCTGGCAAGCCTTATGCAACGGACGGGCTCCCGAGTTCAAAGCTTCTGAGTCTAGAGGGGACCATATTGCTGATCCGGCCCTCCGCCTTACCCAAGTCTACCTAGCCTGCAATCTCCTTGGCCAAGCCAATACACCGTCAATCATTACCATGTCCGAACTCTACTTTATGTGGAGTATGAGGGAGCAGAGAAAGGTCCATCTGGGATTCTGGTTAGCCTACTCCATTAATCAAGTTGCTACCCGCGTTGCCCACCATCTCAACGTCTGCCATCTCCTCGGAGCTTATTTGAGGAGAAACTGGATTGTGGAGTGTGCCGGACGTCCTGTCCTTTGCCCCACTCATTTGACCTTGAATTCTTTGTTAGAACTCAGGTACTAGAGAAGAAGCAAGGAGGGGGCCTTCAATTTTATGCAGCTGGCCGGTTGGGGAAACAAAGGAGTCGATCCAGTAGGAAGACGAAGTTGGAGGAGACAACAACAATCCCTGCCGAAAGGGAGGAGGAGGATACACATCAGGCACCCACTCCGAGGATGGAGCAAGAGGAGGTTGCAAGTGCTGACAACACATGGAAGCTCCGCATGGACCAAACACTGACGCAGCTGGTGAAGAATTCAAATACTCAACTAGTCCTGCTGGCCAGGTTGTTGGGAACCACCCATGACCAGACCCCTGCAAGGCAACCACCACCTCCCTCTACATGCTCTCCTCCGTCTCGGAGACCGTCATCCTCCAGGCATACCTCAACATCTCCCAGTCAACCCCCCAGGAAACCCTAGTAAAGCCCCCCCTTCTCAACTCACGTTAATTTCAAAACAATTTTAGTTTTAATTTGTTTTTGGTATGTATGACTGTCATCCTATTCCGCATCACACTTAGACCTGTTTTGGGTCTAAGTGTAAGAAGTATGCATGCTTGTTTTTGCTCTATATGTTGTTTGCCTACCTTAGGTGCCTATGTGTTATGTTTTTCTATATTTGTTAGCATGCGTTGATCACTGGCACTGTCTCACACTTAGCCCAGTGTCTGGCCTAACCCTTTTTTCCACTGCATCCAGTCCCTCGGGGACGAGTTTATATGCAGTGGGGAGGGGGGACTAGTTAGTTACAGTAGAATCATACATGCTAGTTACAGTAGAATCATACATGCTAAAAATTTTTACAAAAATAACAAATTTCAGTTAGTAATAAAATAGGCAATATGCATGAAATTAGATAATTGGAAGACTTGATTACTTTTTGGAAGAGTTAGAAAAATGATTCAGTATGCTCACATGTAAAAACTTGATCAATTTGAACGACGCAAGTATGATGGAAACGCTCAATTTCTAAACCAACTGTGAAGCCTCTCTATATGTGAGTTATAAGTCAAAAGTAGAACACTTTCTACTATTTTTACAAAAGAAAATTTTAAAAGAGGCTGACTTTTAATATTGAGATGAAAATTGCACTAGTAAGGACTAAAGGCACTAGGACTTAGCCTTTTGAGCCATTTTTCTTTCTTCATTCCGCAAACCCGCCTCATTAATCAAGGCACCCCTTATAGTTAACCACTTTTGAGCCCATACACTCTTACTCATTCTTTGAAGCCTTAAAACCAAATTCAAAGTTTCATATCACATGAGGAAACAAAAGGGGATAGCAATAGAATGGTCGAAATATAGGGTAGCCGGGTTGATCAAGTTAGACAATCGGATTGATCATTAAAATATATATATATATAATGAATGGATGAATAAAAGGTTTGAGAAAAAGAAAGGGCAGGAAATAGTTGTAACCTGACCCAGGAAATCAAAAGTCAGAAAATAAGCCAAAAAGTATGTTCTAAGTGTGAGCAGTTTGATAAGGCTCATTTTATGCATCGGTTTAAGGGTAAAATGTACGCTGCTTGATCGGTTTATCGCGCAAAACAAGTGTTAAATGTGCAGGAATGCCGCTTGACCAAGGCAGCAAGGCCGAACTGATCAATCAAGTACAAAAGGCGATAAAAGGCCAAGAATCGGGGGAGTTGATCAGGGGGGAGTGATCAAGCAGTTAGGCGGGGACCACTGGCTTCTAGAAGAAGAACACGTGAGGAAATGAGCTGGATATGGCGCACCATTCTGTTATCAAGGACGATATTCTAAAGGGGGACACATGCTAGCTTATGAGACGCAAGGACGAAGCTGAGTCATGAATCTGTTACTCAAAAGCGTCGTTATTCTAGAAGAAAGGCACATAGCAATCAATGAGTCGCTCATTCTCAGCATGAGTGTATATTCCCTGTCAAGATCGTTATCCAGCTGGAGGCTGAATCGAGCTTAAAAATAGAGGGTGTGCCATCACAAGAAAGGAATCCGATCTTTTACTTTTCGTCTAGTTTAGCTTAGTTTAGTTCTCTAGCTTAGTCCAGTTCTCTAGAATAGCTTAGTTTAGATAAAGTAACGCGTAGTTAGAAAGGGGAATTAAAGAAGCGCTGCAGAATACTTATTATCTGTCGGTATATTCCTAAATTACCCGCCGAGATTCTTCTCGGTTTTACTTGCTTTCTTATTTTCTGAAGTATTAACTTAGTTTCAATTTCACGTTGTACTGCTCTCAGTTTAGTTTAATCAAAGTTATTACGTTTTCATCCTCGCATTTGCAGTTACGTTTTCACATGCAATTCACTTGACCCAGTAGTTAAATTTACCTTGATCAAGTTAGCAAGTTTAATTCTGCCTAGAGTAAAAACAGTAGTTAAAACTCCCAAGTTAAAGCGTGGCAGCAGCCAACCCTATTCACTACACACACTCTCGACACACCAACTTCTCTGTGGGATGACCCCGAACTTGCCGCTTTACTGTTAAAGTAGTGCAAAATTGGGAGTTTACAAATTACATTGGTATGAATCAAGCGAGAGCGAGTTTGAATCGATCAAGTGGCAACGACATTTGCTAACTGATCCAATCGGATTAGTTATTTTCAATATAACTTGGTCCGAATTCGCGCCCCTCTCGAGGCCTTCCAGACACCCGTGGTGTCGAGTTTCCAAGCTGGAGGCTACTGAGAGTGGCTATGACGTGTGGCTAAGAGTGGCTATGCCGAACGCGCACGCCTGGCCGAGACATGCGTGCGGCCAGGCTCGACAGGATTTCGGCGATCAACTCGTCAGATTTTCGTCGTCGTTGATTCGTGCAAACCTCGAACAATGAGATAATGATGAATGGAATATTTTAATGACTACTTAATTCCTTAATTAAAATAAATATATTCTTTTTATTCCTAGATAGATATGGACACGAATAATTAAATAGTTTCATAAATATTATATATCTAGAATCCCTAATTAGGATAGATATATAGGACTACATTAAATAAATTAATTATTTCTCTTTCTAATCTTGAACAAGGAATTAATTTGAATTTAATTTTTCATGTTCTTCCAAGATTTAAATAATTCATTTTATTTCAGATACATCTTATAGAAGACATGAATAAGAATTAATTTCTTGCCAATTAAGTTTAAACTTCCTTAAGTAAGATGATAAAAGATAATAAGGTTTTAATTATCCAGAAATGAAATGCCAACAGAATTTAATTAAGCCTTTTTACTGCCTTAAGGCTTAGGATATTTAATGAAAAATCATAACCAAAATATCTAAGCGATAATTACGAACTAAGTTTGTATATGGTCTCCATCGATTGGTCTGCAACTGTTATGAAGTTTGTTTCTAATAGTATCGCCACCCATGTTGTGGGGAGAATAATCCTAAGAAACAGCGAGTTCATATAGACGGACTACTCAATATAAATTGTCTGAACTAGAAAGTGGTTTCTAATATTATCGCCACTCAAGTTGTGGGGACAATAATCCTAAGAAATTACAAGTTTCAGAAGTTCAAACGGAATTTATGAGATAGCTTGATTTTGTTATCAACACATGAGCATTGGTATGGGAGTGTGTTGTAGAAATAAAGTTATGTAATGCTAAATCCGATGGTCGTGCTTAAGCAACATTTGGCGGCCATGACATGCTGTTGTATCTGGACTATTCGTCGGTGTTGTGACCAGTAAAAATGTTAAAATTTTAATGTGTATTTACCTCTGCTTGAGGGTACAAAATTTTAATTTAACAGTTGTATGATTTTGAAAAGTTTTATGGTTAATCTATTCAATATTCTTACATAAGTTTATGACAAAAGGTATAAATATTTTGTTTTGCAGTGCAACTTAAACCGTCAAGATGTCGTTCAACCCTCTTTCTGCAATACTAAAAGAAAACAAACTAGAAGGGAAAAATTACATA
This sequence comes from Salvia splendens, assembly GCF_004379255.2. NCBI lineage: Eukaryota > Viridiplantae > Streptophyta > Magnoliopsida > Lamiales > Lamiaceae > Salvia > Salvia splendens. The sequence continues at coordinate 18,694,243 of NC_056039.1, forward strand.
GAATGGAAACAATATTTGGACATCGTTCTCACAGCCGAAGAGTACAACTTTGTGCTCACTACTCCTCAGCCACCAGTAACGGTGGCTAATGCTGCAGCAGCGGTACGTGAGGCGCATAGAAAGTGGCATGAGGCTAATGAGATGACTAAGTGTTATATGTTGGCCTCCATGTCAATAGTGCTTAAGCATCAGCATGCAGCCATGGCGACTGCCATCGAGATTATGCAGTTCCTCACAAATCTTTTTGGTGCTCAGAATCGAACAGCCAAGTCTCAGGCCTTTCGGAGTATCATGTCGAAGACAATGAAGGAGGGCTCATCTGTGAGGGATCACGTCCTCGAGATGATGAGTCACCTCAATCAAATTGAGGTGTTGGGAGGGACAATCAATCCCGAGTCCCAGGTTACCATTATCCTTCAAAGTCTTCCCCCTAGCTTTCAGTAGTTAAAGCTCAACTTCAAGATGAACAAAAGGAATTACACCTTGGCTGAATTGTTGACTGAACTTCATTCGGCAGAGGACCTCATGGTCCAAGCTAAGGCAACGATGGTTAGCTCGACACATCATTCCTCTGGCCCTAGTCCTAGCGCAGGAAAGAAGAAAGTGCCGAACCAGGTTGTTGCCAAGAATGCTAAGGGAAAGAAGAAGAGGAAGGCTAACTCGAAGCCTAGTGGAAAGTGTTTCAAGTGTGGAGAGAAGGGGCATTAGAAGTCAGACTGTCCTAAAAATGGCAAGGCTACAGGTATGCACCAAGCTCTAGTAGTTGAATCATGTTTGACTTCAGCATCAATTCATACTTGGGTTATTGACACCGGAGCCACTGATCATATTTATTTTGATCCTGACTTAATGCAGGTGACAAGACGGCTACATGATCGTGAGATCGAAGTCCAGCTGGGCGATGCTACTAAAGTGGCAGCTGTTGCAGTGAGAGACGTTTATTTACGTTTTAGTAGTGATAGATTCTTGATTTTGAAGAATGTTTTGTTGATACCTTCTTTTAGAAGAAATTTAATTTCAGTTTCTAAATTGTTTTTTTATGGATATTCGATTTCTTTAAATGACAATTGTGTTATTAAGAAAGATGGTTCTTATATCTGTCATGGTATCATGGAAAACAATCTGTACGCAATCACTTCTTTCCACGACCGCCCTTACTAAGGATAGTAAAGACGGGGAAATCGTGACTAAGGGAGGGACTAAGGAGCAGGGAAGAAGAAGGGGAAAACAATGAAAGACATCATCTTAAACAAAGCTTCAAAAGAAAAGTTTTAATCGATTAAACAATAAGCAGCGGGTTAATATCTCAAGGTAATTAATATCATAAAGTAGTGTAGAGCAAAACGAAAGACTTTATCACGAACAATTCAAAACAAGGCAGCGGAATAAAGGTGTCTAGAGAGTCATAGGGAGACGCCTATGTATGATGGCACGACGCATCCGGAATTTCTTAAGGCTCGACTCAACATCCGCCGCAACATCACCGCTCAACCTGCACATAAAGAAAACATATGCAGGGCTGAGTACTTGACATGCTCAGTGGACACACGCCAAAATATTTGATAAAAGTTATGTCATCCATACCATAGTGAACTCGAGTTTTAACATTTTAAAAAAGAATATCATCGAGTATCAAAAACATTTTCGTAGACTGGCCAGTCAAAACAATCTCCCCACTTTCTCCACAATCAATCAATCACATCCTCTTACCATAGTGCGACGAAAGTGTGGCCACACTATTCACCCACGAGACCAGCCAACTAGCAAGGATGGCTCCCGATCCCACCTGTGTACACAGCCTGATAGGGTTTGCGGCCCTACTCAGACCCGAATTCATTTCACACATAGCCTTATAGCCTAACGGAGCAAGCTCAAACGAACTAGACATCAGGCAACAATCTCAACATCAAAACAATCATGGCATGACATAACACTTTAAACCACTCTTATATCTCCAATATCATAATTTTAAAACGTAAAAGAGTTTTAGTAAAGAAAGCCCACCTCGATTGCTTACAAACACGGTTCACCACTTTATTGAAATCCTTGCTCTTCATACCCACGTACAAACAACAACCTTTATCAACATCATAACCACATAATACAACACAATCAGTTTTCTATCAACACATTACTCATGCATGCCCTATCGTTCCTTTCATCGTTTTCTCATATTGCCCATCCCAACGTTCACCATCATAAACGTTACGAACCCTTTGCCATACATCAACGTGCAACGCATAATCACATCATAGGATACATTCCTTATTCACACATGTATCATGTAATTCACTCAAAACTTGCCAACAAGACTATTTCAATCAAGACATGACTCTGGCATAACAACGCAGTCATTTTATAAAAATCATTAAAAATCCATCCGATATCATTTGAAGCTAAAATTTGGTCACCACACAGTAGACACATCAACGTTCATCCAGTTAAAAATCTACACCAAAATCACATCTTTAGGTTGGTCAAAAACAAAAACAAAACTCACTGGACGAGAATACAAATTTTGACACAACACAGAAGACACTTAAAATTTCACTCAGTTAAAAATTCGTGCCAAAATAAGATCGTTTGGTCGGCCAAACACTCGTCGGAACCTACTGTCCGAACACCACAATTTTCATGCTCAACATTTACAAACTAGGGTTTGTCTATCATTCATCCACACATACATATTCATGCTTTCAACACATATTCCCGGTTCAAAAACGACATCACAACCATGTTCTCCTATTTACACATAGCATTTACCAATGAATCATCCACAAACTCACACACACACATACTACATACACGCACATACACATACTTTCTCATGCAAACATCCTTCCCAACCGATTAATTTTTAGATCTACGATTTCTACACTCACTATATGCATGAGGGGATCAAGAAACATGGATTCGATGGTAAGAAGTAGAAAGATGAATCAGAGTATACCTTTCTCTTGAAAAACAATCGGTAGGAATGACGAATGATGCGATTCTTCGATGAATCTTGAATTTCCAACTCCACAATGATGCAAGAACAAGGAATTGGTGAAGGATTGGTGGAGAAGGAGAGGAAGAGAGAGACGTGTGGTATGGAGAGAAGAGGGAGGCGAAAATATGAGAGCTAGGGTTAGGGTTCTTTTAATTTATAGTCTAGGATAAATCCCACAATAAAGCAATTAAAATTGTGGGAGAATAAAATAGAGGTCAATGAATAAATCCCACCATTAAAAGGAAAATAGGCGTATAGTATGTGGGGGAGTTATTTTAAAAAATTGCTATTTAATTAGCATAGATATTTATTTGGTATTTACTTGGAGAGAAAGATACTCACAAAATAGGTAAAAAGATATTGAGTATCTCATAAATAAGGTAACAAAATAATTCAAGCATCTCCAAGTGTGGAAATAAAAAGGGGCGTGTATAATGGGAAAAATCAAGGAAAAATACTTAAATCCTCAAATCAAATAGGAATAAGATTTAAATTTGGTAATTTCTTGTAGGAAAAGACTCCCACAAAATAGGTAACAAATAAATTAATCTCACAAGTAATTGAAGGTCATATGGGAAAAAATTATGAGGTTTTAGGGAAAGAAAGAGTCAAATCCTAATTAAAATAGGATATGGAGAGATTTGACAAGATATGGTAAGATTTAATTGGATTTTAATTCAAGGAAGGAAATAAACAAAGTACCAATTAAATCTACAAAATAATTCTTTCTCCTAATTAATAGGAGAATTTTGAATATTTCAAGGGATGGACAAGGGGTCGAAAATCATGTAGAATAAAATAGGGACAATTTGGTTTGGATTTAATTTGGATAAATATCCCAAAACAATTAATTAAATCCAAGAAAGAAAATATTATTTCCAATAAATAGGAGGGCCGAAAATTTCAAATAAAATGGCTAGAATGATTATGCATTATCCCATTTAAGTTAATTCACACATCGGAAGCTTAATCACATTAACTCACATAACTCACAACAACTAATTTCATATAATTAACTCAAACACATAGAGACTCAATTTCCACAAAAGAAATTCTCATTCAACATCCACATTAATTAAAATAAAATAAGCCATCAAATAAAAACAATAAAAAAAGTCACAATTTTTCGGGGTGCTACACTTCTACACAGTTTAACAAACATAAATCAGAACTCAATACAACATCGAAAGTTTTTCGAAAGAGAAAAGAACCTTCAAGTTCAATGAACTCAACGTACTTATGACACCTTAGACTTGATCATGTCAACCAAAGAAGGATTCATTCTCTAATGGACCAAGACCTTATTAAAGGTCTAGAGAAGGAGCCGTTTTCAACGTGCGAATCATACTTGGAAGGCAAGATGACTAAGAGACCTTTCAGGGTAAAAGGTAATAGGGCCAAGGAAGTACTTGAGCTCGTTCATACTGATGTATGTAGACCAATGTCGATTGAGGCAAGAGGTTGTTTTCGATATTTCATCATCTTCATTGATGATTATTCGAAAATTGGATACGTCTATTTGAATTGTTTGACAAGTTCAAAGAGTTTAAGGCATATGCAGAAACGCATCATGGTACGAGTATCAAATGCCTACAATCTGATCGTGGAAGCGAGTACCTAAGTACCGAGTTTTTGGACTACTTGTCAGTGTCGGGAATTGAATCCCAGTTGACTACGCCGGGCACACCCCAGCAGAATGGCGTAGCTAAAAGAAGGAATAGGGTCTTGTTAGAGATGGTATGGTCGATGATGAGTTATGCGCGGTTACCTATTTCGTTTTGGGGACATGCCTTGCTTTCTGCGAGTCATATTTTACACAATTTACCATCAAAATCTGTTCATGTGACTCCATCTCAATATATAGGGGTGTCTGCCTCATGTTTTGGAAAAGGATCTAATTAAGTTGGATTCAAGGACTGAGGTATGTGTGTTTATTGGTTACCTTAGAGGATCGAAAGCGTATGAATTCTATAGTCTCCGTGAGAAGAAAGTCATTGTGAGTACTCACGCGACATTCTTAGAGGAAGACTTTGTTATGAATCATAAAGCTAGCAGTGAAATAGCTCTTGACAAGCTAACTTCTGTCACAAGTTCCATTACCAAAGAACAAGTACCGAACGTACAAACCACACCAGAAATTTCAACTTCTATACCTAATGTTGTAGTGCCTCGTCGCAATGGAAGGGTTTCACATGAACCCGATAGGTACATTGGTTTAGGGTGTCCTCGGACCACACCTCAGACGACAATGTATCAGATCCCTAGAATTTTGCAGAGGCGCAGGCGGATACCGATAATTACGAATGGGTGAATGCAATGGATTTGGAACTACAATCAATGATAGACAAAGACGTATACGATTTGACATTCCTAACCGAAGGCTGTACTGGCATTGGAAGCAAGTGGATATATAAACGTAAACGTGGACCCTATAAATGAGTCAAAGTCTTTAAAGCAAGACTAGTGGCCAAGGGGTATACCCAAAATGAAGGTATCGATTACGATGAGACCTTCTCCCAGTGGCCATGCTCAAATCGATCCGGATACTATTGTCTATAGCAGCTTACTTGGATTGGGATGTGTGGCAGATGAACGTTAAGACTGCATTCTTGAATGGTAGTCTTTAGGAGACCATCTACAAGGAACAACCCGAGGGCTATTCCGTTAAAGGCAAAGAGCACATGGTTTGGAAGCTTAAGAAGGCCATTTATGGCCTCAAGCAAGCATCTAGATCATGGAACTAATGTTTCGATCAAACCGTTCAATCATTTGGATTTGAAAAGTGTTAGGTTTAGTATACTGAAAAGCATGTTTCGAGCGAGTTCGCACGAATAGAATCTTGCTTGTGTACGAAAAAACTCTACAATTCACTTTTGACCCGATTCAGTATCATTCGAGTAGTTTGCACGAATAGAATCAATATATTATTACATTGTGTTTGCTTGTGCGTTTATAAGATGTTTAATAAACATTTAAATGCATAAGAAGTAAACAAAGCCTAAGTCTTTTGCTTAGTAGACTGGTTGTGGGCGTCGTCCACTTTAAGGTAACTACAGTCGGTTCTATGCAATGCTTTGCAAAAGAAAAAGAAGAATTTCACAACCTAGATAGGCTTTGGCTACCTATCGTGAAATGTTGCAATGTCAGTCCGATAATTTCTAAGCCTTATTGAAATAAGATGACGTTGGTGTGGTATAGCACTGAATGGATCTAACAACAAGACGAGTCTTTATGCTATCTACTGAAAGACGAGGTCTTGATAATTAATTTCTTAATCTACTTACGTTAGCATTGAGCATACGACATTGAGTATCTACTACTTTGACTTACCAAATGTGCGGGTACGATCCAGGTATATTGGGTAGTGGTGATCATTATCTAGTGGTGCTAGGATTGCTATTATGTTGAATCGTGCACGAGGTGAGTTTCGTTTGATAATGTCCTCAAGAGGAGCTTGAACAAGGTTTTATTATTCGGAAACTGGCCAGTTGGAGTTTTATTACTCTATGAATAATAAATAAGTGTTTCTTGCTAAGTCTACTCTTGGAATTAATAAGATGTTAATTAATTAAGTCCATAGCAGACTTTAATTAATTAATGGGCATTTATATCTTAAGCGCGAGAAATAAATAATAAACAAAATGGAAACCCGGAATACTTATAATTTCAGATTTGGATGGGGAGTTCAATATTACTTCTATAGTGGCTGCTCGTAATATTCCAATATAAGCTTGTATTAAATTGTGGGTTCAATTTAATTAGTAAAAAGCTAATTGGGGGAGCCCATATCCAAAACCTTCCATAGATCCCTGACTGGGCCCAATATGAACTATTATAAATAAGAGAATAAAAGAGACAGAAAACACAATTTTTAGAGAGATAATTTTCGTCCCCTCTATTATTAAGAGGAGCTCGAAAATTCTCTTAGTTTCTCCTCCGTGAGTTTTTCAGCTCTCCTCCGTGAGAAAGATCTGTCTTCTTTATTCGAGTTCTAGTGTTTCGATAAGATCAGCCCACCCTGATGTCGAGATACAGTTCGGGACACCAGTCAGAAGATCTGTGGTCTAGTATTGAAGATCATCGTGGAGAAGGCGCAAGCAATCGACGATTCTTTGGAGAATCAACGAGGTAAATTGGCTAACTCCGTAGAATTCATGTTTAGGATTTATATTCTATGAGCATGAATTATTTGCGTTCTAGCATACAATTTTGTGTTGACATGTGAATTGATTAATCCCGTAATCTGTCAAATAGATCCTACGTCTGATATATTTATTTGTACAAGTCTTCCGCTGTGCAAGGGGCTATAAAACCCCAACAATTGGTATCAGAGTCAATTTTTAGCTCTGATTATGTGGATTAATTTCATGTTGTGTGAATTGCTTGAATGCATGCTTTTCTTCGTTGCGTGGTTGTAAATTTTCGAATAAATTTAACATAATGTAAGAACGAAGAAAGGTCAACGACAACGAGCGCACGCTCGGTGAGGACGTGCAGTGGGTGTTGCACCAGGACCGCACGTCTCTGAACGCGCAGGCTCAATGTCGGGAAGAATTCCAAATATGGTTTGATTACTTGTAATCATTACATGATTTCATGATTCTGTTCCTTTTGATCACAAAACAAGTAACCATTACGTGATTTGTTTTACAATTCGTAATGTTTGTTGATGAATTGAATCACGTGATCGTGATTCGGGAATCAGCACAAGCGGCTGCCGACAGTGGCTGCAGAGACGACGTCGCTCAAGTGACGACGATGCAGCTGCAGGCCGGTTGTGCGACGAACAGCGGCGGTTCTTGGCTGCCGGGGGCGTCGCAGCACCGCGCAGCAGCAGGTCGCCGGCGGAGACAGTTTTTCGAGTGGGAGCCCATCTTGGGCAGATCCCGGGCTCGGAGGAAGCTGTCGTCGCAGCAGCTGAGCGGCGTGCGTGCAGCAGCGATGGAGCAGTGGCTGAGACGTGGCAGTGGGGAAACGAGGCAGCAGCAGCACCATCAAGGTGGCTGCGCAGCAGCAGCGGCGATCGGGCAGCGGCGGGTGCGACGACGCAGCGACGGCAGCGGCGGTATCCCGCAGTGCAGCGCCGACCGCGATGGAGAGCAGCGGCTGTGATTCGAGTGGGAGTCCTTCACGGGCAGCTTCCCAGACTCGAGTTTGACGTCGCATCGCCTCGTTCCGTGACTTCGCTTTCCAAATTTGATTAGGATTTCCAAATCCTTGCATTCAATTTTGGAAATAATTTAAGATAAATATGTAAATAAGATTTGAATATATCTTTTGTGAATTTTATATATTATATGAGATTTGATTTGGTATCAAATCATGGATTAATTAGATTATTTCCTTATTTAATGGATTTATATGAATTTTATTCCTAGATAAATCCTAGTTATATTTGGAAAATAATAATCTAAATTTTATCTATATCTAATGGATTTAAATGGATTTATTCCTAGATGAATCCTAGTTGGATTTAGATAATGATAATATTATTTTATTCCTATCCTATGAATTTATATGAATTTATTCATAGATAAATTCTAGATGGATTTGGATAGGAATAATATAATATTTTATTCTTATCTTATAGATTTATATGGATTTGTTCCTAGATAAATCTCAAATAGATTTGAATAATTATAATATAAGTATTAATCCAAGATTATCCTTATCTTTTGGATTTATATCCTAGATAGATTAGGATAAAGATAATATATAAGAAAATCCTTATTTAATTGGATTTAGATAAACATATTTATCTAAGAAATCCTAAGTAATGTATGATATATTCTAGATATCTATTCTAAATAGAATTAAGATTTGTATAAATCTTGGTTGGTTGGATTTTATTTATCGTATGGATTATGATGGAATCGTTTCTGTCTAGTAATATCCTAGAACGATTTAAATAATGATAATCCTAGATCAACGTTATCTTGAATTGAAGGATTTGATTTTATCGAAATAAAATCTAGAATGATCCTAAAAGGATTTAGATAGTTAACATTATCTTGATAAATCCTAAATGATTAAGGATAATAATTATCCAAGATAAAACATAATTATTTAATTGATTCTCCCTTGACCAGATTAAATAATTGTCGTTAATTATCCAGCGTGTTTAAATGCCATGCATTAAATGGAATTATCTGTTTATTTGGTGTTTATCTATTTTAAGTGGATTATCTGTCTTATCTGCTTATGTGATAATTATGCAAAAACCATATAAAATATCTAAGCGATAATTACAACAAGTGCGTTGTATATGGTCTCCATCAATTGGTCTGCAATTTATGAAGCTTTTTTCTAATATTATCGCCACCTGCTCTGTGGGGACAATAATCCTAAGAAATAGCGAGTTCATGAGGGCGGATTTCTCGAAGATAAATAGTATGAACTAGAATGTGGGTTCCAATATTATCGCCACCTGCTCTGCGGGGACAATAATCCTAAGAAACTGCGAGATTCAGAAGTTCACACAGAATTTATGAGAGAGCTTGATCTTGTTAGCAGCACATGAGCATTGTTATGGGAGTGTGTTGTAGAAATGAGACTCTGTAATGCTAAATTTGGTGGTCTTGCTTAGGCAACATTAGGCGGCCATGCCACTCTGTGGTCTCTGGACTATTCGTCGGTGTTGTGACCAGTAAAAGTGTAAGATTTTAATGCGTATTGACTTCCTCTGGAGGGTACAAAATTTTAATTTTACAGTTGCAAGATACATAATTGTTTTGTGGTTATTTGTGATTATGTATTGAGCATAAGTATGTGATAATAAGTTTATTTGCCAAATCTTCATTATGTCATTTATATCTTGTCTGCGATCTTAAAGGTATAAACTCGAATGCCAAAATTATGTAGACTCGAAATGTAAATGGATAAGATTCTCTTCGCTAAAACTTGGAGTTTATACTCAATGATTCATGTCCTCCATTTCCTCGGCATAATTCCACGAAGATTGTTCGAGAATGCTTTTTGCATGTACTTGACGAGTTCTTTAAGGAATACGGTCAAGCTATTTTCTTCTAAGTAGCATGACAAGTCTTGGTTATTGACGATGAAAGATGGATATCAGTAGAATCTGTCAAGATGATTCGATTGGAATATCCTAATGGGATATAATATTTTGAGGAATCGTTTGATCACTCAAATAGTTTCTGACTCAAGTCATCGCCTGGAGTAATAAAAAAATGACTAAAAGAAGGTTTAACCGAAAAGTAGAAAACCTTCAGAATATTAGTCGTTATATTACTGTCAGAGGAAAGTAACATGATAGATGACGAATTCATATAGGCTACATTTTTCCTAAGTCCTAGTTCATATGAACAAAAGACTAGATGTGGAAATGGAAGAGTCTGATTAGTCATCAAAGTTTGTTTAAAGCGAGTAAAGATGCTTTGCAAGTTGGATTGACCTCTTTTAAAGAAGGACAATAACTTACATGACAATGCAACTTCTAGGTAAGAGATCTTGATCCAGTTAGGTTTTGTTGCAGTGGGAGCTATTAATGCTCAATTATTGTTTTATGGTTGATGATTAAGACATCACAGTATTGAAACAATATAGATGCAACAAGATTGAGTATTAAACAACACATCAACTTCTTAAAAAATGAATGATAAAGTATTTATGGCTCTTAGTCTTAAGGCCAAGAAAATACTTAGTTATTGTTCAAACTGATCTAGACTATCAAGATTTTAACAATCTGTTAAATAGCTTGAAAGTCGAGAATGTCTTTTCGATGCACTATGAGTTAGAATCATTTGATTCATAATACTTATAGAAGTGCAACGTAGAAAGACTAGCAAGTCTCAATGGTTTACACCAATTAGGAGATGAGCAAAGAGTTATGATCAGTAGTGGGAGTCAAATCTCCATTAACAAATCCAAGCATTCTTTCATAGAATGGGATAGTTATGTAAGAAGGAATCAAAGTCTTTCTAAGACAAGTTTGATCAAGTGATGAGTTGTACTCATGAAAATCTTATCATTAATGGGATAAACGTTAGATACAACGAGATACACCTTAAAGAAACTACCATCATCAGTACCTTCTACAAAACACGAGTTGTGGACTAGAGCGACTCTAGTCTAGCACATATCAAGGTGTAATGTTGTTCGAACGTGTGTTGGAAAGGTATCCAAGTAATTGGAGTTGAGTACTGAGGTATGTTTTAAGGTTGTCCCAAATGATGTAAGATTATAAGTTCGGTAATCTTCAAAGATATAATTCTTGTATGAAGATCAAGAGAGGAACTAAAAGCCTAACAGCGTGATAACTCTCAGGACATAGAGAGATATCGGATTTTCCATATTACCAAAGAGTCATACCATTAGAAACTTTTGCACTAATAAAATCAACTTCAACACCTAAGATTGTTAGAACTATGTCGTAGTGGGAGCGTTCCCAGGAACATGACAAGTTCATGGGTCTAAGAGTGTCGAAAGACTCGGTCTTATATTAACTTGAACATAATCCCTTTAACTACAATGTACAATTGGTTCATTTGGATATTCATCCTTGGAAAGGTGATAGATTCCAAACTACAATCTTAGATAGACAACATGTTTTACAAGAGTTGCAATACTAACTACAGGCTGTGTCAGTCAGTGGGAGCTAGTACATTTGCAAGTGTAAAAGTGGATCTCAAATGGCTAGACAATGACAATGGGCTATGCCCAAAGAGAAATATCATCTTCTCGTTGTCGTTGTTCCAAGATTTGTTTGATCCTATTGTCTATCAGCACTTACATAATTAGAATGTATGTATCATGATTGTCAAGACAGCTTTCTATTAATAGAAGTCTTGAAGAAATCATCTACATGGAACATCCTAATAGGTATGTAATAGAGGGCAAGAAACACATGATTAGAAGCTTATGAAGACCTTTGTGGTCTTAGGCAAGCATCTAAATCAGAGATAAGTGTTTTGTCGAGATTGTCAAATATTTGGAATTTGACATTTGCTATTTAAGTGTGTAGTAAGCACAAGGAAGTTGAAAGTGCATTAAATATGGTATTATTGGTACTCTACGATGATGAAATCTATAAAAGTTGCAAACAACTAAGATTGGCATCTAGCGTAGGAAACTGGTTGTCTACCCAGTTTAAGATAAAGGATTTAAGAGAAACTAATTACATTCTAAGCATCTAAGTCTTTAAGATTGCTAGAAAGAATGTTGAGATTCTCTTAGGAATCCTATATCTATACATAGCTTGGAACATTTTAGAATTGGAAATTCCATGAAAAAGGTTGTTACCTTTCAAGATGGAATTGTCTTGTCTCTAGACAAGTGTCGTTTGACGCTTAGTGAGAACAAGAATTATGAGACTAGTTCTGCAGATAGATGTCTCATGTATGCTATGATGTGTACTAAGTTTGATATTAGTTGTGCTTTTGCATAGCAAGTATATATCATATTAACCATGGCAAAGGACTTTGATTGAGGTAATGAATATACCATAGTACTTGAGAAAGACTAATCGCTATATTCTAGTTTACCAGTCATTCATGTAATGTCCTTGGGGTTACACCGACTAAGTCTTATGACTAATCAGTGATCGAGTAAGTCATCCTCAGTTTATGTGTTTAAATTAGGAGTATACTCCTAGTAGCTTTGATCGTAAGTTTGAGTATACCTATGAGTATTTTTACTCTAGTAAAGGCTAACTCAAGAGGAACATGAGATCATAAGTTAAACAATCACATAGAGAGATGAAATTAATTAAAGATCAAGTACGCAGTAAAGACATAGTGACGCAAAAGATATTATCAGAGAACAACCGAGCAGATTTTTCACAGAAAAATGCCTTTGTGGCAACATGTTTCAAACATGATGTGAAATGAATGGTAGTTCGATATAACTAGCTCCAATACCTGCTTTGTGTATAAGTGGAGAGTTTTTGGTAGTGGGTATACTCGAAAGCATGTTTTGAGTATAAGTGGGAGATTGTTAGGTTTAGTATACTGAAAAGCATGTTTTGAGTATAAGTAGTTCGATATAACTAGCTCCAATACCTGCATCAATATATTATTACATTGTGTTTGCTTGTGCGTTTATAAGATGTTTAATAAACATTTAAATGCATAAGAAGTAAACAAAGCCTAAGGCTTTTGCTTAGCAGACTGGTTGTGGGCGTCGTCCACTTTAAGGTAACTACAGTCGGTTCTATGCAATGCTTTGCAAAAGAAAAAGAAGAATTTCACAACCTAGATAGGCTTTAGCTACCTATCGTGAAAGGTTGCAATGTCAGTCCGATTATTTCTACGCCTTATTGAAATAAGATGACGTTGGTGTGGTATAGCACTGAATGGATCTAACAACAAGACGAGTCTTTATGCTATCTACTGAAAGACGAGGTCTTGATAATTAATTTCTTAATCTACATACGTTAGCATTGAGCATACGACATTGAGTATCTACTACTTTGACTTACCAAAGGTGCGGGTTTTTCGTCACCCAATGATCCAGGTATATTGGGTAGTGGTGATCATTATCTAGTGGTGCTAGGATTGCTATTATGTTGAATCGTGCACGAGGTGAGTCTCGTTTGATAATGTCCTCAAGAGGAGCTTGAACAAGGTTTTATTATTCGGAAACTGGCCAGTTGGAGTTTTATTACTCTATGAATAATAAATAAGTGTTTCTTGCAAAGTCTACTCTTGGAATTAATAAAATGTTAATTAATTAAGTCCATAGCAGACTTTAATTAATTAATAGGCATTTATATCTTAAGCGCGAGAAATAAATAATAAACAAAATGGAAACCCGGAATACTTATAATTTCAGATTTGGATGGGGAGTTCAATATTACTTCTGTAGTGGCTGCTCGTAATATTCCAATATAAGCTTGTATTAAATTGTGGGTTCAATTTAATTAGTAAAAAGCTAATTGGGGGAGCCCATATCCAAAACCTTCCATAGATCCCTGACTGGGCCCAATATGAACTATTATAAATAGGAGAATAAAAGAGACAGAAAACATAATTTTTAGAGAGATAATTTTCGTCCCCTCTATTATTAAGAGGAGCTCGAAAATTCTCTTAGTTTCTTCTCCGTGAGTTTTTCAGCTCTCCTCCGTGAGAAAGATCTGTCTTCTTTATTCGAGTCTTAGTGTTTCGATAAGATCAGCCCACCCTGATGTCGAGATACAGTTCGGGACACCAGTCAGAAGATCTGTGGTCTAGTATTGAAGATCATCGTGGAGAAGGCGCAAGCAATCGACGATTCTTTGGAGAATCAACGAGGTAAATGGCTAACTCCGTAGAATTCATGTTTAGGATTTATATTCTATGAGCATGAATTATTTGCGTTCTAGCATGCAATTTTGTGTTGGCATGTGAATTGATTAATCCCGTAATCTGTTAAATAGATCCTACGTCTGATATATTTGTTTGTACAAGTCTTCCGCTGTGCAAGGGGCTATAAAACCCCAACAAAAAGTGCCCAAATGAAAGTTGTGTGCATAGGAAAGTTGAAAAAGGGAATATAGTGTTCTTGATTTTATATGTAGATGACATTCTTCTAATTGGAAACAATAAACAGATGTTATCATCAGTACGAACTTGGTTGTCAAACTAGTTCGAGATAAAAAACATGGGAGAAGCTGGACACATTCTAGGCATCAAGGTCCTCCGTGACCGTGAAAAGAGAATGTTGTGTTTGTCTCAAGAATCTTACATCGAGACTGTACTTAGGCGATTTAGCATGCAAGATTCCAGGAACGGTTTCTAATAAGGCTAATTTCATGCATCAGTTATGGGGTTAAATTCAACAATTTACGGGATCTAACACATCTTTTAAGCCAGGTGTGTAGAAGAAATCGCCACGTCCAGGAAGGAAGGAAGATAATCGCCTGGCGAAGGAAATTGGCGAGAAAATGAGCAGAATGAAGAAGAATAGCCAGACGGAGGAGATCATTAGCTGGAGGGCAGAATGGAGAATTCAAGAGAAATGCTTCGAGAAGATCGTCTCTACATCTATAAAAGAGAGAGCATGCAACATGAAAAGGGGGATTTTTTTTACTTTTTGGCTCTAAGCTCACTTTCACACACTTCTACACACACTTGGGGTGATCAAAAATCTGGGGGTTTTTGGGTAATTTTTCCGGTTGATATTGTGTACCACCGTCCTTACGTAGGGCGAAGAAACATTTTACTGTTTTCATTTTAGTTTTCTGTTCAAATTCCTACCGAGTCTTCGCTATTTGAAGCTCGGTTTTCGTTGTGTTGTTGAAATCTCATTTAGCTATCTATGGAATTTCTATTTTCTGTCATGAATGATGCTGATGTTGAGGTTTGTTTGTGTTTGATTATGAGTTTGTGGTTGTTTACTAGAATGGATGCTTTACGCACTTGATCTGGTGAATTGGAGTTGAATCGTGGTTGGATTGTCGTTGAACGAAGTGGATTTGTTGAATCGGAGTTCATGGAGTTGTATTTGATCGTAGTTGGATTCGGATTGCTTGGATACGGAGTGGATTAAGCATCTGACGTGTGGATATGAAGCAGAGTTGGTTGATTGTGCATGAATCTGATGGCTCGTTTCTGTGTTTCTGTTTACTTAGTCTAGTAGATGTAGATCTGTTCGATTTTCGATTAATCACCAGTTTCCGACGTCCGAATTATGTTGTTCTGTTTGAATCTATTGTTACTCTGTTTTTCTCCATGTTCGAGCTTGAATCAGGTGATAAGATGCAGATCGTTGTTTGTTAATTTCAGAATTAGTTATTTGTAGCTTTTCATCCGTACTTTACTGTTTTGGGAAATGGTCCACACTGCTCGTTTGATCTCTATTTAGCTAGATTAGGAAGTTGTTTACTAGGTCGAGGAAGTTTGTTTGATATATTGAAGTTAAGATGATGTCTCATGTCCGCATGATATTTACAGTTTAGTGTTAGTTTTCATTCCCCAACCTAGTTGTAATTTTCTTTCTCAACCCAAATTTGCGTGGCAGCAGCCAACCCACTTTCCAGAGTCTCTTAAATGCCTTCTTACGCATCCGTCTTCGTGGGATCGATCCCTACTTCCCTGTACTAATTCATAGTATAGCGGGTTGAGGGTTTTGAACGCGGAATTTTTGTGTCCGACGACCGAGACTCCCAGGATCCTCTGAGTTCCTATACCTTGTGATCTAGCGGATTCTCTGGGCTTGAGAGGCTTGACCTAGCACAAAAGCACACACACTTTCTCTTATACCAAGCTTTCGGTTTCCTACCTTTTAGACATGGAATCCATTTATCTCAAGAGATGTTCGAAAACACCATCTGAGATAGAAGAGATGAGAAGGATACCGTATGCCTCGGCAGTTGGAAGTCTCATGTATGTCATGCTTTGTACAAGGCCTGATATTTGCTTTGTTGTTAGCATGGTAGTAAGATATCAATCTAATCCTGGCCTGAGACATTGGACTACCGTAAATAACATACTCAAGTACCAGAAAATGGCTAAGGACTATGCTCTAGTTTACAATGCAATCGAGCTTTGCCCTTTAGGATATACCGATTCAGATTTCCAGGCAGATCGGGATTCGAGGAAGTCTACTTCTGGATATGAGTTCACCTAAGAAGGTGGTGCCGTAATATGGTAAGTGTAAAGCAGAAATACATTGCGGACTCTACCATGGAAGCTGAATATGTGGCTGCTTCGGAGGCTGCAAACGAAGCTGTATGGCTTAAAATTTTCCTTCTACACTTAGGTGTGATTTCGAATTTGCCCAAGAGCATCACCATTTGTTGTGACAATTCTGGTGCAGTGGCGAACTCGAAAGAACCGAGAGCTCACAAAGCGAGCAAACACATAGAGAGAAAGTGTCATATCATTCGTGATATAGTGCAGAGAGGAGACATACAAGTAGTTAAGATTGCGTCAGAGAACAACCTGGCAGATCCTTTCACAAAGGCGTTAGCGGTCAAGTCGTTCGATCGTCATGTTGAAGGAATGGGAGTTCGACTCATATAAGACCTCAACTCACTTTCAGTATAAGTGGGAGAAATTAGGCGTGCTGTTAGCACGTTTTGTACACTCGAAAGTGTTTTGAGTATAAGTGGGAGATTGTTAGAGTTTTGTATTCTAAAAATCACCTTTCGAGTGATTGGATATTGTAATAACTCTTATTTTATTTTCCAAGGAATAAAACGGATTACTTTTGTCATAATGTTGTTATGTGTTACATTTAAAGGTTGTTTTATTACATGTTTAAATGTATAAGAAACTTAACAAAGTCTAAGTCTTTGTTTTAGTATATCGGCTGTGGACGTCGTCCACTTTAAGGTAACACGGTCAGTTCTGAAAAAAGAAAAAGAAGAATTTCACAACCTAGATATGCTTTGACTACCTATCGAGAAAGGTTGCAATGTAAGTCCGATTGTTTATAAGCCTTAGTGAAATAAGATGACATTGGTGTGGTATAGCACTGAACAGATCTAACAGCAAGACGTGTCTTTATGCTATCTACTGAAAGAGAAGTTCTTGATGAATAAGTATTTCTTAATCTATATACGTTAGCATTGAGCATACGATATTGATTATGCACTACTTTGACTTATCAAATGGTGCGGGTTTTTCATAACCCAATAAGCCTGTTATATTGGGTGGTGGTGATTAATATCTAGCGGTGCTAGGATTGCTATAATATAGAAACGCAAGCGAGGGGAGTCTCGCTTGATAATGTCCTCAAGAGGAGCGTGAAACAAGGTTTTTATTATTCGGAACCTAGCTAGTTGGAGTTTGATTACTCTATGAATAATAAACAAGGGTTTCGTGCTTAGTCCATTCTTGGAATTAATAAGAAGTTAATTAATTTTAGTTCATAACAGATAATAAATAATTAATGGAAATCTGTCTCAAGTGCGAGAAATAAACATTTAATTTAAAATGAAAAAACGGATTACTTGTAATTTAGGATTTGGATGAGCAATGCAATATTATTTCTGTAGTGACTGCAAATAATATTCCAATATAAGCTTATATTAAATTGTGGGTTCAATTTAATCAGTCTTAAGCTAATTGGGGGAGGACATATCCAAAACCTTCCATAGATCCATGACTGGGCCCAATATGAACTAAATATAAATATGAGAATAAAGGAGAGACAGGTAGAAAATAATATTTTATTTAAAATTTTCATCCATCACATCACAATGTAGGGATCGAATTTTTCAGCTCTCCTCCGTAAGAATTTCTCTCTTCTTTACTCGAGTCCTAGTGTTCTGATGAGATCAGCCCACACTGACGTCGATAGTCATGGCAGCAAATTTCAAATGACGTCGTTGCGGGGGATGGTGGCGTTTACCCTACATTTACTGTAAGACACTTTGGGTGTAATTATTATTAATATTTTTTAATTTCTTGTTTTGATTTCAGTTAAGAAACAGATCAGAGCACCATAGAGAAGAATCAACGTCCTGATCTATGTCGATCAAGTGTTTTCCCTGCTGGTGTGAGCCAAGAGGACTGCTGAAGCAAAGGAACACATAGATGGGCGGAGCGTCTTAGGTTTTTCTTAAGAATTTTAGTTTAAATTTTGTAAATAAACTTTTTGTTGTTTTCTGTTTTCCTTAGTTCGAAGGCACCATGTCCAGGAGACGAATAGAGGAAGACGAAGGAGTGGAGCTAACCACAGTTTTCAGGCTTCACAATTACAAAATTAGGGTTTCTTCCCCATTCATCCAAACACAATTTTTTTTCTTGCTTCCAACACACAATCATGCTTAAAAAGGTTCTCACAATCACGTTCTCATATAATCACACATCATTCACCAATGATTCATTCAAACTTCACACATATTCAATCAAAATCGCATATTCACAATTGTTCTCATACGAACACAAATTCCCGCCAATTAGCTATGCGATCTAAGATTCCTACACTCACTATATGCATGAAGGAATCAAGAACAAGGTTTTCAATGGTGAAGATGAGGGAAAAGATTCAATTATACCTTCTTAAATCGAAAACCAAACGGTAGAAGCAAAGATTGATACGATTCGTCGGGAACTCTTGAAAATTAAACTCCAATGGATGCAAGAACAAGGATTGGAAGGAATTTTGGAGAGGATGAAGAGAGGGGGAGGAGAGTGGCGTGTGGAGAGAGGGAGAGGATGGAGGTGGACGAAAATTTGATGGAGAATGGGGGCAAAGGTTTAGTTTAGGTGATTAAATAGTCCTAGCTTTAATCCCATAAATAAATTAATTAATTAATTGTGGAGGAATAAAATAGAGGCCAATAAATAAAATCCCAAAATTTAAAGGAAGGCAAGTTTTCAAAAATTATGGCTAAAAATTCAATAAGGAATTTATTTTGTATTTACTTGGAGAGGAGTAGATTCACAATTTAGGAAATAAAACAATGAATATTCCATAAACAAGGGAACAAAATAAATTAAATCTCCAAGTAGGAAATAATGAGGGAGGAGGTGAAAATTTTGATGGTGTGCACAAGGAAATTATTTAAATCCTCAATTAAATAGAATATGATTTAAATTTGGTAATTTCTTTATAGGAAAAGACTCTCGTAAAATGGGCAACAATTAAATAAATTTCCACAAGGAAATTAAGCCAAAAAACGTGTGGGATGGAGAGACAATAGAAGGAAAATATTCACATCCCCAATTAATTTGACTTAGGTATTAATTTGGTATTTAATTGAATAAAAGGAATTACACAAAATAGGAAACAAATATATTCTCCTCTACAAATAGGGGGCGAAAATTAACTTAATTAGCCACAAAGAAATAATGCAACTCTTAATTTAATTGGGGTGAGAGAATAAAATGTGGCAAGATTGAATTGGATTTAAAATAGCTAAAGGAAATCAATAAGGTACCAATTAAATCAAAGAAACTAATTCATCTTCCTAATTAAAATAGAGAATATTCGAAACTCACAAAAATAATAGGTTAGAGTTCGAATTTCATGTAGCACAATTTAGGGATAATTTGATTTAAATTTAATTTGGATGAATATCCCAAAACAATTAATTAAATCCAAGAAAGAATAAAATTTCCAATAATTGGAGGGGCCGACAATAGCCACTTTATTTGGCTAGAACAAGATGCATGATCTTATTAAAATTGATTTCCCCACATTAAAATATAAATAGCACTTAATTCCAATTCCCCCATGATGATTTATTCCACATAATCAAACTCAATCACGTAGCAACTATTTAAATTTCATAAATGAAAATTCCAATCGACATATATTAAATAAAGGTCACAAAAATTTTGGGATGTTACATACCCGAAGTGGACGAAGACGTTCAACGGGGCTTGACCAAAATCCTCTGGAGTATGCCCTCCGATTTGGATGTCGCCGTTGCTTATGCCACCCTGAAGGCTCGAATGGGAATTTCCCTGTCAAAGGATCGATCCACAACCTCCACCCCACAAAACCCTCCATCTTCCCAAACACAAGCCCCCCTTCGTATCCATGAACCTGCACCCTCCGTTCCCTTGGTACCGTACGGTGGGGACGATTCTGAAGAAGAGGGAAAGGCCCAGCCCGCCGCCGTCCCGGCCAAAGAAGTGCAGTCCGTGCCGCCGTCACTTGCAGAAGGCACGACCACTCCCAACGCTCCGACACCACCAAGTGGCGGAGGCTCCAACTCCCCTACTCTCCTAGGGCCGACACAACCAATCGAGGTTGTGAATGTTGACGACGACTCAACGGAGGACCTTCTGCCTCCTCCCAACGGAATACTGCAACAAGGGGAGGCGGAATGGAACTTTATTCCTCATGCAGAGGATGAATCGGTTCCGGATAGGGAGGAGGAGCTGCTGCACCGTCGAGGGCGCAGGGTAGAAGTCAACAAGCTGGTAGATCAGGTAGGGGCCAGAATGGCCAACATGCAGAGAGCAGAGGAAGGGCAGGAGGAAAGACTTCGTTTAGCACGGCAGCTGTTGAATGAGCCGGATGAGCCGAAGGACTTAGGAGCCGTTGGGGCGATAAACCAGAAGGTCGGAGAGGCAGAGAAAGATAGGAGGGCTGTTGAGGACAGCCGCCAGAAAGCTGAGAAGAAAAGGAAATCGGGGCATTGTTATTGCTAGCCAGCCTTCCTCTCCAAGAGAAGGAGATGGTGGGCCCGAACGTCCCGCAGGTAACAGGGAAGGCCTGCATCACCCCCCACTACCAAATATTCCAAACAAACTGTGGTGTTGACCACGGACCTCCTCCGGCAGATGCTGGTATTTGAAAACCCCAAGTGGAATGAGGGGGTCCACCTGAGAGTGACGGCTACGAAGCAGATGAAGGCAGACAAGAGGCTCCACCAGCCAGCCCTGGAAACGATCCGGGTTGAGGAGAGATTTACCCAGTATATTACTGGGATTGGTTTTGACTGGCTGCTGGAGATCGTGGATACCTTCGTGCCCGCGGACATGGCCAAAGAATTCTTCACATCCTTCCGGTTTACTGGAAGTACAAACTTGGAGGCTAGGAGCGTCTCCTTCCGGGTGTTCAGGCGTAAGCAAAAGATGAGCCTGAACGAGTTCTCTGTGAGGATTGGACTCTATACAGATGCCCAGGTAGCTAGTGGAGAGAGGTTCGGGCGCGACATTGGCCTTCCTCAGAGGAGGCAGGATTTTGATCAGCAGGCAGTCTGGCAAGCCTTATGCAACGGACAGGCTCCCGAGTTCAAAGCTTTTGAGTCTAGAGGGGACCATATTGCTGATCCGGCCCTCCGCCTTGCCCAAGTCTACCTAGCCTGCAATCTCCTTGGCCAAGCCAATACACCGTCAATCATTACCATGTCCGAACTCTACTTTATGTGGAGTATGAGGGAGCAGAGAAAGGTCCATCTGGGATTCTGGTTAGCCTACTCCATTAATCAAGTTGCTACCCGCGTTGCCCACCATCTCAACGTCTGCCACCTCCTCGGAGCTTATTTGAGGAGAAACTGGATTGTGGAGTGTGTCGGACGTCCTGTCCTTTGCCCCACTCATTTGACCCTGAATTCTTTGTTAGAACTCAGGTACTAGAGAAGAAGCAAGGAGGGGGCCTTCAATTTTATGCAGCTGGCCGGTTGGAGAAACAAAGGAGACGATCCAGTAGGAAGACGAAGTTGGAGGAGACAGCAACAATCCCCTCCGAAGGAGAGGAGGAGGATACACATCAGGCACCCACTCCGAGGATGGAGCAAGAGGAGGTTGCAACTGCTGACAACACATGGAAGCTCCGCATGGTATGTTCTAAGTGTGAGCAGTTTGATATGGAAGCTCCGCATGGTATGTTCTAAGTGTGAGCAGTTTGATATGGAAGCTCCGCATGGTACCTCAACATCTCCCAGTCAACCCCCTAGGAAGCCCTAGTAAAGTTCCCCCTTCTCAGCTCACGTTAATTTAAAAACAATTTTAGTTTTAATTTGTTTTTGGTATGTATAACTGTCATCCTATTCCGCATCACACTTAGACCTGTTTTGGGTCTAAGTGTGAGAAGTATGCATGCTTGTTTTTGCTCTATATGTTGTTTGCCTACCTCAGGTGCCTATGTGTTATGTTTTTCTATATTTGTTAGCATGCGTTGATCACTGTCACTGTCTCACACTTAGCCCAGTGTCTGGTCTAAGTGTGAGAAGTTTCCCTTATTTGTTGTTGTGCCGTTGCCTGTGCCTAACCCTTTTTTCCACTGCATCCAGTCCCTCGAGGACGAGTTCATATACAGTGGGGAGGGGGGACGGGTTAGTTACAGTAGAATCATACATGCTAGTTACAGTAGAATCATACATGCTAAAAATTTTTACAAAAATAACAAATTTCAGCTAGTAATAAAATAGGCAATATGCATAAAATTGGATAATTGGAAGAGTTAGAAAAATGATTCAGTATGCTCACATGTAAAAACTTGATTGCAAAAACTTCATCAATTTGAACGATGCAAGTATGATGGAAATGCTCAATTTCTAAACCAACTATGAAGCCTCTCTATATGTGAGTTATAAGCTAAAAGTAGAACATTTTCTACTATTTTTACAAAATAAAATTTTACGAGAGGCTGACTTTTAATATTGAGATGAAAATTGCACAAGTAGTAAGGACTAAAGGCACTACGACTTAGCCTTTTGAGCCGTTTTTCTTCCTTCGTTCCGCAAACCCGCCTCATTAATCAAGGCACCCCTTAGTTAACCACTTTTGAGCCCATACACTCTTACCCATTCTTTGAAGCCTTAAACCCAAATTTAAAGTTTTATATCACATGAGGAAAGAGGGTCAAAGAGATGAAGTTTGTCAAGGGAAACAAAAGGGGATAGCAATAGAATGGTCGAAATAAAGGGTAGCCGGGTTGATCAAGTTAGACAATCGGGTTGATCATTAAAATATATATATATATATATATATATATATATATATATATATATATATATAATGAATGAATAAAAGGTTTGAGAAAAAGAAAGGGCAGGAAATAGTTGTAACCTGACCCAAGAAATCAAAAGTCAGAAAATAAGCCGAAAAGTTATAAGGCTAAAGGTCTAAATTTGACCGAGAAGGAGCATCAAGCAGAGGAAGAAATAAATATCCCAAATCTGATCCAGCGAGTTTTAGTCAAATCTTTGGCTTTTTGACTCATGTGATTTTTCTTTTTATAATTTAAAATTTTTATTTTGAACTTAAAACCCCTATGACCCTACCCTAATACGTTACTACCCTTGAGCCACGTTACAACCAAAAAACAAAGACCTAAAGGAACTATCTTGTGCAGTCCGATTCAAGATATTAAATTTGTGGCAATACCGAGTGAACATTCCTAACATCTCTGGTGAGAAATGAGTGACTAAGTGAATCTAACAGTGGTTTTTAAATTGAGCAATCTTAATAAGCTGACACCTTGATCAAGCAAAAGCGAAAGAGAAGGAACACAAGCTACTGGAAAATGGATTGACCTCGACCTCGGGTATGATTGTTGGAAAATTATTCGATCTAATGCATACATGTGAATATGTGTTTTTGTTTCGAGTATTGTATTTCCTTTTCGTCTTATTTTACTTATGAAATAAGTAAACCATGCCTGAAATTTGCATTATCTTTTTATTTTCTGTTTACTTATACTTGAGGAGAGGTATGTTCTAAGTGTGAGCAGTTTGATAAGGCACATTTCATGCATCGGTTTAAGGGTCAAATGTACGCTGCTTCATCGGTTTATCGCGCAAAACAAGTGTTAAATGTGCAGGAATGCCGCTTGACCAAGGCAGCAAGGCCGAACTGATCAAGCAAGTACACAAGGCGATAAAAGGCCAAGAATCGGGGGAGTTGATCAAGGGGGAGTGATCAAGCAGTTAGGCGGGGACCGCTGGCTTCTAGAAGAAGAACACGTGAGGAAATGAGCTGGATATGGCGCACCATTTTGTTATCAAGGACGACGTTCTAGAAGGGGACACGTGCTAGCTTATGAGACGCATGGACAGAGCTTTGTCATGAATCTGTTACTCAAAAGCGTCGTCATTCTAGAAGAAAGGCACGTAGCAATCAATGAGTCGCTCATTCTCAGCATGAGTGAATATTCCCTGTCAAGATCGTTATCCAGCTGGAGGCTGAATCGAGCTTATAAATAGAGGGTGTGCCATCACAAGAAATGAATCCGATCTTTGACTTTCCGTCTAGTTTAGCTTAGTTTAGTTCTCTAGCTTAGTCCAGTTCTCTAGAATAGCTTAGCTTAGATAAAGTAATGCGTAGTTAGAAAGGGGAATTAAAGAAGCGCTGCAGAATACTTATTATCTGTCGGCATATTCCTAAATTACCCGCCGAGATTCTTCTCGGTTTTACTTGCTTTCTTATTTTCTGAAGTATTAGCTTAGTTTCGATTTCACGTTGTACTGCTCTCAGTTTAGTTTAATCAAAGTTATTACGTTTTCATCCTCGCATTTACAGTTATGTTTTCACATGCAATTCACTTGACCCAGTAGTTAAATTTACCTTGATCAAGTTAGCAAGTTTAATTCTGCCTAGAGTAAAAACAGTAGTTAAAACTCCCAAGTTAAAGCGTGGCAGCAGCCAACCCTATTCACTACACACACTCTCGACACACCAACTTCTCTGTGGGATGACCCCGAACTTGCCGCTTTACTGTTAAAGTAGTGCAAAATTGGGAGTTTACAAATTACACTGGTATGAAACGAGCGAGAGCGAGTTTGAATCGATCAAGTGGCAACGACATTTGCTAACTGATATAATCGATTTAGTTATTTTCAATATAACTTGGTCCGAATTCGCGCCCCTCTCGAGGCCTTCCAGACACCCGTGGTGTCGAGTTTTCGAGCTGGAGGCTACGACGTATGGCTGAGAGTGGCTATGCCGAACGCGCACGCCTGGCCGAGACATGCGTGCGGTCAGGCTCGACAGGATTTCGGCGATCAACTCGTCGGATTTTCATCGTCGTTGATTCGTGTAAACCTCGAACAATGAGATAATGATGAATGAAGTATTTTAATGATTACTTAATTCCTTAATTAAAAGAAATATATTCTTTTTATTCCTAGATGGATATGGACACGAATAATTAAATATTTTCCTAAATATTATATGTGTAGAATCCTAATTAGGATAGATATATAGGACTACATTAAATAATTTAATTATTTCTCTTTCTAATCTTGAACAAGGAATTAATTTGAATTTAATTTTTCATGTTCTTCCAAGATTTAAATAATTCATTTTATTTTAGATACATCTTATAGAAGACATGAATAAGAATTAAATTCTTGCCAATTAAGTTTAAACTTCCTTAAGTAAGATGATAAAAGATAATAAGGTTTTAATTATCCAGAAATTAAATGCCAACAGAATTTAATTAAGCCTTTTTACTGCATTAAGGCTTAGGATATTTAATGAAAAATCATAACCAAAATATCAAAGCGATAATTACGAACTAAGTTTGTATATGGTCTCCATCGATTGGTCTGCAACTGTTATGAAGTTTGTTTCTAATAGTATCGCCACCCATCAGTAGTTCAAGCTCAACTTCGAGATGAACAAATGGAATTACACCTTGACTGAATAGGAGACTGAACTTCAGTCGGCAGAGGACCTCATGGTCCAAGCTAAGGCAGCCATGGTTAGCTCGACACATCATTCCTCTGGCCCTAGGCCTAGCGCATGAAAGAAGAAAGTGTCGAACCAGGTTGTTTCCAAGAATGCTAAGGGAAAGAAGAAGAGGAAGGCTAACTCAAAGCCTAGTGGAAAGTGTTTCAAGTGTGGAGAGAAGGGGCATTAGAAGACAGACTGTCCTAAAAAGGGCAAGGCTACAGGTATGCATGTTGGGGTTTGGTGCCCATTGCACAGCGGAAGTCATGCAAAAACAAATAAATCAGATCTACAGATCTATTTGACCGATTATGAGATTAATTATCTACATGTTAAACAATCAATTGCATACAAGAACGCACACAATTCATGTAAAAGGAATTAAAACCTAGTTCATGAATTTCCTACGGTTTAGAATTACCGATCTAATTCTCCAAAGAATCGACGATTGCTTGCGCCTTCTCCACATGAAGATCTTCGTACTCAACCACGAATCTTCCAATCTGTATCCCGAACTCAGAATCTGACCTTTGGGTGGGCAAAGCTTATCAGAATCGAAAAGGGCTTGATTAGAAAGAAGACAGAATATCAGTTTTCTCAAAAACTGATTTTTCGTCCACTCTCAGAGGGGAGAACGAAAATTAATGTGTTAATTCACTCTTAATCTTCTTTCTAATCTCCTTTTATATAGAGTTATTATGGGCCAGATTAGGGATCCATGGAGGTTGGACTTGGGCCAAACCTGTTGGACTTTTACTAATTAAATTGAGCCCCAATTTAATAAAAGTCCAATAGAATATTATTATCATCAACTATAGTATAATAATATTGACTGCCCGTTCAATCCCAAATTACTAGTAATCCGAGCTTTACCTCTTTAATTTATTATTTCCCGTGTTTAAGATATAAATATTCATTAATTAATTTAAGTCTGCTATTTGACTTTAATTAATTAATATCTTTTTCCAAGAGTTGTCTAGTTCAAAATCTTTATTTATTATTCTGGAATAAATTCCAACCGGTCGGGTTTCTGAATAATAAAACCTTTTTCGAACACCTCTTGAGGATATTATCAAACTGGACTCACCCAGCACACGATTCATTGCAATAACAATACTAGCACCTCTAGACATAGATCACCACTACCCAAGATATCAGGATTCTTGGATTGCGAAAAATCCGCACCATTTGATAAATCAAAGTAGTGCATAATCAATATCGTATGCTCAATGTTATGTCAACAATGATTAAGAAATAACAATTACCGAAACCTCGTCTTTCAATAAATAGCAAGAAAGACTTATCTCAACTGTTAGATCCTTCAGTGCTATACCACACCAGTGTCGTTTATTTCCTAAAGTAAGGAAACATGCGGACTGACACTGCAACCTTTCACGATAGGTAGCCAAAGCCTATCTAGGTTGTGAAATTCTATTTCTCTTCTACAAAGGACTGACTGCGTCACCTTCTGTGAACGTCGTTCACGACCAGTCTACTATGCAGAAGAATTAGACTTATTTGCTTCTTATACATTTAAATGTTTGAGAAACATATTATAAATGCATAAGCAAACACCAATGAGATAAAATTAATTCTTCTCGCCTTGGGTTAAAAGTGGATTGTAGAGTTTATTGTATACAAGCAATTCTATACGTGCAACATGCTCGAAATATGCTTTTCAGTATACCAATCCTAACAATCTCCAATAATTGATGGTTTATTTTACAAGCTCGAATTTGGTGATGGTAAGATCACAATGTGAATGTAATTAAATCCATTCCTTGAGGATTAATTAATAGACTAAATTCCAACACATCTGATGAATTAAATAATTGATACAAGCCCAATCTAATAAAGAATAAATTGTGGGCTACACTATTTAAATAAAATTTTAACAGGGTCTCGAGCCCAAACTAATACTTATTCAAATAATATCCCTAGCCCAATCCCAATTCATTTTGAGCCCAAGACTCTGAATTCCTTCTTCCCACCATCAGAACCCCTCTCCTCACCCTTCACGTTGAATTCTCCTTTCTGCAAGGAAACTTCTTTTCAAATTTTAAATTTCAGTCAAAGCAATTAATCCCAAATTAATTGAGTGATCAAACACCAAAATTTCTCCCATCCCACGACTCAACAATTATTCCTCTCTTCACCCATTCTTGCAAATCTTTCCTAATTTTAGACCACAATCAAAGTGAAATCAATCACCAAAAATGACTCTCAATACACAACTATATAATCCTCCTACCCTAATCTCTTTCCCTCACATAAATTCGCAGCCACTCACCTCTTCACAAAACTGCGGAGAGAGCAATAGAAAGAGAGAAGCCAGAAACTGCAAGCTTTTGTTTCAAAGCCAATTTGTCCTTTTGAAGGTATAATCTTCTTCCCCAATTCAATTCATAAATCCATGAACTGCATAACATGTTTTTTCACTCAATCAAAACAATAACCACGATCTGAAATCAATCTTTAAATCACATAAATCGAAGCAACTTGAATTCAAGAGTCAGACTTTAATTCATGAAATCAAATTAACAACTTACGTCGGGGCTGTTTCGGGGTTGTGCGGGGCTGTTCGATTTGGTTTCGGGGCTGTTCGGAGGTGAATCGGGACTGTCCCGCTTAAAGTTGGGGGCTGCGACCATGTTTTGGGGCTGCACGACCACCGACGGAGCGGCGGCTCCCGGGGGCGACAGCAGCGCCGTTAACTCCGTCGAGCAGTAGCAGACGGCTCTGTGCTGCGGCGTCGGAGCTACTGATGCGGAGGAGGCTGGACGACGGCAGCGAACGACAGTCAACGCGACGGCGCGGGCGGAGAATTGAAGTCGAAGATGGCGGAGATGGAGAGGCGGCGGACGCTGGGGTCGACGGGAGTGAGAATTTCTTCAAATTGTCGATGAGAGAGAAAAATAGAGATAGGGAGAGAGAAGGAGTGAGGGACGAAGGAGATGGTGGGAGTATGAGCCTTTTGTTTTTTTTAAATAGAATTGGGCTTCATTAATTGACATAGGTTGATTTATTAAAGTATGGGCTCCATTTAAATTTTTGGGCTGTTTTAATTGGTTGGGCCCGTGCTAACTTTTTCTTTGGGAAGCCGGAATTAATTAAAATACCTTAGCCTTTAATCGTGGAAAATTGGTAGTCTTGATTGAGGAAAATAATTGGAGACATAGGATGCATGTATCTTATTTGTTTACTTAAAAAGTGTGTTGATTTATGTATTATCTAAATGTTAAAGGTGAATCATCGCAAGCGAAACATGATACCAAGGGGAAGAAAATACTTGTGATTTAAACAGTCGAGGTGGACTTTCTTTTGAATAAGGACAATATCCTAAATACTTTATCGATGGAAATGCAACTATGTTTATCATGTCGTGTTTTGATTTTAACGTGCCTATCTGATGTGGCTTTTGCCACTATGATTTAAATCGAATTCGGGTCCTCGTAGGGCCGCAAACCCTACTTGGATTAGTGTACACCTATGGTAGACTGTGTGCTAGCGTACGGGCTGGCCGGTCTAGTGGCTTGGTTTGTGGCCACATTCCAAGTCATGTATGAGCAGATATAGCTAACGTCTATGGGAAAATGACTGATCAGTCGACTTTTACAATGGGAAATGATTTTGAGTGCCTCGGGCCTTTCTAAAGCTAAACCCCGATGGTTACTTACGTATGGCATGATAAATAATGATCTTTATGAAAATGTTTTCGGCATAAGTCCACTGAGTATTTTTATAGTACTCAGCCCTGCATGTGTTTTCCTTATGTGCAGGTTGAGCGGCGACGAGCGGTTGGCGGTGTTGAGCAAATTAAAATAATTGATAGTATTGTCTTGAAACTCCGAGTGTCGTCGTGTCTTCACATACGACTTCACTCTTCTCTTGGATGTTCCCGCTGAAACCTGCTTTACTTATTTTTTTGGTTGATCTTGAAACTATTTTGATTTTCTGTTTAGAATCTAAAGGCATGATATGTTTTTGAGTACGTCGAACCCTTGTTATTTTGAATATCAATGATGATGATTGTTTTCTCTATTTGGTCTATCTGTCAAAACGTCACCCTGACCCTTTTCCTTTTGATTATTGTTCATTAATTACCTTAGTCAAACCCCTTTTATAAAACCCTGATCCCTTTTCTTTGATTGCATTTAAGTCCTGTTAGGTCACGATCGCCACATTTAATAACCCTAAAGGGCGGTCGTGACAATTATTGTGGGACGGAGGGAGTATTATTTTATGAGCTTTTTATTTCATAATATATTTATTTATCTATTATATATTTTTTTGTATTTTTTTACTATATTTATCCTTAGTAATGTCTTACCATTTCAAATCCAAGTTAGTACCCCCTTCGTTCTAAGGAAGATGGCTCATTCCTTGGGTGACACGAGAATTTATGAAGTTTTATTTTATATGTTAAGTAGAGAGAATAAAGTAAGAGAGATGAATAAAGTAGAGATAAAGATGTTTCTATTTTTAGTAATGAGTCATCTTGGATGAACAAACTAAAAAGGAAAGTGAGTCATATTCGGTGAGACGAATGGAGTACTTTTTTTCTCCCTTCAATGTTTTTTCCATTGTTATTTTCACATACTTTGCATCATAAAAATTTACGGATCCAAATGAACCAAATTATATACTATAATATTTGGTTTCAAAATTATCAGAATCCTCAAAAATAGCAACACTCATCCAAAAATCCTGGCTCCTTAAATTTCCGAATTTTCCAGAAAATACAATTCAGATCCACATAAGAAACATGGAATCTTTGAAAATGTCAATGGAAACAATTTAAAGTAAATGCAAACTTGCAAGGAAACAAACATACGAAAGATGAGTGTAATGAGCAATCATGGTGTTGAGAAAGAATAGCATCTAGAGAGCATGCGACAATAAATTTCAAGATTTGATAGTTTTTAATAAAGTTATGCGCAAACATCCCAAATAGAGCATTCATGATAATACACATGTTCTTCATGCTACAAGGTTGATGATCACAAAATGGCAACAACTAAAAAATGACAACGACTTCTGAATCTGAAGATTTTTCTATCCCTTTAAATCCAAAAACTCCCTTATCGGGAAATCCAACTACTTCATGGTCTATGGCTTGAGACAAGGCAAAAAGAAAAAGGAAAGTAAAGGCAACACAATCTGATTATGCTAATAACGTTTTTGCTGCAGAAATTCGCGCGTTGAGGTTAACCAAAGATAGCGAGATTGAGCTAGTGAAGACTCGAATGGAGTTGGAGCGTAAAAAAGATGCAAAAATGTTGATTAAGCTATTGGAGAGAGATCACTTAATTCTTGTTGATGAATCTGAGACGAACACTAACGAAAATTGTATTTGGAAAACAAATATAATATTTGCTTTGTAATTTTAGCTTATGCAACTTAGTTTGGAGTTAGTTTTGTTTGGCTTTAGTTATGTAATACTCTCTCCGTTCCTCTGTGGTAGAGATGTTTCTTTTCGGTATGAGATTTAAGAAATTGTGTTAAAAGTGAGTTAAGTGAATGGAAAATAAAGTTGGAAAGGAAAAAGGTAAAAAGATGAAGAGATAATAAAGTAAAAGAGAGTAATGTAAGAGAGAAGAAATATGTTGCTTTTTGCCAAAAAAATGACTCAGTTATAGCGGGACAACTAAAAAAAGGAATACGACTCAACTATAGAAGAACGGAGTGATAATTAACTTGCAACTTTCGCTCATGCGGCTTAGTTTGATGTGTTTTTATTAATGTAATAATAATTTTAATAATTAGGTCATGTAATATAAGTTTGTTGCAAAACACTTATCTCACAAAGTATTTGATTGTATTGGATTACTATCACATGCACATTTGATTGCATTGGATTCCTATCACATGCAATACCACTAGAGTCGGCCGTCGACCATCATGATGGCTCCAATTCGACCCCACTCCACTCCACTCCACTCCACTGTTTCTATGTTGCAACCTTGCAAGGAGAAGACGTTGGCCGTCTATTGCTACGAGAAGATGAACAATCTTGAGTTTTAACTCTCATGTTATGCTATGCTATGCTTGTAAAAGTTAAATAAACGAAAAAAAGTGAGGAAATATATCTACTCGGGGGTTGGGATTTAGATTATTAAAAATAAAAAAAAATTGGCTCTTGGGCCAGTTGCCCATGTAAATTCTAATTCATTCGTCACAATAAGAGCATACTTTGTCATTTCGATTCATCACACAATAAAAGTTACATTTCATTTTTAGCATAAACGGTTAGTACATCTCACATTTCACTAACGCATTTCACTCACATTGTATTATAAAACCAATATAAAAAGATAGAGACTATATTCCACTAACTTTTTCAATCTACTATTCTTTATATTTATTAAAATCTATGTCTATACTAAATATGACTCCTATTATAGAACGAAGGGAGTACATTTTATTAGTTTCCCTATTTGAAAATAGGACACTACCATTCCTAAACTCAATAGTAAAGTTAAAGTATATATTGTATTCTTACTATTGGGTCGGCCACTGTATCAATTAAAACAAATTTTCAAGTACTAAACTATTAAAATTATTTAACTTTATTGTTTTATCATATTTATCTATTAATAGTAGTATGTGTTTAATTTATTTGTATAATTTTATTACAGAACCTTTATTCTTTGGATTATTTAAATTGTTCTATATTATTGTCTTTGATTTTTGATATATTTAATTATAAATTGAATCGTGTGTTCCACGATTGATTGCTAATAATAAATTTAAAAGTTAATTAACATAAATTGCTATATCATATATTTTAAAAATTTAAATTATAGTAAGTATTTCATTAATGAATCTTGATTATGTAGACTTACACAGTAGTTGATCTTGAAATATAAATCTTGAATATTTCTTTCTTTTTAATGTTGGATTCTTGTAAACTTTTATAATTAATGGAAAGGTATTTTTTGAGATATGGATATCCTCTACCACGCACAATCATAGATAGTGCTACTTAAGTATATATTTTTATCACATTTATTATCTACATATTTTATTTATTTATTTATTTATTTATTTACTTACTTACTGTATTCGATCTCGAATTAAGATTTCTGGATCCGTCACTGACTAACATGCATATGTCTTTATCATCTCATTCACGTGCAAGTGTCTCTTCTTGGTATTTCTATTTTGATACACTAGATAACATGTATGAGTATAGTTTTATAAATAGCTCATAAAATTCCTTTCAAGGTATAACACAAAATTCTGAGTTTGCTCATTCTACTTGAGAATATATATCTTTGAACGACAAATCTTTACTATCATTACTTTCAGCCAGTGGCGTATGCACATGGGAACAAGTAGAATATATATCTTTGAACGACAAATCTTTACTATCATTACTTTCAGCCAGTGGCGTATGCACATGGGAACAGGGGGTACAACTGTACCCCCAAAACTTTATGCTTTAATACTATATGTAGTACTACTTTAACAAAATCTATTTCTGTCCCAGTGGAAAATGCGCTTGTCTTCCATACTGTTGTTTTAATCCATATGACCTTTTTATCAATTTAATTTTGTTTTTAATCCATATCTCCTTCACAATTCATTAACTTTGTTTTAATCCATATGACCTTTTTATCAATTTAATTTTATTTCTAATCCATATCTCCTTCACAATTCATGTTTAAGTTTCATTATTTGTTTCATTTTTAACAAACATTTATTAGTTTAACCACTAACTTATTCTTTTTTAATTTAATTTTATATTCTTTCATATTTAATTTTCATTAATTACTTTTAATAGATACTTATATGACTAATATAGAGTAAAATATTTTACAAACAACTCAGGTTTAATTACTAATTTGAAATAAGTATCATAAAGTAATATTTATAAAATTAACCTCCTTAGTATATTATATATATTAATATAATTAATATTGCTAAGTAATAAAACATGGATACTTGTATTTTATATGCATAATGACTCTCTACGTGACACTATAAAATACTTTTTTATTTATTTGAAATGAAGTTTTTTTGGTAAAAAATAAAGACATACTCCCTCTGTTTCTTCATAGCTGAGTCATTTTTCCATTTCAGTTAGTTTCTTCATAGTTGAGTCATTTCCGTATATAGTAATTATTTTCTCTTTCTTACTTTACTCTTACTTTTTTCTCTCTACTTTATTCACTTTCTACTTTATTCTCTCCACATTTTTCTCTCTCTTACTTATTTTATCTATTTATTCAACACACTCAACATCTTTTTCTTAAACTCCGTGCCGAAAAGTTTCGCCCCAACTATGGTGAAACGAAGGGAGTATTTCATTTTAAATATTAGAACAATTAAGAAAACATAACAAAGAGAACAAAATTGATTAGTCACATTGTGAAATTTTAAGTCGTAATTTTTTTGCACCCCCATATCGAAAATCCTGGATACGCCACTGCTTTCAGCTGACTTAAACTCGGATAATTCATATACCACCACTATATGGGAAGAACAAATTTGTCACCAAGAACATCAAATTAATACACTCATCGAGAATGCGATCCTAAACAATCCTAGTATGATTGTAGGGGGTACAACTCCTACACAGTACACACAGAAGAAGGTATTTAGAGCGTTTAACCAACGACTACTTTACATATAAAAAACATGTTTGTCGTGTGTGTGAATTGACCTAGTGGTAAAGTAGCTTGATTTCACCGTGATGCAGTATCTTTAAATTTCAATTCATTTTCAAATAAACAAACTAACACTGAGTCACTTTTGATTAAGCATGGCCGCGGCCGCGACGTTAGCAGCTACACCACCCGGGTTCGTGGGTTGATCAACATTGTTCCTCAGCTCCGCATACATCACCCTCTGCGCATCTTCCCTCGTCACCGCCTTATCGGCCACCAATTTCTCACTAGCATCCTACAAAATCAATCACACATAAATATAAACAACAAATCCATGACATTTTCAAATTTCAAAATAATTATTTACGGTCAAAACGTCGGCAAGCGTGGTCTTCTCATCATCCCTCGTGGCCTTCATGTTGTGTGCGGCCGCAGATTCGGCTTCTGCGCCGATGCCACCAGGCACAAGGTGGCCGAGCCCGGTCGCGCGATCCTCTGCCGCTTGTATCGCGGCAACGTCACTCTTGTCAATCACCTTGTTTCCCGAGGAGAGGGCTGTCGCTTCCAAAGCCTCGCCAATCGTGACCGCGTCGTCGTCGTCGTCATCACCCGCAGATTTAGTCCTATCGATTTCCATCTCCACCGCTCGTATTTATAAACTAGATCAAATCTGTAGTTTTATTTTCTATGTAAATAATCTTAATTTAAATTAGTGTGCATGCTTTGGTTTTATATTGTTTTCCTATAAAACCTCTCAATACACAAATTCAAGCACATGTGGTTAAACGATGCATGATTTTCGATGTGTATAATTTTTAATACAATTCGTTGTCTATTATTAAAGATGAGTCTAAGACAAATTAGCAAATAAAGGTGATGTTCGGTTTTCTAGATAAAATAGTACCAAGAGACAATCTATAATAGGGTGAGATTATTTTTATCATATGTGGTGTTCGGTTTCCAAGATAAAATAATACCAAAATATAATTTATGATTGAGTTGTTAAATTATTTTAGTCATAGGGGGTTAGCTATGACTAATTATATCATGATTATCCATCTAGGATTGAGTTGTGGGATTGAATCTCTTGAACCAAACATATTACATATTTAATCCCGAGATACAATCTTGCAAACCGAACACCCACATAGAGGGTTATCTATGACTAGGCATGCACAACGGTTCGGAACCGCCGGTTCTGGTTCATGAACCGGCGGTTCACAGTTCAAGATAGGCATGAACCGGAACCGGCCCGCCAAGGGTCCCGGCGGTTCCGGTTTAAAAATCCGGCGGTTCAAAACCACCGGTTTTCGGCATGAACCGGCGGTTTCGGGCCGGTTCCGCGGTTCGGCAATTTTTTTTGCATTAATTTGATTTGTTTATGTGTGAAATGTGCGTAAATAAAATTCAAAAAAATACGATGAAAGTTGTAATTTTATTGAAATTACACATTTACAACAATTACAAATCGAAAAAACCATGAAGTCTTGAAGTCTTAAACAAAAATTTAAATACAAATGAGACTACTAGTCAACAACGAAGCTAATTACAAATGATAAAAAGACGTAGAAGTTCATATAAAAAAACTTATAAGTATATATATACTCTTAATCGGCAAAGGAGATCTTTCTACATAACTAAATTAAGGACACCTTTAGCAATTCAAATTTAAATGTTGACTTTAGTCTAACAATCAACAATTATAGTAGAATTGTCAAAAGTTTCCCTGATTTAGCCGTATAGAGAAATCTACTTCATCGACTAGAGTATATACAATTGTATTTGCATATTTTTAAAGTAGGAACAAAAGGGAAAAAAAGAAATAAAGGAAAAAGGACTTGAACTCAACTTAAATTTAAAATTTAAGTTGATTTGCCTACGTATCCCCAATGCTCATTTGCATTAGGGAATCAAAGCCCACGTAGTTCTCTTACCTTACTTACCTATTTGGCTTGGCCGGCAGCGGTTGACGGTTGGCCTACGATTCATCCCCGGTGAATTCATCTTGTGATCCTTCCCGACGATCATCCCAATCATTTTCTTGTTCTCTGACGTCGGCTTTGGCCCAATCATCAAGTAACATCACGGCTTCCATATTTTTCACCGAGAGCTTACTTCTTGATTCATCCAACACACGCGAGCCAACACTAAAAGCGGACTCGACGGTGACAGTGGAAGCCAGAACAGAGAAAATCTCCTTGGCCATTGACGCAAGGATGGGTAAATCTTTCTCGTGGGTTCCCCACCAATCGAGGACGTCGATTTGGGCGGGAGGAGTAGGACCTTCATCACCAAATAAAAAGAGTGAATCGAAATATAAATCCAATTCACTTACCATACCTGAGGTCCTTCCGCCGGTGTTGTAGCTGTATAGGTCGGCTAGTTGGGATGCGGCATCGGGGTCATCATAATCGGCTTGAAATGCAAAGCCATAGTTATGTTGTGGAGGAGGGAGGGGGTCTTCTGACTTGGTGGGTGTTGTTATACTTGGTTTCATATTCGGTGTAGAGAGCGCGCGAGTTATTTGAAAGGTTTCTGAGAGGTCTACTCCAAATTCGTCACTGGTATCGGATTGGATTGCTTGAAGGGGGCCAAGATCAATTGAACTCAAATTGTTATAATAAAACTCTAAATCCTAGAGGTACTGGCTAATTTCCATTTTGGATCTAATACCTTTGCAATCAAAAACACGGTTGGAATCTCACTGAAATACTTGAGCCATTTTTCAATCATGTAATTAAGACACACATTAGCTCAGGGGAAGAGGAAGCATTTTTCATTGCAGTTTTAAAACCAAGGGATATGTACATGCAATGCTCTAAAACATGAACATCAGTGCAATAATAAACACCCGACAATTCAACAGTGGCATTTTTTAAAATTTTAAACAATTTAAATAAAGCCACACTGTGTTCCCAACAACTATGCGAAAGATATAAATCATGAACGGGATAGGTTCTATAAAAATCACATAAAGCATCTTTATGTGTCAAAGTAGAATTCAGACAATCATATGTCGAATTCCATCTATGATACACATCCATAGTACAATTCGTATACCTGACATTCTTTTGATGGAAATATTTCTTCCATGCTTTGCCAATAGGTGGCTTTTGATGGATTAATCTAACTGCAGTTCTAATAGGAGAAACATGATTTTGCCATAATTCAAGCGCATCTTGTACACATAAATTTAAAATATGACAAATGCATCGTTGATGAAAATACTTACCTCCAATTAGCGGTGTACAAGCCGCAATCAAATCACCAATACTTGCGGTGTTGGCAGTTGCATTATCAAAACCGATAGAAAATATCTTGTTGCATAATTGAAACTCATTTAAAACTTGTATAATCAAAGAAGTAATTTCGGGTGCAGTGTGTGGAGTTTCAAATTCTCTAAAACCTATTGAACGCATGTTTAAAGTCCAACTATTGTCCACAAAGTGAACCGTAATGCCCATGTATGAATGACGGTTAAAACAATCCGTCCACACATCGGAGCAAATGTTCACTCTGTGGCCCAAGTTGACTAAATAACGTGATAATTCTACCTTTTTCTCCAAACATTGCCAAACGGTAGATCGTTGCACGATCATTCTACCAATTCTCTTGATTGCTACGTTCAAACCACTTTGCATAGTAACCTCAAATTTTTTGTCATCATAAACGTTAAAAGGAAAGTGCTTCATTGCCGCCCATCGAGTCATAACATCAGAAAAAAAAAATTTGATCATATTTAAACAGAGGCGTACCTGACGAACCCGATCCGCCGGGTTGGAAGTTGAATTGGGTTTGGGTAGAGGTAGTGTCGCATTCTACCGGATACTTCGTCACCAAATGGCGCCGGAGGGTGCTATATCTTCCACCACACGTAAATTTGTACACTTTATCGCAATAGTTGCAGTAAGCATGAAACGCCGATGTCTCTTCTTGAGAGGTCGGATCATGAGGACTTGGAATCACCACCGGGACCTTCTTGTAGTGTTTGACAAAAATGTCAGATTTCAAAGCTTTTGCCATGTTAGTGGGTGGAGGGGGAGGAGGCATCTCCTCATTTCCGCCGGTGCTGGACGGAATACGAGAATGAGATCTATCCTCGTTGGTGTCCGAGTCCGACGATGTAGCAACGTCGAACTCGTCAGCTTGTTGGGAACCACCTCCCCTACCCCCACCTTGTTGCATTTCAGCGAGTAGCATGACGGTCCTATGATCTTCTTCTATCTACAAATATTATATAAGTTGAAGTTATAACTTATAAGTATGAACGCAAAAAAAAAAATTATGAACTCAATTTTATGAAATTATGAAATATGAATTGGAAAAATAATTTTTCATTACTTACTTGCATGCGTTCAGCCTGCACTCGGAAAACCTCTTCCATAATTTCTTGACGACTAGGTCGCCTTGATTTTGAGGGACGACTAGTACTTTGATCTTGGGCATTTCCCTTGCCCCGATCACCACGAGAAGAAAAGAAGACATAGTGATAAATGAAAGTAGTATGGATGGAATATGTATGGAGTATAACTGTATAAGTGATGAATTACGAGCACAACAACAAATATAGTAGTAAGTATAAACTAGTAAACAACTTGAGCAATTCAACAGAATGAGGAGAGAATAGAGAAATTGAGATTGAGAAGAGAAATTCTTATTAACACAAGAATGGGGTGAGGAGAAATGAAGGGGAAGTGGGGTATTTATAGGAGTAAAATTGGAAGAAAAAAAAACAAAAAATTTCAAATTTCAAATTTCGGCGGTTTAGTCCACCGTTTAGCATGCCTATGCGCCGCAACCTGGCCATATCCCTGAAAAGTTCCCGGAACCGGCGGAAACTGGTTTGAACCGCCGGTTTTTCTGCTCCCTACTCTGAAACCCTACAAACCTACCCCGGAGTTAGCCGTTTGAACCGTTGAACCGGCGGTTCAAACCGCCGAACCGCCGGTTCACGGTTCATGATTTCACCGACCCTGAACCGGCCCGTGTTAACCGGGAACCCGCCGGTTCCGGTTCCAGTTCCGGTTCATGAACCGGCGGGCCCGAACCGGCGGGTTTACCGCCGGGCCGGTTCGGTTTGTGCACGTCTATCTATGACTAATTATCCCATGATTATCCATCTAGGATTGAGTTGTGTATTGAATCTCATGAACCAAACGCGCTACATATTTAATCCCGGGATACAATCTTGCAAATCAAACGCCCATAAAATATTTCAAATCTGCATAAATAATTGTGGAATAGATAATTATAGTGGCTTACTTTTTTTTCAAATAATTATATAGACTTACTTGTAGTCCACTAACAACCTTCAGTTAAAAACTTAAAGAGGGAACATCTTTTTTGGTCCACGAACTTTGTCAAAGTATCATTTTAGGTCTGTAAACTTTGAAAATATCATTTGAGGTCCACCAACTATGGATTAATATCATTTGAAGTACTTTTTACTATGTCCAAGTTGTTTTAGACGAAAATACCCTCAATACCTTAAAGTGTATATATTTTTAATAAATTTATCATATACTCATATTTTTTTATAAATATCTTTACAATATATTTTTGATAAATTTTCTAAATATAATTTGACCTTAAATATTATCACTTAATTTTGTGACATGCAAGTAAAATTGCTTCTTCAATTTTTTATATTATTTTTTAAAATTGAATAAAGAACTTATACTCAAAATCATGCTTTCGAGTATACCCACTGCCAAAACTCTCCCACTTATACTCTAAGCAGGTCTCGGGCCATGATACATCGAACTACCATACTTTTCACCTCATGTGTAAAACATGTTGCCATATAGGCATTTTGTGAAAAATTCTGCCAGGTTGTTCTCTGATGATATCTTGGAAACCATAACGACTTGCTGCGCACTTAATCCTTAATTAATTTCATACTTCATATCTATGTGATTGCTTAGCTTTAGCAGATCGTGTTTCCCTCGAGTTAGACACCTGGCTAGAGTAATCATAACAAAATATAATACTCATAGGCATATTCGGATTCACGGTCAAAGCTATCAGGAAATTACTGAGATGAACAACTACCTTAGCAGTTTCCGAAGAAACTACACTTCTAATTTTCATGATAGAGTCTGTGATGTAATCACACTCCTTCATGACTCAGTTTTCAACTCCTAACGTTAACACATAGTCAGAGGATAACTCGATCATCAATCAATTATAAAATCGAGTCGATGTAACCTAAAGGATAACATGGATGTCTGGTAAACTAGAGCAAACCGTTTAGTCTTTTTCAAGCACTATAGTATATTCTTTACCAATCCAATGTCCTTGGCCATGGTTAATATGATATCAAGCTTCTATGCCAAAAGCAAAGCTAATATCTAACTTAATACACATCATAGCATAATCGAGACTTCCAATTACGGAACTTGTCTCATTCCTCTTGATCTCATTCAGTGTCGTAAAACACTTACTAGAGACAAGATAATTCCATCTAGAAAAGTAAAACATTTTCTTGGAATATTCAGTGTTAAAGTGTCTAAGTATTGTGTAGATGTAGGATTCTTTAAGAAACATAACATTCTTTTTCTAGCAATCTAATGCCATAGATGCTTAGAATGTAACTAGATTATCTTAAATCCATCATCCTTAAACTGGGTAGACGACCAGTTTCCTACGCTAGATAACCCTCTTAGTTGTTTATCAACTTTTATAGATGTCATCATCGTAGAGTACCAAGAATACCATACATAGTGCACTTTCAACTTTCTTGTATTTGTATCTTTGTCAAGAGCACTGGTCAAATTCAAAAGATTTGACAACGTGCATGAAACACATGTTCTGTGATTTAGATGCTTTCCTAATACCATAAATGATCTACATAAGCTTCCAAATCACTTGTTTCTTGCCATTTATTACATAACCATTAAGATGTTCCATGCATATGATCTCCTCAAGACTTCTATTAAAGAAAACTGTCTTGACAATCATAGTACATACATCTTAATTTATGTAGGCTACAATAGACAATATGATACAAATCAACTTAGGCAGAATGGCATGCGAGAATATGATTCTCTCTTGGTATAACCGTTCAGCCATTATTCTAGCCTTTTAAGATCTCTGTTTACACTTGCAGATCCACTAGCTCCCACTGGCTAAAATAGTCTATGGGTAGTATCGCAAGTCTTTCAAACATTCTTGTCTATTTAAGATTGTTATTCAGAATCTATCATCTTATCAAGAATGATTATCTGATGAGTCAATGCGTCCTTGTAGTTACATGGATTAGGTTCAAGTTGATCTAAGACTGAGTCTAAAGACTCTCTTAGGCCCATGAACTTATTATGTTCGCAAAGAACGCTCCCACTACGACATGACTCTTACAATCTTAGGTACAAATGTTGATTTTCTTAGTTTCTTGGTTAAGATGGAAAATAGATATTCTCATTATTTTGAGAATTATCATGCTTGTTAGGCTTGTAGTTCTTCACATAATCTTCATCAAATAATCTAGTATTCGTGTAAACAAACACCTATCTTGCCTTGAAGATTATAGAACCTGTACATTTTCTATCATTTGGGATAACCTTAAAACATACCTCAATACACAACTCCAATTACTTGGATACCTTTTCCAAAACATGTGGTGGAATAACTCCACACCTTGAGATGTGCTGGACTAAACTTGTCTCTAGTCCACAACTTGTGTGTTGTAGAAGGTATTGATGTTATGGTAGTTTCTTTAAGGTATAACTCGTTGTTTCCAACGTATATCCCATCAATGATAAGGTGTTATTGAGTAAAACTGTTCACTTATCGAACTTGTCTTCAAGAGACTTCGATATCTTCTTATATGACTATCCCATTCTTTAGAAGAATGCTTGGAGTAGTCAACTAGGATTTAGCTCCCACTACTGATCTTAACTCATTGCTCGTCTCCTATGGTATAAACCATAAAGACTTGCTAGTCTTTCTATGTCGCACCTCTATAAGTATTCTGAATCCCTTGAACCACCAAAAGATTCTAACTTATTGTATCAACCAGACTTACCTGACTTTCAAGCTATTTAACAAGTAAGCTGTTAAAATCTCGATTGTCACTTGAGTTAGACAAAATCAGTTTGAACAATTACTAAGTACTTTCTTGGCCTTATGATTAAGTATCATAACTACTTTATCATTCATTATTTAAGAAGTTGAACTGTGGTGTTATACTCAATCTTTTGCAATTATATTGTTTAGATACTATGATGTATAATTTATTTATCTATGGTACTATGATAGATATTCGATCCACATTTCTCAATAATGCAAGCATTATAAAATGAAATTGAACATCGTAGAATCATAAATGAGTTTATAAACTGAATATAAATTCATTCTAAACAAGACTGTACCAATAAAACAAAATCTCTAACATCAAAACAAAACAATAAAGTGAGCATAAATATATAGCTCCCACTGCAACAACTGCCCAACTGGATTTAGATCTCTCTTTAGAAGTTGCATTGTTATCTAAGTTATTGTCCTTTATATAAGAGGTCAATCCGACTTACAATGTATCTTCTCTTTGCCTTTTCACCAAATATTTCTTGCATTTGTAGCTTTCATTAATGATAATTCAGCTCTTCTCTCTTTCCATTGCTAGTCTTCTGTTCGATTGAACTAAGACATAGGAAAGATGCAGCCTTAATGAATTCGTCAACTATCATGTTATCTTCTTCCAAAAGTAATAAAGTGAATACAATGCCGAAGGTTTCCAACTTTTCAGTAACAACCTTCAAATAATCACTTCTTATTACATTTGGCGATGAACTGAGTGTAGAAACTATTTGAGTAACTGAATCAGAAGATTCATCAAAACATTCTATCTCTTTTGGATGTTCCAATAGAATATGGACAACGTCCTCATTGGATATCCCTTTATCATCGGTATAAACCAAGTCATGTCTTACTACTTAAAAGAAAGTAGTTTGACCTTCTATCTCAAAGAACTTGTCAAGTACATGCATGAAATGCATTCTTGGATTTTCTTTATAGAATTTTGTCGAGGAAATGGAGGACATGAACTGGTGAGTACAAACTTTAAGTTTTAAGCAATGAGAATCTTATCCATTTAATATTTCCAGTCTACATAATTTTGGCCTTCGAGTTTGATTTCTTTAAGGTTCACAGACATTAGTAAGAATTTGGCTGAGAAGAAAAAAAACTATTTATCACATACTATGCTTAATACATAATCGCAAACAACCACAAAACAATTTATGTATCTCGCAACCGTGACAACCAAAATAAGTACGCCTCTAGGGAGGTCATACAAATTTGGATTCCAACAATTTCCTGGTCACAATACCAACGAATAGTCCAGAGACCACTGAGGTGGCATGGCCGCCAAATATTGCCTAAGCTTTAACCATAAATATTAGCATCTAGGAATTTCGTTTCTGTTTTGATACTCCTTCTAGGGAAGGTCGCACGCCACTAACAAAATTCCATAGCTATCTTATAAATATGTTTAAACATATGAGCTTGCAATTTCGTAGGAATATGGCTCCCACTAGGGCGGGTCGCGATAATATTAGAAACATGCTT
The DNA here is from genome assembly GCF_004379255.2 of Salvia splendens. Classification (NCBI taxonomy): domain Eukaryota; kingdom Viridiplantae; phylum Streptophyta; class Magnoliopsida; order Lamiales; family Lamiaceae; genus Salvia; species Salvia splendens. The sequence continues at coordinate 18,738,429 of NC_056039.1, forward strand.
CCAGTTTAAACAATTTACCATTAAGAAGTCTAATCTTATGAACTTGCTATTTCGTAGGATTATTGCTCCCACTAAGGTGGGTCGCGATAATATTAGAAACTGCTTCATATATAGACCAATTTATGGAGACCATATACAACACACTGTTGTAATTATCGCTTAGTCATTTTAAACATGATTTTTGCATACTCATCACATAAGTAGATAAGGCAGATAATCCACTTAAAACAGATTAACACAAAATAAATAGATAAATCCATTTAATAATATGATAATTAATCTCACTGGATAATTATTGAAATTATTTAATAAATCTAGGGAGATTTAATTAAATAATTAATTCCTTATCTTATCCAAAATAGGAATTTCGGATTTGATACGATTTATTTGGATAATGACATCCAAACTAATTTAGGATTTATCTAGATAGAATTGAATCTCTCTAAATCATCTTAGGATTATTCTAGATTTTACATGGATAAAATCAAATCCTAAAATTCAAGATAAAACTGACCTTGGATTATCATTATCTAAATCTTACCAGGATATTTCAGGATAAAAACAAATTTCTCCAAATCCATAAGACGAAGATAAAATCCAATCATTCCAAGATTTAAAGAATCTTAGATTATTAAGAATAGAAACCTAGAATATATCATATCGATTAGAATTTATTCTAGATAAAGTTAATTTTATCAAAATCCAATTAGATAAGGACTATCTTGTATTATCTTTATCCAAATTTATCTAGGATATTTTCTAAATAGAAATATATCTATTTATATCCATAAAATTAGGATAAAATAGAATTAATAATAATTAATTCAACTAGGATTTAACTAGATAGAACTAAATCTATCTTAAATCCAAAAGATAATTACAATACTGGATTAACAATTATCTAAATCTTCTAAGATATATTCTAGATAGATACAATTCTATCAATATCTATAAGATAGAGATACATTTAATTATCTAAATCTACTAGAATATTTTCTAAATAGAATTAATTCTATAAATATCCACAAGATAAAGATAAACATGGATTTTAATTATCCAAATCTACTAAGATATATTCTAGATAGATATAAATCTATCAATATCTACAAGATACGGATAAACTTAATTAAACTTTATCTTAGTCTATCTAGGATTTATTCACATAGAATTAAATCTATATAAATCCATAAGACAAAATAAAATTAATTATTATCTAAATTTATCTTGGATTTATCTAGAGAGAATCAAATCTATCCAAATCCATAAAATAAGGATAAAATCAAAACATAATTAATTATTTATCTAGTCTATCTTAGATTTATTTACATAGAATTAAATCCTACAAAAATCCATAAGACAAATAAAATTAATTATTATCATCCAAATTTATTTAGGATTTATCTAGATAGAATTTAATCTATCTAATCCATAAAATAAGGATACATATCTAATTAATACATAATTTAATTAAAAATTAAATTGTAGATAATCCACTTAAGATATATTCAAATATTATTCTAAAATAATATCTTGAATTAAATCCAAAGTAAGTTCCAAGAGTTTAGGAAACCCTAACTAATTTTGAAAGTGATGTCACAGGGCGAAGACCCGCGCAAGCGTCGCCGCTGTCATAACAGCCTGCTTTTTCCTCCGTCGACCGTCTTTCATCTCAGTGGCCGCTGCTGGACTCTTCGACGCTGTTGCGTCGATGTCACAGCTCTGGCGCTGTACTGCTGGATGTCATCGTCGCTGCTGTCACTGCGACATCACTGCAGCTGCCTCGTTTTTGTCGCTTTGCAGTATACCGACGCGGCTGTCGCTGCGTCGTCGTACCCGCCGCTGCCCGATCCCCGCTGCTGCGTCGTCGTCGCTAATGCGATGTTGTCGTCTCTGCAGTGGCTGCGACAACAGCTTCCTCCGAGCCTGGAAACTGCCCACAAAAATGGCTCCCACTCGAACTGCTGTCGGCGCCGACACGCGTCGTTAGTTGCCCTCGCCGAAGCTGCTGGAGTTGACCGAGTCTCAGCCACGACGCGCTGGTCAGATTCCTTGCGGATATCTCCGCAAAATCATGAAGCGATCGTTTTGATTCTCCATTAGGAAACAATTGAAACAAATTCACGTACATGAATTACATAACCAACAATCCCAATCTATTAATCATCATTATATGCAATGATTATCCAAATAATGAATCAACAAATATTGACAACTAATAAACATGGTTCGGCGTAGTAATACCGACGCGATGTTTCGTTCTTATGTTATATTTAACCAACAAAATAACAACCAAGCCACGAATACAATCATGCATTCAAGCAACTCACATAACATGAAATTAATCCACATAATCAGAGCCAAAAACTGGCTCTGATACCAATTGTTGGGGTTTGGTGCCCCTTGCACAACGGAAGTCATGCAAAAACAAATAAATCAGATCTACAGATCTATTTGACCGATTATGAGATTAATTATCTACATGTTAAACAATCAATTGCATACAAGAACGCACACAATTCATGTAAAAGGAATTAAAACCTAGTTCATGAATTTCCTACAGTTTAGAATTACCGATCTGATTCTCCAAAGAATCGACGATTGCTTGCGCCTTCTCTACATGAAGATCTTCGTACTCAACCACAAATCTTCCAATCTTTATCCCGAACTCAGAATCTGACCTTTGGGTGGGCAAAGATTATCAGAATAAAAAAGGGCTTGATTAGAAAGAAGACAAAATATCAGTTTTCTCAAAAACTGATTTTTCGTCCACTCTCAGAGGGGAGCACGAAAATTAATGTGTTAATTCACTCTTAATCTTCTTTCTAATCTCCTTTTATATAGAGTTATTATGGGCGGCCAGATTAGGGATCCATGGAGGTTGGACTTGGGCCAAACCTGTTGGACTTTTACTAATTAAATTGAGCCCCGATTTAATAAAAGTCCAATAGAATATTATTATCATCCACTATAGTATAATAATATTGACTGCCCGTCCAATCCCAATTTACGAGTAATCCGGGCTTTACCTCTTTAATTTATTGTTTCCCGTGTTTAAGATATAAATATCTATTAATTAATTTAAGTCTGCTATTTGACTTTAATTAATTAATATCTTTTTCCAAGAGCTGTCTAGTTCAAAATCTTTATTTATTATTCTGGAATAAATTCCAACCGGCCGGGTTTCTGAATAATAAAACCTTTTTCGAACACCTCTTGAGGATATTATCAAACTGGGCTCACCCAGCACACGATTCATTGCAATAACAATACTAGCACCTCTAGACATAGATCACCACTACCCAAGATATCAGGATTTTTGGATTGCGAAAAATCCGCACCATTTGATAAATCAAAGTAGTGCATAATCAATATCGTATGCTCAATGTTATGTCAACAATGATTAAGAAATAACAATTACCGAAACCTCGTCTTTCAGTAAATAGCAAGAAAGACTTATCTCAACTGTTAGATCCTTCAGTGCTATACCTCACCAGTGTCATTTATTTCCTAAGGTAAGGAAATATGGGACTGACACTGCAACCTTTCACGATAGGTAGCCAAAGCCTATCTAGGTTGTGAAATTCTATTTCTCTTCTACAAAGGACTGACTGCGTCACCTTCTGTGAACGTCGTTCACGACCAGTCTACTATGCAGAAGAATTAGACTTATTTGATTCTTATACATTTAAATGTTTGAGAAATATCTTATAAATGCATAAGCAAACACCAATGCGATAAAATTAATTCTTCTCGCCTTGGGTTAAAAGTGGATTGTAGAGTTTATTGTATACAAGCAATTCTATCCGTGCAACATGCTCGAAATATGCTTTTCAGTATACCATTCCTAACAATGCACCAAGCTCTAGTAGTTTAATCATGTTTGACTTCAACATCAATTCATACTTGGGTTATTGACACTGGAGCCACTGATCATATTTATTTTGATCCTGACTTAATGTAGGTGACAAGATGGCTACATGATCGTGAGATCGAAGTCCAGCTGGGCGATGATACTAAAGTGGCAGCCGTTGCAGTGGGAGTGATAGATTCTTGATTTTGAAGAATGTTTTGTTGATACCTTCTCTTAGAAGAAATTTAATTTCAGTTTCTAAATTGGTTTTTTATGGATTTTCGATTTCTTTAAATGACAATTGTGTTATTAAGAAAGATGGTTCTTATATCTGTCGTGGTATCATGGAAAACAATCTGTACGCAATCACTTCTTTCCACGACCGCCCTTACTAAGGATAGTAAAGACGGAGAAATCGTGACTAGGGGAGGGACTAAGGAGCGGGGAAGAAGAAGGGGAAAACAATGAAAGACATCTTCTTAAACAAAGCTTCAAAAGAAAAGTTTTAATCGATTAAATAATAAAGCAGCGGGTTAATATCTCAAGGTAATTAATATCATAAAGTAGTGTAGAGCAAAATGAAAGACTTTATCAAGAACAATTCAAAACAAGGCAGCGGAATAAAGGTGTCTAGAGAGTCATAGGGAGACGCCTATGTATGAAGACACAACGCATCCGAAATTTCTTAAGGCTCGACTCAACATCCGCCGCAACATCACCGCTCAACCTTCACATAAAGAAAACATATGCAGGGTTGAGTACTTGACATGCTCAGTGGACACACGCCAAAATATTTGATAAAAGTTATGTCATCCATACCATAGTGAACTCGAGTTTGAACATTTTCAAAAAGAATATCATCGAGTATCACAAAACATTTTCGTACACTGGCCAGTCAAAACAATCTCCCCACTTTCTCCACAATCAATCAATCACATCCTCTTACCATAGTGCGACGAAAGTGTGGCCACACTATTCACCCACGAGACCGGTCGACTAGCAAGGACGGCTCCCGATCCCACCTGTGTACACAGCCTGATAGGGTTTGCGGCCTTACTCAGACCCGAATTCATTTCACACATAGCCCTAAAGCCTAACGGAGCAAGCTCAAACGAACTAGGCATCAGGCAATAATCTCAACATCAAAACAATCATGGCATGAAATAAGACTTTAAACCACCCTTATATCTCCAATATCATAATTTTGAAACGTAAAAGAGTTTTAGTTCAAAATGAGTTTTAGTAAAGAAAGCCCACCTCGATTGCTTACAAACACGGTTCACCACTTTATTGAAATTCTTGCTCTTCATACCCACGTACACACAACAACCCTTATCAACCTCATAACCACATAATACAACACAATCAGTTTTCTATCAACACATTACTCTTGCATGTCCTATCGTTCCTTTCATCGTTTTCTCATATTGCCCATCCCAACGTTCACCTTCATAACTGATACGAACCCTTTTCCATAAATCAACGTGCAACGCATAATCACATCATAGGATACGTTCCTTATTCACACATGTGTCATGTAATTCACTCAAAACTTGCCAACAAGACTATTTCAATCAAGACATGAATCTGGCAAAACAGCGCAATCATTTTATAAAAATCATTAAAAACCCATCCGATATCATTTGTAGCTAAAGTTTGGTCACCACACAGTAGACACATCAAGGTTCATCCAGTTAAATATCCACACCAAAATCACATCTTTAGGTTGGTCAAAAATAAAAACGAAACTCACTGGACGAGAATACAAATTCTGACAGGACTGCGCAGTTCAATTAAAAAATTCGTTAAAACTTCATCTTTCGTCAAAAGAGGCTGAAATTTTAACACAACACAGAAGATACTTCAAATTTCACTCAGGTAAAAATTCGTGCCAAAATAAGATCGTTTGATCGGCCAAACACTCGTCGGAACCTATTGTCCGAACACTACAGTTTTCATGCTCAACATTTACAAACTAGGGTTTGTCTATCATTCATCCACACATACATATTCATGCTTTCAACACATATTCCCGCTTCAAAAACGACATCACAACCACGTTCTCCTATTTACACATAGCATTCACCAATGAATCATCCACAAACTCACACACACACATACATACACGCACATACACATACTTTCTCATGCAAACATCCTTCCCAACCGATTAATTTTTAGATCTACGATTTCTAAACTCACTATATGCATGAGGGGATCAAGAAACGTGGATTCAATGGTAAGAAGCAGAAAGATGAATCAAAGTATACCTTTCTCTTGAAAAACAATCGGTAGGAATGACGAATGATGCGATTCTTCGATAAATCTTGAATTTCCAACTCCACAATGTTGCAAGAACAAGGAATTGGTGAAGGATTGGTGGAGAAGGAGAGGAAGAGAGAGACGTGTGGTATGGAGAGAAGAGGGAGGTGAAAATATGAGGGCTAGGGTTAGGGTTCGTTTAATTTATAGTCTAGGATAAATCCCACAATAAAGCAATTAAAATTGTGGAAGAATAAAATAGAGGTCAATGAATAAATCCCACCATTAAAAGGAAAATAGGCGGGTAGTATGTGGGGGAGTAATTTTTGAAAATTGCTATTTAATTAGCATAGATATTTATTTGGTATTTACTTGGAGAGAAAGATACTCACAAAATAGGTAAAAAGATATTGAGTATCTCATAAATAAGGTAACAAAATAATTCAAGGATCTCCAAGTGGGGAAATAAAAAGGGGCGTGTATAATGGGAAAAATCAAGGAAAATTACTTAAATCCTCAAATCAAATAGAAATAAGATTTAAATTTGGTAATTTCTTGTAGGAAAAGACTCCCACAAAATAGGTAACAAATAAAATAATCCCACAAGTAATTGAAGGTCATATGGGCGAAAATTATGAGGTTTTAGGGAAAGAAAGAGTCAAATCCTAATTAAAATAGGATATGGAGAGATTTGGCAAGATATGATAAGATTTAATTGAATTTTAATTCAACGAAGGAAATAAACAAAGTACCAATTAAATCTAGAAAATAATTCCTTCTCCTAATTAATAGGAGAATTTAGAATATTTCAAGGGATGGACAAGGGGTCGAAAATCATGTAGAATAAAATAGGGACAATTTGGTTTGGATTTAATTTGGATAAATATCTCAAAACAATTAATTAAATCCAAGAATGAAAATATTATTTCCAATAAATAAGAGGGCCGAAAATTTCAAATAAAATGGCTAGAATGATTATGCATTATCCCATTTAAGTTAATTCACACATTGGAATGTTAATCACATTAACTCACATAACTCACAACAACTAATTTCACATAATTAACTCAAACACATAGAGACTCAATTTCCACAAAAGAAATTCTCATTCAACATCCACATTAATTAAAATAAAATAAGCCATCAAATAAAAATAATTAAAAATGTCACAATTTTCCGGGGTGCTACACTTCTACACAGTTTAACAAATATAAATCAGAACTCAATACAACATCGAAAGTTTCTCGAAAGAGAAAAAAACCTTCAAGTTCAATGAACTCAACGTACTTATGGCACCTTAGACTTGATCATGTCAACCAAAGAAGGATTCATTCTCTAATGGACCAAGACCTTATTAAAGGTCTAGAGAAGGAGCCGTTTTCAACGTGCGAATCATACTTGGAAGGCAAGATGACTAAGAGACCTTTCAGGGTAAAAGGTAATAGGGCCAAGGAAGTACTTGAGCTCGTTCATACTGATGTATGTAGACCAATGTCGATTGAGGCAAAAGGTGGTTTTCGATATTTCATCACCTTCATTGATGATTATTCAAAAATTGGATACGTCTATTTGAATCGTTTGACAAGTTCAAGGAGTTTAAGGCATATGCAGAGACGCATCATGGTACGAGTATCAAATGCCTACAATCTGATCGTGGAGGCGAGTGCCTCAGAACCGAGTTTTTGGACTACTTGTCAGTGTCGGGAATTGAATCCCAGTTGACTACTACGCCGGGCACACCCCAGCAGAATGGCGTAGCTGAAAGAAGGAATAGGGCCTTGTTAGAGATGGTGTGGTCGATGATGACTTATGCGCGGTTACCTATTTCATTTTGGGGACATGCATTGCTTTCTGCAAGTCATATTATACAAAATTTACCATCAAAATCTGTTCCTGTGACTCCATCTCAATATATAGGGGTATCTAGCTCATGTTTTGGAAAAGGATCCAACTAAGTTGGATTCAAGGACTGAGGTATGTGTGTTTATTGGTTACCTTAGAGGATCGAAAGCGTATGAATTCTATAGTCTCCGGGACAAGAAAGTCATTGTGAGTACTCACGCGACATTCTTAGAGGAAGACTTTGTTATGAATCATAAACCTAGCAGTGAAGTGGCTCTTGACAAGCTAACTTCTGTCACAAGTTCCATTACCAAAGAACAAGTACCGAACGTACAAACTATACCAGAAATTTCAACTTCTATACCTAATGTTGTAGTGCCTCGTCGCAATGGAAGGGTTTCACATGAACCCGATAGGTAAATTGGTTCAGGGTTTCCTCGGACCACACCTCGGACGACAATGTATCAGATCCCTAGAATTTTGCAGAGGCGTAGGCGGATACCGATAATTACAAATGGGTGAATGCAATGGATTCGGAACTACAATCAATGATAGACAAAGACGTATACGATTTGACATTCCTAACCAAAGGCTGTACTGCCATTGGGAGCAAGTGGATATATAAACATAAACGTGGACCCTATGGATGAGTCAAAGTCTTTAAAGCAAGACTAGTGGCCAAGGGGTATACCCAAAGTGAAGGTATCGATTACGATGAGACCTTCTCCCCAGTGGCCATGCTCAAATCGATCCGGATACTATTGTCTATAGCAGCTTACTTGGATTGGGATGTGTGGCAGATGGACGTTAAGACTGCATTCTTGAATGGTAGTCTTTAGGAGACCATCTACATGGAATAACCCGAGGGCTATGCCGTTAAAGGCAAAGAGCACATGGTTTGGAAGGTTAAGAAGGTCATTTATGGCCTCAAGCAAGCATCTAGATCATGGAACCAATGTTTTGATCAAATCGTTCAATCATTTGGATTCGAAAAGTGCCCAAATGAAAATTGTGTGTATAGGAAAGTTGAAAAAGGGAATATAGTGTTCTTGGTTTTATATGTAGATGACATTCTTCTAATTGGAAACAATAAAAAGATGTTGTCATCAGTACGAACTTGGTTGTCAAACTAGTTCGAGATAAAAAAATATGGGAGAAGCTGGACACATTCTAGGTATCAAGATCCTCCGTGACCGTGAAAAGAGAATGTTGTGTTTGTCTCAAGAATCTTACATCGAGATTGTACTTAGGCGATTTAGCATGCAAGATTCCAAGAACGGTTTCTAATAAGGCTAATTTCATGCGTCAGTTATGGGGTTAAATTCAACAATTTATGGGGTCTAACACATCTTTTAAGCCAGGTATGTAGAAGAAATCGCCAGGTCCAGGAATGAAGGAAGATAATCGCCTGGCGAAGGAAATTGGCGAGAAAATGAGCAGAATGAAGAAGAATAGCCAGACGGAGGAGATCATTAGCTGAAGGGCAGAATGGAGAATTCAAGAGAAATGCTTCTAGAAGATCGCCTCTACATCTATAAAAGAGAAAGCATGCAACATGAAAAGGGGGAATTTTTATACTTTTTGGCTCTGAGCTCACTTTCACACACTTCTACACACAGTTGGGGTGATCGAAAATCTGGGGGTTTTTAGGTAATTTTTTGGGTTGATGTTGTGTACCACCGTCCTTACGTAAGTTTGTGGTTTGTTTGTGTTTGATTATGGAATTTAGCTATCTATGGAATTTCTATTTTCTGTCATGAATGATGCTGATGTTGAGGTTTGTTTGTGTTTGATTATGAGTTTGTGGTTGTTTACTAGAATGGATGCTTTTCGCACTTGATCTGGTGAATTGGAGTTGAATCGTGGTTGGATTGTCGTTGATCGGAGTGGATTTGTTGAATCGGAGTTCATGGAGTTGTATTTGATCGTAGTTGGGTTCGGATTGCTTGGATACGGAGTGGATTAAGCATCTGACGTGTGGATCTGAAGCAGAGTTGGTTGATTGTACATGAATCTGATGGCTCGTTTCTGAGTTTTTGTTTACTTAGTCTAGTAGATGTAGATATGTTCGATTTCCTATTAATCACCAGTTTCCGACGTCCAAATTATGTTGTTCTGTTTGAATCTATTCTGAATTATGTTGTTCTCCATGTTCGAGCTTGAATCAGGTGATAAGATGCAGATCGTTGTTTGTTAATTTCAGAATTAGTTATTTGCAGCTTTTCATCTGTACTTTACTGTTTTGGGAAATGGTCCCCACTGCTCGTTTGATCTCTATTTAGCTAGATTAGGAAGCTGTTTACTAGGTCGAGGAAGTTTGTTTGAGATATTGAAGTTAAGATGATGTCCCATGTCCGCATGATATACGCAGTTTCCTTGGTCTAGTGTTAGTTTTCATTCCCCAGCCTAGTTGTAATTTTCTTTCTCAACCCAAATTTGCGTGGCAGCAACCAACCCACTTTCCAGAGTCTCTTAAATGCCTTCTTACGCATCTGTCTTCGTGGGATCGATCCCTACTTCCCTGTACTAATTCATAGTATAGCGGGTTGAGGGTTTTGAACGCGGAGTTTGTGTGTCCGATGACCGAGACTCCCAGGATCCTCTGAGTTCCTATACCTTGTGATCTAGCGGATTCTCTGGGCTTGATAGGCTTGACCTAGCACAAAAGCACACACACTTTCTCTAATACCAAGCTTTCGGTTTCCTACCTTTTAGACATGAAATCCATTTATCTCAAGAGATGTTCCAAAACACCATCTGTGATAGAAGAGATGAGAAGGATACTGTATGTCTCGGCAGTTGGTAGTCTCATGTATGCCATGCTTTGTACAAGGCCTGATATTTGCTTTGTTGTTGGCATGGTAGCAAGATATCAATTTAATCCTGGCCCGAGACATTGGACTACCGTAAAGAACATACTCAAGTACCAGAAAATGGCTAAGGACTATGCTCTAGTTTACAATGCAATCGAGCTTTGTCCTTTAGGATATACCGATTCAGATTTCCAGGCTGATCTGGATTCGAGGAAGTCTACTTCTGGATATGTGTTCACCTTAGGAGGTGGTGCCGTAATATGGTAAGTGTAAAGCAGAAATACATTGCGGACTCTACCATGGAAGCTGAATATGTGGCTGCTTCGGAGGCTGCAAACGAAGCTGTATGGCTTAAAAATTTCCTTCTACACTTAGGTGTGATTTCGAATCTGCCCAAGAGCATCACCATTTATTGTGGCAATTCTGGTGCTGTGGCGAACTCGAAAGAACCGAGAGCTCTCAAAGCGAGCAAACACATAGAGAGAAAGTATCATATCATTCGTGATATACTGCAGAGAGGAGACATACAAGTAGTTAAGATTGCGTCAGATAAAAACCTGGCAGATCCTTTCACAAAGGCGTTAGCAATCAAGTCGTTCGATCGCCATGTTGAAGGAATGGGAGTTCGACTCATACAAGACCTCAACTCACTTTCAGTATAAGTGGGAGAAATTAGGCGTGCTGTTAGCACGTTTTGTACACTCGAAAGTGTTTTGAGTATAAGTGGGAGATTGTTAGAGTTTTGTATACTAAAAATCACCTTTCGAGTGATTGGATATTGTAATAACTCTTATTTTATTTTCCAAGGAATAAAACGGATTAATTTTGTCATAATGTTGTTATGTGTTACTTTTAAAGGTTGTTTTATTACATGTTTAAATGTATAAGAAACTTAAGAAAGTCTAAATCTTTGTTTTAGGTAACACGGTCAAATCTGAATAAAGAAAAAGAAAAAGAAGAATTTCATAACCTAGGTAACACGGCCGGTTGTGGACGTCGTCCACTTTAAGGTAACACGGTCAGTTCTGAACAAAGAAAAAGAAGAATTTCATATCCTAGATAGGCTTTGACTACCTATCGAGAAATGCTGCAATGTCAGTCTGATTGTTTCTAAGCCTTAGTGAAATAAGATGACATTGGTGTGGTATAGCACTGAACGGATCTAACAGCAAGACGTGTCTTTATGCTATCTACTGAGAGAGAAGGTCTTGATGAATAAGTATTTCTTAATCTATATACGTTAGCATTGAGCATATGATATTGATTATGCACTACTTTGACTTATCAAATGGTGCGGGTTTTTCATAACCCAATCAGCCTGATATATTGGGTGGTGGTGATTAATATCTAGCGGTGCTAGGATTGCTATTATGTAGAAACGCAAGCGAGGGGAGTCTCGCTTGATAATGTCCTCAAGAGGAGCGTGAAATAAGGTTTTATTATTCGGAACCTAGCTAGTTGGAGTTTGATTACTCTATGAATAATAAACAAGGGTTTCGTGCTAAGTCCATTCTTGGAATTAATAAGAAGTTAATTAATTTTCATTCATAACAGACAATAATTAATTAATAGACATTTTTGTCTTAAGTGCGGGAAATAAACATTTAATTTAAAATGGAAAAACGGATTACTCGTAATTTAGGATTTGGATGAGCAATGCAATATTATTTCTGTAGTGGCTGCAAATAATATTCCAATATAAGCTTATATTAAATTGTGGGTTCAATTTAATTAGTCCTAAGCTAATTGGGGGAGGTCATATCCAAAACCTTCCATAGATCCATGTCTGGGCCCAATATGAACTAAATATAAATAGGAGAATAAAGGAGAGACATGTAGAAAATAATATTTTATTTAAAATTTTCATCCATCACATTATAGTGTAGAGATCGAATTTTTCAGCTCTCCTCCGTAAGAATTTCTCTCTTCTTTACTCGAGTCCTAGTGTTCTGATGAGATCAGCCCACACTGATATCAGAATACGGTTCGGGAACCATTCAGAAGATTCGTGGTCGAGTATTGAAGATCGATAAGTAGCAAGCCATCCGCAATTTTTTGGAGAATCAGGAAGGTACAACTTCAGCTCCGTAGAAAAGCATGTTTTAGGTTTCAATTAATCAAAAGCATGTTTTAATTCAAGTTATGATCATGACACATGTGATAATTGCGCGAATAGAATTTGTCTAAATAATCTGCTAAATAGATCTAGTTCTCTGATTTATTCATGCTTCCGCTGCTAAACCCCATCATCACTAACCTATCCTCATAGGTAGAAGGGCACACAATTGGCTAGCCGAATTAGTTCGAGAATCCAACTTGAGCAAACCACAACGATAATAAAAGAGAGAAGAGATGCGAGAGTCATGGCAGCAACTTTCAAATGGCGTCGTTGCGGGGGATGGTGGCGTTTACCCTACATTTACTATAAGACACTTTGGGTGTAATTATTATTAATATTTTCAATTTCTTGTTTTGATTTCAGTAAAGTAACAGCTCAGAGCAACATAGAGAAGAATCAACGTCCTGATCTATGTCGATCAGGTGTTTTCCCTGCTGGTATGAGCCAAGAGGACTGTTGAAGCAAAGGAACACATAGATGGGTGGAGCGTCTTAGGTTTTTCTTAAGAATTTTAGTTTAAATTTTATAAATAAACTTTTTGCTGTTTTTTGTTTTCTTTAGTTCGAAGGCACCATGTCCAGGAGACGAATAGAGGAAGACGAAGAAGTGGAGCTAATCACTGTCCAAGACGAATCACTTCCCACTTCACTAATCGACTCGGGTGTCAACTGTGAGGAAAGTGAGGACATCACCTTCGTGAGTCCGGGTGAATCTATAGCCACCCCAAACAAGGAGGAAACCCAAGAGGAACCCACCATGGTTTGTGACCAGGGAGCTGATCTGTAGATAGGCTCACTTTATCCCCACTCAGAGGACGAACGAACATCTACCATATCTACCACTTAGGGGCAGGAAGCGTTGTATGTGAGCTCAGAAGTACTTGTCATCTTACCCACCTTTTTGGGAGCTAATGTTGAGAGTCCAACTGAATTTCTTCGTGAGTTCGACAAAATTTGCAAAGTGCAGAAAAAGCCAAAGGGGTCAAGTGAGGAGGATTTCAAGCTGAGAACTATTCCCCTCTCTTTGAAAGGCGAAGCAGATGCTTGGTTTAGAGGATTGGAGTCCAACAGCATCAGCATATGGTCAGATTTCAAAGGGGAGTTCCTGAATCAATTCTTCCCAGCAGCAAAAGCAAATGCACTCAGAAGGGAAATCAGAGAAGCTGCCCAAGGGTGTGGTGAAAGCCTGAGCAAATATTGGCATAGATATAGAGGTCTTCTGGATGCATGCACAAATCACAATCTGCATGAAGTGGAGGTCTATTCAAGGTTCTACGATGGGATGGATGCAAGGAGTAAGGACTTAGTGAACTTATCAAGCGGGGGAAGTTTCTACAACTCAGGTTGAGTAAGGCCAAGATGGTCATGGAAAGGCTTTTAAATGCAAAAGGGGAGTGCGACGATACGTCAGTCATAGCTGAACCAGAGAAAGTGAGGAGTACTCCCACAGAAGATAATGATAATCTGCTCAAGAGCCAAGTTGACAAGCTGGAGGAAACACTCCAGTCAATGATTGAGTTAAGCCAACCTCAAGTCTTCCCAATCCAAACCCACTTCCAGGCTGATCAAGTGAGTTGTCACCAGAATACAGGGGAGATCTAGAGTTCAAATGCGAGTTTGAACCCTGGAGGTCAAGCAAAGGTGTATCAACAAGACTTCCCACACTGTGGATAATGGAACTGGGCAGAAGAGTACCCACTTTTTCCATACCATACAGATCCCTATCCGATCTCTACCCAAACACCGACTTGGTAAACGGGGATATTCACCTTACCAACCTCACCCTGGATTACAAAGCCATGAGTTCAGCCCAATGACATACCAACCTGACTATTCCAGTCATTACCCTTCATTCCCAAATTATCCTTATCAGACCTACCCGTCCAATACCGAGGCAGAATATCACTTTCCTACATGGTCGAATGAGGATTGGCAAACTCAAGACACGCACTACTACCAAGACCAAACTTGTCCCCCAACCATAACAGAGATTTGAACCACCCTTGAATGAAAATCAATATGCAAACTCCGCAAAGGGGGAGATAGAGGGATTGAACGCATCACAGCGGAACATGAGAAGCTGCATGAGGTCAAATGATGAACTGGTGATGGAAATGCAGCATACTCACAATGAAAAAAAATCCAACATGGATGAAATGATCAGGCAAGTTGCTCTATTAACCGAGATGATGAAAGAGATACAAGATGATAGAGCAAAGTCTGAGGTGAATGAGAAGAGGGAAGAGGGAGAAGGTATACGTGAAGCCTGGGAAAAAGAAACATCTAGTGCTGAGGACAAGTCAGAGCCATCACTGGAGAAACAAGAAGGAATCGAAGATGTTAGAGTAGAGCCAGCAGAAGAAGAGTCCCAAGCTGAAAAAGAGTCTACCTCCGTATTTCTTGAGAACGAGATGTCACAGAATATTCACAACTGCGGTGGAAGGAGAAAATCCACCGATGGAGAGATCGCCTCCAGTGATTGACAAATCTGAGGAGTGTTGCTACGAAGAAGAAGGGCCAGAGTCGAAGGAAGGGGGAACTAAAAGAAAGGCTGCAAGATTCATCTACTGGATGCAGCTACAACCATGGCCAAAACCACTCATAATGGAGATGCCCCCTGGCCCTGGATTGCGTCCCAAGGAGAATAAGAAGATCCAGTGGACTTATAAGAATCATAAAAAAAGTAGGAAGCCACGATGGTGATATATCCTCAGAAAAATCAGTGGACAGAAGGAGGAAAAGTTAATGCAGGAGCTCTAGTCCAATATTATCCCCGTAATGGTTTCCGTATTTCTAAGTTGATCAAGTTGGAAAACAACTCACAACCACTTGATCAGGTCATTTGCAAGGGTGGCAATGGAAATCAAAGGATGGATAGCTATGAGGATGAAAGGAAACTGCCAAACCATGAGCACAGAGGTGCAGAGATGATCAACTGGGCATGAAGTACTACCTCTCAAGACTTGGTGGGAATCAAAGCAACTCAAATTCAGAAGAGCAAGGGCAAAGTTGCAAATCAATTGATCCACCACATCCTGGGAGCCCCGAAGTTCTAGGGAGTATCATGCCTTACACTTTTTCCTTTTGATTCATGAAAACCCTCTGCCAATGCTCTAGAGAATCTTTTAATTGTTTTTGAATAAGGGTTGACTGAATAGGTAAGAGAGAGCGAATTACTGTAAAATGTTGTTTTTAACCGAAAGAGGTAAAAAGAGGGGAAATGTGGAGAATTTAAAAATTCAAAATCCGGCGTGGAAGCTAAATGATCGCTGACATCATGGAGACCGTTCACTCTTACCCTCCTACCTCTATTTATCAAACTTCATCCTCTCTTTAACCTTTTCACATTTCAGCACACCATTAACTTCCTCCAACCTCCAAGATTCCTAATTTCTTATCCCTCAGTTTCAGGCGCAAGCATCCCACACAACTACTCATGGACAAATCATTTGCGTCCAGCCAGAACCGGAATTCATCCACAGGAAGGCAAGGGCGATTGATTCCGGAAACTCCAGTTCCAGAAATCATGACACCACCGACTACCCAGTCAATGGTATCACCAGCTCCAGGTACGTATCAGCCAATGGAGACGTCCATGAGTAGTACGTACCTTAGCATTCTTGGAGACGTAATGGGGAAGTTCGTTACGAGCGACAAAATTTAAGGAAGAATAAAGAAAGCTGATAAATTTGGCCGATAATTTTTCTCCAACTTGGCCGATAAATTTAAGGAATAAGAAAGTCGAGTTACTCCCATTCCCGTCGGAACCCCAAACAGAGAGTTGATCCCGATAGAATCAGCGGCACAACCCCCAGCACATCGACTGCCTTGCGAACTCAGACCCTTATGTCGGAAACAACCAGAACCGCCAAAAAACTCGAACAAGAGGCGGAGTTCGAAGAAGGGGTGGAGTCCGGAGAGGAAGGATACAGCCAAGAAAATGGAGAGACTGATGGAAGAAAGGAAAAAGAAATCCAGAAGCCAGTTGGGGAAGATTCAACAGGAAAGGCATTAAAAGTGGTAAATGTGGAAGGAATGGAGTCAGACGATGATAGAGAAACCCTGAGTGAGGGGGCGAGAAGAAGAAGTTCCCGTACATAGCCGGGGCTAGATAGAGAGGAACTAAGAAGCATGCGGGAAGAGGCTGCAGTCTTGGCGGCCACAAAAAGAGAAGCAGCAGAGAAGAAGTGAAAGGGGAAGCGTGTGGCAACCCCAGGTAAAAGCAAGAAATCAAGACCGGGGTCGCTGGGAATGGTGATCCGGGAAGCTGCTACTAACCCGATCCAAACAACCCACCATTAGGTAGAGGATCATCATATCGGAGCATTTGGAAGGCCAGAAATCGATTTAGATCAAAAGCTGCTGGAGGCTATGATCCATTTCGAAGACCCAAAGTTGAAGAGGAATTGCGCAATGAGAGTATCAGAGTCAAGACCAAGACCAGCGCAATCAGGGAGGAAAATTCACTACCCCTTGTTTCAAATGATAGGTGTTAAAGAGCAGTTTGTTGGCTATATTAGAGGAATAGGCTTTGGATGGTTCCTAGAACACGCACCCTGTGAGGTGCCGGTGAACCTGGCGAAGGAATTCTTTACTTCCTTCAATTTTGAGTACACCACCAACCTGGACGTGGAATCCGTTTATTTCAGGTTTTTGACCAAGAACTGGGTATGAATCTCAGGGAATGGTCGTTGAGATTGGGACTACTGAGCACTGAAGCGGACAAGAGAGGAGATTGGTCTCTGAGGGAGATTGGCCAACCGAAATGCACAGAGGAATTCAATGCTGAAGAAGCGTGGAACCTAATAGGGGCCAAATGTGTGAAACCTTTCAAGACAAGTGAGTCGACGGCGGAGGAGATTTCGGATCCTGTTCTGAGGATGGCGCACTTCTTTCTGGCCAATAACCTCATTGTCCATAACAACACCACGGTCACCACAATCGAATATTTTTTCATGTGGTGTATGGTTAAGAAGGTCAAGGTGCACCTTGGCTACTAGCTAGCCCATTCATGTCACAAGATAGCTCATTTATATGCTTGCCATCTGCTGGGAGCATATTTGATTAGGAATGTCATGCCAAGACTAACAATTCCAAGATCCTCCATCGTGATGTGAGAGGATCCAGAGTGGTTTGACATGAATTATCTCATCAGCATTGGGATAATCAAGAGAAAAAGGGGTGCAGTGGTGTTTTGTGAGGCTAAGCAATCGAAGGAAGAAAGAAAGGAGGAGGCAAGCAAAGAGGAGGATGAACCCGAAGAGGCCGCAGAAGTGAAAACTCCTCCAGAGAGACCCTCCCCTGCTAAAGAAAGGCTAGCGACACCTGAGGTGCAACCACGCACGACCAAGGAGAAATCAGAGGTTACAGAGGAAAAGTAGCAGCGGATCATTGAGTTCATGATGAACAAATTCGGTGAAGCCAATGAGAAGCAACAGACGTTTCTCGAGCTCCAAAATGAAAATATGACTCAAGCACTCTCTCTGATTGATAGGATGACAGATCTGGCAGAGCAGAACAATGAGTTGACCCTTCAACTCTTATCCGTAACCTCTACCTCAAAAGGAAGCCAACCCTAGGAAACCACTCCAGAGACAACCTCCACCAGGACACTGAGAAAAAGGAAGACCATCACCACCTCCAACCAACCACCAGCCGACCTGCCCGACTTCTTCCCGGCCAAGAGGAACAAGCGAGAGGAGTAATCTGGCTCCTCAGGAAGCCAGATGAAGAATTAAACTAGTCGAACCAAGTAAATTTTATTTTCGGTTTAAGTTCTTCTTTATTTGTGCTCCTGTCTATCCTGTATAAATGTTTGCTTTTCTGTTTTGTGTGATCTGCTCACACTTAGCCCATTGCTTGCCCTAAGTGTGAGGAGTTTGTTAGTGAATATGTTGTACTTGTCTCTTTTCTGTTTACCTTCTCCCACTTAGCCCGTTGCACAGTCTAATTGTGAGAAGTTTTGAGTGCATAGTCTGTATGTATGTTTTTGGCTCTTATGTGTACTTCTCCCACTTAGCCCAATGCTTGGTCTAAGTGTGAGAAGTTTGTCTGAAACTTGATAAACATGCTTGGTTTCGAATATGTGATTTTGCAGCCTTCTCCCACTTAGCCCACTGCTTGGTCTAAGTGTGAGAAGTTTCAGTTTTCCTTGTTCAAACACTGCCTACCCAGTTTTCCACTTCATTTTGTTCACTTGAGGGCAAGTTGAGATGAAGTGGGAGGGGGGAAGTCAGTGTAGTCAGTTTTGAAGCATGTTTGTTCAGTTGACCTTATGTGTTTTGGTTTTGAACTAGTTTAAAAAAATAATGAAGGCAAGAATCCCTTAGTAAGAATGATTGAAGAAAGGATGCATATTGATTTGTGAGTTTCCCTTCTTTAATAAACCAAAATCAGTTTGGATGAAGTAAGAACGATAAAAGTGCTTTAATCTAAATCTTATGTGAAGCCCTCTAAAATGTTAGTTAAAGGCCTAGAGTAGAACACTTTCTACTATTAGATGATAAGAGGGGCTATCATTGATACTTAGAGGGAAATGACACAAGATAGTGAGGACTAAAGGCAATAGGAATAACCAGTTGAGCTTAATTCTTTCGAACTATATGAACCTGCTTCATTGTAAGGGCACCCCCTAGTTACACCTTTTGACCCTAGACTATGATAACCCCTTCTTTTGTAAACCCTGAGCCTCCATATTATGTGAACAAGGGGATAGGCTGGGGCTGGGGCAACACCATCAGGGTTTTAGAAAAAGGGTAGGAAACCTTGTAACCTGACCCAGAAAAAAAAGGAAAGAGAAAAGGAAGATAGAAAGAAACGGAAATTAGAAAATGGGCAGGAAAAAATGTATAACCTGACCCACACAAAAAACAGAAGGAAAAAATAAAAAAATAGAAGGGCAGGAAATGAAGTAACCTGGCCCTAAGAAAAAGTTAGATAAATAAGGGAAAATGGCCACGGGTATCCCCAAGGTAAAAGTTTTAGATTGTACATAGGGAGGTTGTTCTAGTTTGTCCCTGAGTTCACACGGCTTTCACACTTCTATATACATTATGAACTTAGAACCGATAGGACCCTCACCTTTATGCACTGTATCCCCTAACCCATTACAACCTAAATAAAGACCTTAAGGAGTTAGCTGCTGTCAAAAGAGCTCGAGCATCAGTGGTATGGCAAAATGAATGAGTGAATGGTCCTAACAATTCTAGTGAGGATTGAGTGACTGAGTGAATCCAACAGTTGGAAAGATAGAAGCTATCTTGACAAACGGACAACCATGATTAAGTAGAAGAGAGGAGGGAAAGGAATTTGAGACTGTAGACAATTGGATTGACCTTAAGCTTGTGGAGATGATTGCCAAACAATATAAACCAGTTTTGTTTTCTGTTTACTTGTCAAATTATGTAGTTTACTTACATGTTTTTCCTTTCTAAGTCTTGTACATATTTGTGTTAATACTTTTCAATAAGAACCATGCTTTTAAACTTGCCTCTTTCCTTTTTTTTCTTTTCTTTCATACTTAAGGACAAGTATGGGTTAAGTGTGAGCAGTTTGATGAGGCTCGTTTCATGCATGTGTTCTATGGTGAAACTACATCAAATTCTATAAACTAATGTCTAATTTTGAGCCAAGTGTGTGTATGTCCGCCATGTTCAGAAAATGAGTTGATCAACTTAGCGAACGAATGGATCAGGAGAAGAAGCCAAATTGCTGCACAAATGGATCAAGTTGAAGTAGATGACACGCAGCGGAGCATCTAATGAGAAGACCAATGCGTCGCACAAGAAAAATCCTTAAGGGCAAAGGGTAAAGATGACCTTTCAAAGAACAAATGCCCTAAGGATCCAAACCTCGCGCCTTCCTATAAATGGACATAGAGAAGGAGGGAGGAGGAGAGCTTCGATCGGTGTCACTCATTAGTTTTCGGCTCTCTTCTAGAGCTGGAATTGGGAGCTCCAAACAATTCATCTTCCTGTTTTCATCACACACACACTTGGTCTTGTTCAAGTTTAGTTTAGTTGGCGTTTTAGTGTTAGTATTTAGTTTTAATCTTTCGGTTATGTTATTCCACTCCGAGAAGGGCTGATGAAACAATTTCCTGCTTTTGTAGTTCATTTCAAGATGTTATCACCTTTTGATGTTTGATTTAGTAGATTTGAAGTTATGTTTTCATTTCGAGCTGATGTGTTCTATTTTCGTGCGTGTTGTTTCCGATCTGTCTTGATTTCTATTTTATGTTGCACATCTCAACTCAAGTGTTTTATTTAATGTTGGTTGGTCAGATCTGAGTTTTCAATTTGCGTTTCTGTTTAGATCTGGTAGCTACTGTTTTATTTCAGCATGATTATGGGGTAGTTTCTTATTTACGTAGTCGTAGTTTAGATTTTAGGAGTAGATTTAATTTTATGAGTTGTTTTGATGTCCGTCCTCCGTAGCTTCTCAGATTTGTTTTCTTCTACTCTGTTTTCCATGTTGATTTTGTAAAGAAGATTAAGTTGTTAAAAAGGTTTTACATTATCGTACACTTTGCAAGGGACTGAGAATCCCCTGTTTATTCTGTTTGTCCATTTATGGAAAGTTCAGTTAAGTTGATCAAGTAGAGTATTTAGCTTTCATGAGTTGATCAGTTGAGTAGTTTCAATTCCTCAAGTCCCGTAGTTAACTTAACCCACCCCTAGAAAGCGTGGCAGCAACCATTCTCATTTTGTGTCTCGCAAGCAAATGTCAAACTCATCATCTCTGTGGGACCGATCCTTACTTCCATATACTCGTTAATAGTATTGTGGGTTAAGGTTTTGAAAGTGCGCTTTCGAGTCTTCTTTTCATCTCACTCGAGTAGGAGTAGGTTGAGTAGATCAGGCCAAATATCTACTGGATCACTAACCTGTCCTCACAGGTAGAAGGGCACACAATTGGCTAGCCGGATCAGTTCGACAATCCAACTTGAGCAAGGCACAACGATAATAAAAGAGAGAAGAGATGCGAGAGTCGTGGCAGCAACTTTCATATAACAAGTATGAAAACAATCATCCATCACATTTTTCAAATATATAGATCTACATAATTGAAACATATGTGTAGAACATAACAATATAGATCTAGAATAAACTATCATAGATCTACAATATTCTTGATCTAGAATATTCTATCTTGGATCTAGAATATAATTTCATAGATCTAGAATATTCTCTTAGATCTAGAATATTATTTCTTGCAACAATATTAAAAAAATATAGATCTAGAATATACTCTATAGATCTTGGAATATTCTTTTGTATATCAAGACATTCTTCACTGATCTTGAATAAAATTCATAGATCTAGAATGTTCACTTATGGATCTAAAATATTCTTCAAGTATCCATGCAATTTTGAAAACACTAGATTAAATCCACATAATCAGAGCCTAAAAGCATGGCTCTGATACCAATTGTTGGGGATATCGCAGCGGAAATTGCAAATTATGTGGATTGATTCCATTTCATGCTTGAACATGCAGAGCCATATTATTGCGCAATTAATCACATAATTGAGAATTAAATTATGATGTAAATACTTACTGATACGCTCGGATTTTGCACGGTTTTAAGACCATTATTTGATTCGTTTTAAATGTCAAAGTTGCATTACATGTCCATTATTTGCATATTTTATCTATATTTTGACATGTTTTTTGAGAAATGTGCATATTTGAGCCTAAACGCGAAGTTGGAAATCTGCTGGCGCCCAATGACCGCAAAGTCAGTAGCGGTCCGCTCCGGGAAAGTTGTGCATGGAAGAAACGACACGCCCATCGACCGCTGGAGAGTACGCGACTACCGCTATAAAGAGTCCAGAGATTACAGGATGATTGTTAGCGACCGCTGAAACAAGTGCAACGACCACTGCCCGAGAGATAGAAGCTTTGGACCAACCCACAGCGACCGCTGGCCAAGGTGCAGCGGCCCGCTGGGAAAAAGCAGCGAGCAGATTTGCCCTACTTTCTCTCCAAGATTTACCATATTTTGAAATCATTTTCCTTATTTGAAGAGGGGCGATTTTGTCCCTATAAATACTCCCCAAAGCTTCATCAAAAAAGGGTCTTCTCTTTGCCAAATATTTCCAGAGCTTAAAAGTTAGAGTGCTTCATTGTGCAAGGGTTTGAAGAAGGATTCAAGAGTTCATCAAGGCTACAAGGATTCTACCTTTGGGATTTATTTGCTTTAGTCTTTATGTTTTCATTATCTTCCCTACAATCTATGTTTTTATTTTATTCAGTCATGTCTAACTAAACTCATAGGATTCTAGGGATGTGTTAGTAACGACTTTGGTTATACAATTCCGTTTTCTATTTAATATCCGTTTGTTCTTACTTTGTTTCTTCCCTTAGTAATTGGATAATGCTTCACGTTTGATTGACACATTCTGTGATGATTTAATATAACTTGCTACATAATCATGAGATGAGGTTGGCGAGTTATATCCACTTAGTAGACACTACAATTAGCTTCCTTTAAAACGGTATTGTTAATTGAGAGTGAAGACTTTTCAAGGGTCTTAGGAGCTTTTAGGAGTTACGTATTTAGGATTGACAAGCCTAATGTTTGTAATCAACGTTTGCATCGCATGAGCATAAGCTAGGTGACTCGTTCTATCAAAGTAACAACTGTGCTAGGGTGTTGTAGTTGAAATTTGTATAACCATAACTGTGAACGCACATCCCTGGAATTCCCTTATTTCTGTACTTTTGTCTCCGTAATTATTTGCAATTAGTTGTTTACTTGCTTTCAATTGTTCTTTGTTTTCAAAAATCTTCAAATTTTTCAGTTTTCCAAATAGTAATTAAGTTTTAGTAGAGGATAGCCAGTTTGTTTTCCCCTGCTCGATATCCGGTACTAACATTTAGTTATACTATTCCTACTCTGTATACTTCCAGGTATTTATAGTGCTAATAAAAAGTGCATCACTTACAATTATGATTCTCCAAAGAATCGAAGTGGCTTGCTACTTATCCACGTGTAGATCTAGAAGCTTGATTATTATTGCAAGACCAAGGATCTTCTAACCTATGACCCAACTCTAGATCTAAATTCCTTGTGGGAGGAATCTCTTAAAATTATAGGGATCTTGAAGGAGAAGACAAGAACGCCAAGAACACACAAAGAAGAATTTTCGAATTCCTCTATTAGAGAGAGTGGGCCAAAAATTACAAGGTGTGGATACTAGGGTTTCACTTCGGCCATGTTTGGTTGCCAGGATTCTATCTGGGAAAGTAATCTGATTCCTAAAATTTTAAAATCCTGTGTTTGTTTCAGTTTTTAATCAAACTGGAAAACTAATCGGAATACCGAGACAAGGAAAGTTAGTACAACTTTCCAGGATTCTGAATCCTAACTTTTCTTAGGTATTCTTTTTCCAAGTTTTAGGATTCTTACATATTTAATGCAATATAATTTATTATTATTATTATTATTGTTATTAATTTAAAATTATAAACCGTACTTAATTACAGTATAATAAAAAACTATAACTAAAATTATCTTAATTATAAATATATTATTATAATATTTATACATATTTGTTATTATCATAATAATAATAATATAATTCATAATTTATTATATAGTTAAAATATGATTATAGAAAATTAATTATATAATAATAAATCATTATCATTATTTTTTTATTTAATAATTAATCAATAAATTCATCATGAAATTTTAAATTATAAAATTTATTTCAATTATAATATGCGTAAATATTATAATTATAATTATAATAATCATATTTATTAATATAATCATTGATAATTATAATACTCCATGTAACTATACTTACAATTATATTATTAATATTATGATGGATAATTCATATTTAAATTTAATAATAAATATAATATAATTATTATCATTTGTAATTAACAATTTATTAAAAAATTGTATTATTATTTTTTTTATAAATGAAAATAATAATAAGTAGGATTATAATTTTAGTTTGGTGTTTAAATCAAATATAAAATTTAAAATCTTGATATTTTCCAAACACAGGAAAGTAAAGTTATTAGAAATCATATTCTCGGGATTCATTTTTCCAGGAATAATTTTCTTTGCCAACTTTACTTTCCCGTCAACCAAACATGGCCTTCATGTATTGTGTGTATTTGTCACACCTCCTTCATCCATATTTATAGAGTTTGTGATGGGTTAGGTTAGGGATCTATGGGGCTTGGATTGGGCCTCCCCTATTGGACCTTCTTTACTAATTAAATTATAGCTCATAATTCAATATAAGGCAAATGGAATATTTCTTGTGCCGCTATCGAAGAAATACTGACCGCCCATCTAATCCGTGATTACAAGCAATCCGGGTTAACCTCTTTAATATGTTATTTCCCGTGTTTAAAACATTCTATATCCATTAATTAATTTGTAATCTGCTACGGCCTTTAAATTAATTAATATCTTTTTATTTCTAAGAGTTTGTCAAGTACGAGATGTATAATAAAATATACTTTGCTTTTCTATTATTCTTGGATAAATTCCAAACCGGCTGGGTTTTCGAAGAATAGAACTTCTCTCGAACACCTCTTGGGGATATAGTCAAACCGTGAAGGCACATGATTCAATGTAATAATAAAACTGACACCATACTAGTTATTAATTACTACTACCCAAGATATCAGGAATATTGGGTTACGAAAAACTCGCATCTACTGATAAGTCAAAGTAGCGTATGATTAAATAACGTGTGTCCTATATTATTACAAAGATTAAGAAATATTAAATCTCCAAGACATCGTCTTTCAGTAGATAGCAATAAAGACGTGTCTATACTTTAGATCATTTCAATGCTATACCACACCAGTGTCACTAGTCATTATTAAGGTAAAGACGACTTTCATATGGACATAGCAACCTTTCACGGTAGGTAGCCAAAGCCTATATAGGTAGTGAAAAAGTTTTACTTCTACAAGGTTCCGGCTGAGTCACCTAATGTGATGACTTGTCCACGACCCAGCCTTCAATGTAGAAGACTTAGACTGATTTTACTTTCCGTTGTTTTAATTATATAATTAAATATATAATTAAAGAAGGTCAATACCCATTAAAGTAAAATACACAGCATGACGAAAACATTTATTATTCTCATTAATAAGGAGAGTTTACAACATACAAGCAATTTATCAAATTCATAATAAATTCAAAAAATTCTTTTTAGTATATATGTTCCAACATAGTATGTATTTGTAACAAATTAGAATAGCTAGAAGTAACATTATGTACAAAATTAGTTATTCTTATTTAACTTGATAGTAAAATATATTAATTATATACAAGCGTACATATTTATTAGCATAATTTATTTATGATATATAGATATCTTGTACTAAGACATGGTATGATTTATTTCAAATATTTCTATATATATTTAGTTTCAGAGTATTGAAGATTGTGAATAATTTAGGATTTATATATATTTTCTTCGAAATAAATATTTGTCATTGATAAGGCTCCTTTCATGCATTAGTTTTGGGTGATATTACATGCTTTTTGGGGAGATAATGCGCAAATTTGATATTAAGTGTGCAGGTATCTGCTGGGTCAAGTAGATGCTGCAAACTGACCGAGCAGATGCAGAAAGAGCAGAAAAGGAGTAAAAATGTTGAAAATCCGCTAGGTCAAGGAGAATTATCAAGAGAACAAGCAGTGCAAGGAAAAGGACAAAAGAGAGAGAATTCGAAGACTCCCTTATTTTAAGGGTACAAACGTCAAATCATGAAGAGCATAACCTAGGGATCTGAGCTTGAAGCCTCCCTATATAAAGAGACCAACATGAATGAAGAAGGCAGCGCTTAACGCTACCATTCTCGTAGTTTAGGTAGGAAACTCTCATAGGCGCTTAACACCACCGCTTTCATAGCTTAGTCCAGTGGGTTCGACGGAGGAATTGACAACTCCAAAGTCGGGATTACGTTTTATTTAATGTTTTCAAGACTTTAGTGTAGATTTACAGTGTGTTGGTCGTTTCAACGGTGGAATTGACGCCTCCATCTTAGAAGCTCCTTCACACCTCGCTTTCTAGTTGGATTAAATGGTTTCAACAGAGGAATTGACGACTCCGCCATTGGATCTCGACTTATTTCCAGTTTTATGAACCTTTGGTTTATTTTCATGATGTTGATGCTATTTGCTCATATTTCTTGGATACTTTTCGCAATTGGTGGCTTAGATGTTTAGATCCATGCTATTTACATGATTTCCACTAGTTTAGATGTTGAGATCTAGTTATTCACGTGCTCGATTTACGAGATCTGATAGTTTAGGTGATGCATGCAAGGTTAATCTGTGTTTATTTCGCTTTCTACTTTGACCGAGGAGAGTGGATCTGATAGTCCTAGTTTGAATTTTGTCGTTCGCGTTTTGTTTCGAAGCATGCTTTGTGTCTCTTCATCAACGGTGTTCAATGCTCTGTTTTCACTCTGTTTTACCCTAGTTACATGAAGAAGATGAAGTGAGAAGTTGGTTAGAGAATCAGATCTGCTTTCTGCTTTTGCTTTTTGCTTTTCACAGCTTTTTGCCAGCCCCAGCCAGTTTAGGAAAAATGGTCCCCACTTGCTTTTGCATCTTTGTCTGCCTATTTTGGGAAAGTTTCAGCATGTTCCTTCAATTACAGGTGTTCTAGGTAGTTTAACTACAGTTTACAAGTTTCCTTGAGTTTGGTTGTCATGCAAGTGTCCGTATTTTTCCCATCCGCTAGATCAGTTAGATGGAGTCCAGTTTAATTCCGCCAGGTCAAGTAGAATAGAGTCTTAACCCACTCAATGAATGCGTGGCAGCAGCTGACCCCTTTTCGAATTGTGTTATAGAAATAATCTTGAGTATGTCCTAGTCTCTATGGTTCGACTCCGCTCTTGCCGCTTATACTTAGTAATATTAGTTGCATTAGTGGAAAAATTATAAATCTTGTTGAAATGAGGGATACATGCACACGACACACTTGCAAAACCCCTCTCTTTAGTCATTATTATGGAGAGAGAATGTTGTACATATAAATTTGTTATATGTCATGTAGACATGTAGAAAGATGTATGCGTTTACGTTTATGAGAAGAAATATAGAATTGTACTATATGTAATTTAATTTTTGATTTTGCAGTAGTGTGTTTATATTCCATATGTTATCGTGATCTATCAAAGTAATATTAATCGTTAATTACTTATATTCACTTCGCTGTATATTAATAGTCATTTTTCTATGTTGTAAAGTTTCAAATTGATTGAATCATTTATTTTTATGACAAAAAGTAATTTTTTTTAACTTTATTTTGTATTCATGTTTTTTATATTTTTCTTTTTAATTTACCATTTTTATTTACCATTTTATTTACCTATTTTATTTACCATTTTTTAACAAATTATTCTTAAACTTTATTTTGAAAAGAAATTCCTCTATTAACAAGAAAGGATTGGTTAAATTTTATTTTGTTAATAATTTTGATTTTTATTGTTTAATAAATTTGCAATCATATAGTATATTTTAGTTTATTCATTTTTGTAATTCTCAATTTGTTTTGTTATTAAAAGAATACAATATTTTATCAAAGTTGAATTGTTATACGAATATTATTAATTACTACTCTCTCCGTCCCATTTAAGATGACACACTTTCCTTTTTAGTTTGTCCCAACCAAGATGACACATTTTTATTTTTGATAACTTTTTCTCTCCAATTAATACACCCAACTATTTTTTTCTCTTTCCAATTAAATATTCAACTCTCTTTCTCTCTCCATTGAATACTTCCACACACTCTTTCTCTTTCATATTAACAATATTAACCAACAACTCCTAAAACCACGTGCCGACTAAGAAATATATCATCTTAGCCGAGACGGAGGGAGTATTACTAATAAAATGTCAAAATTTTATCATAGGAAAATTCATTTCTAAAATTTTCGTTGAGTTAATTAATTTCATTTTTTATGTTTGTGTTTTCTTAAAAAAAATTAACTTCATATATCCTATATGAAGGAGGAAATTACAAACAAACTCCTATAGCAAGGAGGAAATTAAGTGATTTCTCCAAAATTGTCTCGGTATGTGCTACAATAATTAATACAGTAAACTATATTAATTTTTATTATTTAATAAAATGTAAATATATCTACAGTAATAATGATTGTGTAAAGTATGTTCTTTTGTTGCTCCGTGTCATCTTGGATTTGAAAGACCCCGAAATTGTTGCTTGCGAAGAAGAAGAAGCAGCGTTGGTTTCATCTTTGGCTGCAAATTTTATAGTTACAATATAGTAGTAATAATGAAATATTAAAATTTAGGGAAATTCAAATTGATGCAAAATTATTACCTTTATTGTCAACTATTTTACTAAGTCATCCTCAGTTTATGTGTTTACATTAGGAGTATACTCCTAGTAGCTTTAACTCAAGAGGAACACGAGATCATAAGCTAAGCAATCACATAGAGAGATGAAATTAATTAAAGATCAAGTACGCAGCAAAGACATAGTGACGCAAAAGATATTATCAGAAAAGAACCAAGCAGATTTTTCACAGAAAAATGCCTTTGTGGCAACATGTTTCAAACATGATGTGAAATGAATGGTAGTTCGATATATCTAGCTCCAATACCTGCTTTGTGTATAAGTGGGAGAGTTTTTGGCAGTGGGTATACTCGAAAGCATGTTTTGAGTATAAGTGGGAGATTGTTAGGGTTAGTATACTGAAAAGCATGTTTCGAGCGAGAGTTCGCACGAATAGAACGTTGCATGTATACGTAAAAACTCTACAATCCACTTTTGACCCGATTCAGTATTATTCGAGCATTTCGCACGAATAGAATCAGTATATTATTATATTGTGTTTGCTTGTGCGTTTATGAGATGTTTTATAAACATTTAAATGCATAAGAAGTAAACAAAGCCTAAGTCTTTTGCTTAGTAGACTGGTTGTGGACGTCGTCCACTTTAAGGTAACTACAGTCGGTTCTATGAAATGCTTTGCAAAAGAAAAAGAAGAATTTCACAACCTAGATAGGCTTTGGCTACCTATCGTGAAAGGTTGCAATATTAGTCCGATTATTTCTAAGCCTTATTGAAATAAGATGATGTTGGTGTGGTATAGCACTGAATGGATCTAACAGCAAGACGTGTCTTTATGCTATCTACTGAAAGACGAGGTCTTGATAAATATCTATTTCTTAATCAATGTACGTTAGCATTGAGCATACGATATTGAGTATCTACTACTTTGACTTACCAAAGGTGCGGGTTTTTCGTCACCCAACGATCCAGGTATATTGGGTAGTGGTGATCATTATCTAGCGGTGCTAGGATTGCTATTATGTTGAATCGCGCACGAGGTGAGTCTCGTTTGATAATGTCCTCAAGAGGAGCTTGAACAAGGTTTTATTATTCGGAAACTGGCCAGTTGGAGTTTTATTACTCTATGAATAATAAATAAGTGTTTCTTGCTAAGTCCACTCTTGGAATTAATAAGATGTTATATAATTAAGTCCATAGCAGACTTTAATTAATTAATGGACATTTCTATCTTAAGCGCGGGAAATAAATAATAAATAAAGTGGAAACCCGGATTACTTGTAATTTCGGATTTGGATGGGGAGTTCAATATTACGTCTGTAGTGGCTGCTCGTAATATTCCAATATAAGCTTGTATTAAATTGTGGGTTCAATTTAATTAGGAAAAAGCTAATTGTGTGAGCCCATATCCAAAACCTTCTATAGATCCCTGACTGGGCCCAATATGAACTATTATAAATAGGAGAATAAATGAGACAGAAATTGATGATGAATTTCATTTTGTAATTTTCGTCCACCCTCATATTTTGAGTGAGGAATGATTTTCTTGAAGAATTTTCCTCCGTGAGTTCTTCAGCTCCTCCTCCGTGAGAAAGTTATGTCTTCTTTATTCGAGTCCTAGTGTTTCGATAAGATCAGCCCACCCTGATGTCGGAATACAGTTCGGGACACCAGTCAGAAGATCCGTGGTCTAGTATTGAAGATCATCGTGGAGAAGGCGCAAGCAATCGACGATTCTTTGGAGAATCAACGAGGTAAATTGGCTAACTCCGTAGTATGCATGTTTTAGGATTTATTTGTTCTAAAGCATGTATGTAATTCAAGTTATGAGCATGATACATGTGATAATTACGCGAATAGATTTTGTCTAAACAATCTGCTAAATAGATCCGTATTATCTGATCCGTTTGCTTGCACGCTTCCGCTGCCGACCCCTTCAATTGGTATCAGAGCCAGTCTTTGGCTCTGATTATTTGGATTTAAATTTCGCAAAATTCATGTATGCATGCGATAATTGATTGCGAAGCATGTTCTTGGTGTTTTGTTTAATTTTTATGCATGATGAACTCAAGAACTATCGAATCAAGGAACTTGAATTTTTCGATCGTACGAGACGTGCGATCCGTCGGCGTTCGCACCGAGGCGGATCGCGCCACGCGCGATTGAAATAGGGATGTCGAGACAGTGGGAGCAGGGGAGCTACGATCACGGGACGACGCGCAGACGAGTGAGGGCTCGTGCGCGCCGCCGGCCGAGACCGCACGCCCCAGACGAACCCGCGTTGAGATCGACACGGAGGCTGGCACGGTGCGGCGGTTCGACCGAGAACTGGCCGAGACACCGAGGTGCCGAGAGCCCAAACCCTAGGCGGAAGGACCGAGACGAAGCTCCAAGCCACTGGTCGAGACGTGCGCGCCGACTGGCGCGACGTGTGCCGCATGAGTGGGAGCATCGTGGCTCGGGAGAGCCGAGACAGCGACAAGCTGATGGCCGAGAGGAGCTGCGCCACCGCGCAAGCTCCTGGCCCAGAGCACGCGTCGCCCGACGAGCCAGATAGGCCGAGACGGGTAGCGAGGCGCTGGCCGAGAGCCAGCGCCATCCGTCGAGACGCCTGGCTAGATATGTCGGCACCCGATGGTCGAGACGGCCGAGAGTATCTGCGCCTTGTGCGCGACGCTGGCCGCAGACGGAGGCGACGGGCTGGCCGAGGAACCGAGCCACCCGACGCGTCACCTGGCCGAGACGCTGGCGCGCCCCCTGCGCGTTGGTGCCGAGACGCTGGGTGCGTCGTGATCCGACGACGAACTCGTCGGACTTTCGTCGTTCATCGTTCGTGCGAACCTCGTACGATGAGATAACGATGGAGGATTATTTTAATGATTATTTAATTATTTTATTAAAAGATATCATTAAAATATTATTATTTAAGGGAAATAAAATCTTTTTGAAAGATTTGCCTAGATTTTAGGAATATTTATATTATTATCTATATCTATGGAAATAAATAATATTATTTTATTCCTAGATGATATGGATGAGAATAATTTAATAGTTTCCTAATATTCATCTAGATTCAAGATAAATATGGTGATATGATTTGAATATATCTTTTGTGAATTATATATATTATATGAGATTTGATTTAATATCAAATCATTGATTAATTAGATTCTTTCCTTATTTATTGGATTTATATGAATTTTATTCCTGGATAAAATCCTAGTTATATTTGGAAAATAATAATCTAATCATTTATCTATATCCTATGGATTAATATTGATTTATTCCAAGATATTTCCTAGATGGATTTAGATAATGATAATATTATTTTATTCTTATCCTGTGAATTTATATGAATTTACTCATAGATAAATTCTAGTTGGATTTGGATAGTGATAATATAATATTTTATTCTTATCTTATAGATTTGTATGGATTTGTTCCTAGATAAATCTAAGGTAGATATGAATAATTATAATATAATATTATCTAATTCTTTGGATTTATATGGATTAACTCCAAGAATAAATCCTAGATGAATTAGGATTAATATTTATATTAATTTATTTTATCCTATAGATTTGAATAGATTTAATTCTATTAAGACAAATCTTAGATGGATTAAAATAAATATTAATCCAAGTTATCCTTATCTTATGGATTATATCCTAGATAGATTGGGATAAAGATAATATATGAGAAAATCCTTATTTAATTGGATTTTAGATAAACTTATTTATCTAAGAAATCCTATGTAATGTTTGATATATTCTAGACATCTATTCTAAATAGAATTAAAGATTTGTATAAATCTAGGTTGATTAGATTTTATTCATCGTATGGATTATGATGGAATCGTTTCTATCTAGTAATATCCTAGAACGATTTAAATAAAGATAATCCTAGATCAACATTATCTTGAGTTGAAGGATTAGATTTTATCGAAATAAAATCTAGAATAATCCTAAATGGATTTAGATAGTCAACACTATCTTGATAAATCCTAATTGAATCTCCCTTGAATAGATTAAATAATGTCGTTAATTATCCAGTGTGTTTAAATGACATGCATTAAATGGAATTATCTGTTTATTTGGTGTTTATCTATTTTAAGTGGATTATCTGTCTTATCTGCTTATGTGATAATTATGCAAAAACCATATAAAATATCTAAGCGACAATTACAACAAGTGCGTTGTATATGGTCTCCATCAATTGGTCTGCAATTTATGAAGCTTTTTTCTAATATTATCGCCACCTGCTCTGTGGGGACAATAATCCTAAGAAGTAGTGAGTTCATGAGGGCGGACTTCTCAAAAATAAATAGTATGACCTAGAATGTGGTTTCCAATATTATCGCCACCTGCTCTGTGGGGACAATAATCCTAAGAAACTGCGAGATTCAGAAGTTCACACAGAATTTATGAGAGAGCTTGATCTTGTTAGCAGCACATGAGCATTGTTATGGGAGTGTGTTGTAGAAATGAGACTCTGTAATGCTAAATTTGGTGGTCTTGCTTAGGCAACATTAGGCGGCCATGCCACTCTGTGGTCTCTGGACTATTCGTCGGTGTTGTGACCAGTAAAATTGTAAGATTTTAATGCGTATTGACTTCCTCTGGAGGGTACAAAATTTTAATTTTACAGTTGCAAGATACATAATTGTTTTGTGGTTATTTGCGATTATGTATTGAGCATAAGTATGTGATAATAAGTTTATTTGCCAAATCTTCATTATGTCATTCATATTTTGTCTGCGATCTTAATGGAATAAACTCGAATGCCAAAATTATGTGGACTGGAAATGTAAATGGATAAGATTCTCATCGCTAAAACTGGGAGTTTATACTCAATAATTCATGACCTCCATTTCCTCGACATAATTCTACAAAGATTGTTCGAGAATGCTTTTTGCATGTACTTGACAAGTTCTTTGAGGAATAAGGTCAAGCTATTTTCTTTTAAGTAGCATGACAAGTCTTGGTTAGTGACGATGAAAGATGGATATCAATAGAATCTGTCAAGATGATTCGATTGGAATATCCTAAATGGACATAATATTTTGAGGAATCTTTTGATCACTCAAATAGTTTCTGACTCAAGTCATCGCCTTGAGTAATAAGAAATGACTAAAAGAAGGTTTAACCGAAAAGTAGAAAACCTTCAGAATATTAGTCATTATATTACTGTTAGAGGAAAGTAACATGATAGATGACGAATTCGTATAGGCTATATTTTTCCTATGTCCTAGTTCATTTGACCAAAAGACTAGATATGGAAATGGGAGAGCCTGAATTGTCATCAAAGTTTGTTTAAAGCGAGTGAAGATGCTTGGTAAGTTAGATTGACCTCTTTACAAGAAGGACAATGACTTACTTGAAAATGCACTTCTAAGTAAGAGATCTTGATCCATATAGGCTCTTTGTTGCAGTGGGAGCTGTTAATGCTCAATTATTATTTTATGGTTGATGTTTAAGGCTTCATAGTATTGAAACAATATAGATGCAACAAGATTGAGTATTAAATAACACATCAACTTCTTAAACAATGAATGATAAAGTATTTATGGCTCTTAGTCTTAAGGCCAAGAAAATACTTAGTTATTGTTCAAACTGATCTAAGACTATCAAGATTTTAACAATTTGTTAAATAGCTTGAAAGTAGAAAATGTCTGTCTGATGCACTATGAGTTAGGATCATTTGATTCAGGATACTTATAGAAGTGCGACATAGAAAGACAAGCAAGTCTCAATGGTTTACACCAATAAGAAGACGAGCAAAGCTTTATGATCAGTAGTGGGAGTCTAATCTCTATTAACGAATCCAAGCATTCTTTCAAAGAATTGGATAGTTATGTAAGAAGGAATCGAAGTCTTTCTAAGACAAGTTTGATTAAGTGATGAGTTGTACTCATGAAAATCTTATGATCTCGTGTTCCTCTTGTGATCTCGTGTTCCTCTTGAGTTAACCTTTGCTAGAGTAAAAATACTCATAGGTATACTCAAACTTACGATCAAAGCTACTAGGAGTATACTCCTGATGTAAACACATAAACTGAGGATGACTTACTCGATCACTGATTAGTCATAAGACTTAGTTAGTGTAACCCTAAGGACATTACATGAATGACTGGTAAACTAGAATATAGCGATTAGTCTTTCTCAAGTACTATGGTATATTCATTACCTCAATCAAAGTCCTTTGCCATGGTTAATATGATATATATTTGCTATGCAAAAGCACAACTAATATCAAACTTAGTACACATCATAGCATACATGAGACATCTATCTGCAGAACTAGTCTCATAATTCTTGTTCTCACTAAGCGTCAAACGACACTTGTCTAGAGACAAGACAATTCCATCTTGAAAGGTAACAACCTTTGCATGGAAATTCTAATGCTAAAATGTTCTAAGCTATGTGTAGATATAGGATTCGTAAGAGAATCTCAACATTTTTTTTAGCAATCTTAAAGACTTAGATGTTTAGAATGTAATTAGTTTCTCTATAATCCTTTATCTTAAACTGGGTAGACAACCAGTTTCCTACGCTAGATGTCAATCTTAGTTGTTTGCAACTTTTGTAGATTTCATCATCGTAGAGTACCAATAATACCATATTTAATGCACTTTCAACTTCCTTGTGCTTACTACACACTTAAAGAGCACATGTCAAATTCCAAACATTTGGCAATCTCGACAAAACACTTATCTCTGATTTAGATGCTTGCCTAAGACCACAAAGGTCTTCATAAGCTTCTAATCATGTGTTTCTTGCCCTCTATTACATACCTATTAGGATGTTCCATGTAGATGATTTCTTCAAGACTTCTATTAATAGAAAGTTGTCTTAACAATCATGATACATACATTCTAATTATGTAAGTGCTGATAGACAATAGGATCGAACAAATCTTGGCACAACGACAGCGAGAAGATGATATTTCTCTTTGGGCATAGCCCATTGTCATTGTCTAGCCATTTGAGATCCACATTTACACTTGCAAATGTACTAGCTCCCACTGACTGACACAGCCTGTAGGTAGTATTGCAAGTCTTGTAAAACATGTTGTCTATCTAAGATTGTAGTTTGGAATCTATCACCTTTCCAAGGATGAATATCCAAATGAACCAATTATTCATTGTAGTTAAAGGGATTATGTTCAAGTTAATCTAAGACCGAGTCTTTCGACACTCTTAGACCCATGAACTTGTCATGTTCGTGGGAACGCTCCCACTACGACATGGTTCTAACAATCTTAGGTGTTGAAGTTGATTTTATTAGTGCAAAAGTTTCTAATGATATGACTCTTTGGTAATATGGAAAATCCGATATCTCTCTATGTCCTGAGAGTTATCACGATGTTAGGCTTTTAGTTCTATTCATGATCTTCATACAAGAATTATATCTTTGAAGATTACAGAACTTATAATCTTATATCATTTGGGACAACCTTAAAACATACCTCAGTACTCAACTCCAATTACTTGGATACCTTTCCAACATGCGTTGGAACAACATTACACCTTGAGATGTGCTAGACTAGAGTCACTCTAGTCCACAACTCGTGTTTTGTAGAAGGTACTGATGATGGTAGTTTCTTTAAGGTGTATCTCGTTGTATCTAACGTTTATCCATCAATGATAAGATTTTCATGAGTACAACTCATCACTTAATCAAACTTGTCTTAGAAAGACTTCGATTCCTTCTTACATAACTATCCAATTCTTTGAAAGAATGCTTGGATTCGTTAATAGAGATTAGACTCCCACTACTGATCATAAAGCTTTGCTCGTCTTCTTATTGGTGTAAACCATTGAGACTTGCTTGTCTTTCTATGTCGCACTTCTATAAGTATCCTGAATCAAATGATCCTAACTCATAGTGCATCAGACAGACATTTTCTACTTTCAAGCTATTTAACAAATTGTTAAAATCTTGATAGTCTTAGATCAGTTTGAACAATAACTAAGTATTTTCTTGGCCTTAAGACTAAGAGCCATAAATACTTTATCATTCATTGTTTAAGAAGTTGATGTGTTGTTTAATACTCAATCTTGTTGCATCTATATTGTTTCAATACTATGATGCCTTAAACATCAACCATAAAATAATAATTGAGCATTAACAGCTCCCACTGCAACAAAGAGCCTATATGGATCAAGATCTCTTACTTAGAAGTGCATTTTCAAGTAAGTCATTGTCCTTCTTGTAAAGAGGTCAATCTAACTTACCAAGCATCTTCACTCGCTTTAAACAAACTTTGATGACAATAAATGCAGTTTATTTAAGTGCAGTTTATTTAAGTGCACAGAAGCCTCAGTCTCCTCTCACTATCAAAATTCTTTTTCACCACTACCATAATTCCAAAGAAACAGAGAGTGCAAAGAATAGTTAATCAAATGCAGTTCTATATATCACAGATTAGAGAGACTACAAACTTCCGAGTCGAGATGGCAAAGTCTCACTATCCGAGCAGCAGTGACGAATCGGAGCTGGTGCAGAGGAGTAGCGAGAGAGAGAATAGGCGACGGATGAGAGAAAGGGAAAAGAGAGAGGATGTGAGGCGGCGAAAAGGAGAAATTCAAATTCAGAAATCAAACGAACAAGATTTTGGAATTAGCGACCACGGACATGCGGCAACGGCGGAGCGAAGCTGACCGGGATGGCCACGACAATACTCGGCGAATCTCGAACAACATCAACATTGACCAGCAGTGACGACGTCAACAGACCGTGGCAGCAGCAAGGCTGCGATCTGACTGAGGAAAAAAAAAGTAAGGAACGCAGGCTGCCGGCGATGAAGACCGAGCAGCGACGAAGCTGTCGGCATACAGTGACAACAGCGGTGTGAGGAAGGCAGCGAAGGAGATGGAAGCGGCGACGGCGCTGCTATTTGGAGCGTGGGGCAGCGGCAACGGAGAGACCAGGATGGACGGAGGCGGGAGGCGGCACTGTGCAGAAAAGAGGTAAATAGAGCAGCGACGGAGAGGCAGAGGTGCCGCGAATTGAGGGAAGAAGGAGAGTAGAGATTACAATTTTGTGATTCTCCTGATTTTGATACGAGAGAGAGAAAGAGATTGTTGTTCCAGATTTTTGAGAAGGAGAATGATTTGAAGAAGAAGAAGACAATAAAGGGGCTCGTTGTTTCTTTTTCCAAAAGTAGGTAGACTCATTTTGAATTAGGCTGCTCTATCTTTTCTTTGATTGGGCCACTGTACTAGTTTTTATTCGGACCATGAGTAATTATATTTGTGGGCTGCGGCTTAATTATTTGGTGTTGAGGGACGTAAATGGGAACGAAAGAAATGGACCGAAAGGATGGGAATAAAAGCGCGAATGGGAATGGCCGGCCGACGTAGTCGCGACGTCTAAGGGGGCCTCGAAAATAAATGAAATAGAAGAGCAGCGTTGACTCAAATGAGGGGTTTTCTCTGCAGATAAAATTGGAGTCGAAGTAAGGAATTCAAATTCAGAAAATTAAACGAACGAGGTGGGCTTTCTTTTTAAATAAGGACTATGTCCTAAGTATATTTATTTTTTGCAAAATATGTTTGTCATGCCATATTTTTGTGTTGCTATGGGACCTATCTGAAGT
This sequence comes from Salvia splendens, assembly GCF_004379255.2. Taxonomy (NCBI): domain Eukaryota; kingdom Viridiplantae; phylum Streptophyta; class Magnoliopsida; order Lamiales; family Lamiaceae; genus Salvia; species Salvia splendens. The sequence continues at coordinate 18,777,229 of NC_056039.1, forward strand.
GGCTTTTGCCATGTATGGTTAATCGAATTCGGGTCTGACTAGGGAGTGAGTCCCTACTCAGGCTAGTGTACACCCCGTAGATCGTGCGCTATCTCTTTGAGTTGGCCGGTCTAGTGGCTTGGAATGTGGCCACATTCCTTGTCATGTATGTTCAGATATGGTATGGTGATGTTGAGGATGTTGAGGTTGATGGCGATGATGATGTTAGTGAAATGTTTTAGTGACTCGGGCTCTTTCAAAGTTAAAACCCCGAGGTCACTCGTTAATGGCATGATAAATATTTTTATTGAAAATGTTTTCGGCATGAGTCCACTGAGTGCATCAAGTACTCAGCCCTGCTTTTCTTTTTAAAAATGTGCAGGTTGAGCTGTGACGAGCGCGGTGGGTGTTGAACAGAGCTGGTGAAGATTTGTGTTTGCTTTTAAATGTTCCGAATATATTGTGTCTTCATACATAATATTATTCTTCTCTCGAATGCTTCCGCTGAATGTTGTTTCTTTTGAGTTTATGTATTGTTGAGATATAATCCCTTTGAGTTGTCAATTGTTGAGATGATACTCTGATTTTTATTCAAGCTATTCCCATTTGTTTCGAGCTATGGTCGAGTTGTGCTGTTTTCCCCTTTCTTTCCCGCTTCTTTAATCATCCCCTAGTCACGATCAACCGTGTTTTCTATCTTTAGAAAATGCGGGCGTGACATGTGGCTTGTTTCTTTACTATGTGTTTAGTTTGCTTCCCCTTTATGCAATCTATACACAAATCTAGATCACTAAAATCCAATTGAGGAAGAATATCATTCTTTACCAACCTCATCATCCTTTCCTTGGATATGTGACCTAGTCTTTGATGCCACAAGAAAGCCGAATTTTCACTTGACACACTACGTTTTATGCCTCTACTTTCAACATTAAACAATGATTCAGAAAACTTTGCATCAAGATTGAAACTGTAGAGTGAATCAAACAAAGTACCACTTCCATAGAAGTAATCATTTCTGTACAATGTAAATACACTATTTACAAACTTGATTTTAAATTCTAATCTATCCAACCTACTAACAGATACAAGATTTCTAGCACAATCTGGTACATAGAGACATTCCTTAAGATCTATATGACATCCCGTGTCCAAGATCAGTCTATAGGTCCCGACGCCTTTAATTTGTGCCTTCATCCTGTTCCCCATGAACAAGTATTGTTCACTTCCTTTTATAGGTTGGATCGTACTGAATCCCTGTTCAATGTGAGACACATGAGTAGTAGCACCAGAATCTAACCACCAAGTATTATTAGGCACTTCAATAAGATTTGACTCAAAGCAAACGAAACTATTATGTTTACCTTTCTTATCGAACCATGCCTTCCTTTTTGGACAATCCTTCTTGAAGTGTCCCGGTTCTCTACAGAAGAAACACATCCTTTCCTTTTGGATCTTCTTTTCGGGGCCTTTAGGAAAAGAAGACTCTTTACGTTTGTCCTTTTTACTTGCCTTTACCTTACTGGTGCTTGCTCCTCCATGACCCATTAGATTCACAACTTGATCACCCATCTTCTTTAGTCTCCCTTCCTCTTGAACTAACATGGCCTTTAGTTCTTTAAGGTCCCATTTATCTTTTATGGTGTTATAATTCACCTGGAACTGGCCAAATTCAATAGGAAGAGAGTTTATGATGAATTGAACCAAGAACTGTTCATGAACCTCCATTCCCAAGGTCGTGAGCCTTGCTGCCAAGTTTGACATGTGTGTTACATGATCGTGAATCGGCTTAGACCAGTCAAACTTTCTTGTAGTGAGCTCACTCATTAGGCTCCCCACAATTGACTTGTCGGCCAATTCCGATTGTGAACACTCCTTTATCTTTTCAATAAATTCCCTTGCACTCTCTGTCTTAGGCATAGATGGCTTGAAACTTTCTGCCGTCGTCATCCTCATAAGATTGAGACTTAGCCTGTTGGAGCGCTCCCAAGTCTCATAACGAGATTTGTCCGTTTCGGAGCTCTCTTCCGTAATGGCTGTAGGCTCATCTTCCGTAAGTATGGCATGGTCAAGTGACATAACACCCAGCGAAAACCGGATCTGTTCTGACCATTCACCATAGTTCTGCCCATTGAATTTTACGACAGAGTTTGCAGATGCATATATATTAGACGAAGCTGCAACAATTATACATGCTTACAATTAGAGCTTTGAACTTTAAACACCAATTCAGATAACTGTAATAACATGTATTCAAGCAACCTTTGGGCAATACTTAAACACATATACTTTCATGTGATGCTAGAATATACTTTAATGATCAATCACATCATACACATATCAAATAAGCAAGTTGCCTTTGGGTATACATACTACATGTGATACTGTAGACAAGATTAATCCTTTTCGTTTTATTAACATACATACAATGATCCACCTTTGGGTGATCTCCAAGTATATAGCTAATAAAGTTATTGATCAATCAACTTTCATGTCATTTAGCATCCTTTAATCATGATCAATAATATAAACATTTTATTATTATTTTTTTTAATAAATAAATGCAATGTAACAAGACTACTTTGGTGATAAACAAGTTATATATTATTTAAATATTGAAATCTTTAATGGGTAGAATAACCTAATATTGTTTTAATATAAAACAATTACCCAATACACAAGCGGAAGCATATTAACCAAAATCGAAAAATCCAAAACCATTCAATTTCGAATTTTGAAATCACATAAATAGTGAATTAACCAAATGTAGATTGGCTCTAATACCAACTGTTAGCCATATCTCAACTTTAATGATTTCGATAATGAAATCTAATTCTAGATTTGAATTAATTCAACCATAACATTTATACTATAAAGTGGGGATAGAATCACCAACCTCCATCCATGCTTATTAATTTGATGTAGGGTTGGATCCACTATTTGATGTTTCCCCTTAAGCTGCTATTGATGTTTATCCTCTCCTTGACCTCAAACCTTTTATGACTCTTTTAATGGACAAAGAATCAAAACTTTGTATATAATGTGTATATATATATATTGTGACTTTTTTGTGTGTATAACACGAATTTGATTGATTCTTAATGCTGAAACCATCGCACATATTTATACACGTTCAAACGACGTGAATGAAGAATCATATCGTTTCATTTAACCATAGATACGTTGATTGCTATACAGAGAATTGCATTTCCTCTTATATAAGAAATCAACTTCCTTATCATTACGGTTATAAATGCATTACACCCAAATTTATATATATGTACATTGAATATCACAACCGTTGCTAATTAGATAAAATAGAAGTGATAACTTCTTTATCATTAACAACTGACACCTTTTCCATTTCTTTTAATTCTCGGTGCCACATGTATACATATATAAACCATCATTTATGCATACAATCTCCAATATACATATATATATATATTAGGCTTTATATATATATATATATATATATATATATATATATATTCATTTTCCTATATATATATACACAAATATATATCAATAACAAGGTAAGAAAGGAGGGTTATCAATACACCCGATTCTAATTCTTTAATCGAAACCGATCCATCACGGTGTCGTCTTTAATATTAGAATCCCATTGACACATTTGAACTTGATCTTTAATATTAAACCAATCTTTATATAGTTCACATATAAGAATAAATATTCCTACATAAATAATAGTACTACTCTAAATTTGGAAGAAATATTGTGGAAGTATATCACTAAGAGAATTAAAAAAGGGACGAAAGGGAAGGGATTAATAAAATTGCATCATTAATATAATATCATACTAGTTTTTTAGTGTTGCAGAGAATGTTAATGTCATAATATGATACATGCAAAATACTTGCCTATTTTTAATACAATAGCAAAATGACAGTCTATTAAAGTACATTGTTTTGTTTCATAAAACATATATCAAAATAGCATACCTTGGGCAGTTAATTCTTCAAAATATTTCATGTTTTGTCTTATGTCATTGATAAGGCTCGTTTCATGCATAGATTTTATGGTGGACAATATATCGAATTGGGGAAATAACACAAAGAAAAGTGGAGTTTGGTATGCAGGATTGGAAATTGGCTAAGTATTGATGCGACTTGATCAAGTAGGAACAGAAGCAAAAATTGCCCAGATATGGAGCAAACTGATCAAGCTAGAGAAAACGGAGCGACTGAACCTGAACCTGGCAGCCGTGCGAGTTGATCAAGCGAAGCCGATATCAATGAGCTGCGAAGGATGAGTCAGAAGAAAGAGAAAGAAGAGTGTCTTCTTATGCAAGGGTATTAATATCAAATCATGAGGATTTAACCTAGGGATTGGTGCTAAAGCCGTCCTATAAATAGAAGGAAGGACTTGGGAGAATCGGAGAAATCACCACGGGAAATCACAAAGTCAGTTTCCCGAAGGAATACTCTATATCTCCTCGCTTGGAGGGATAGAGCTTAGTTAGAGGAATTACGCACTCTGTTTTTGTCTTTTCTAGCTCCGAGGAGCTGATACAATCTGTCTATTTTCACTTCTCGTTTGTTCTTGAAGATAGTTTGTTATGAATCTCGTTGATCTGAGTTTACTTTATTTTAATTTCTATTTCGCAAAGTCTTTGATCGGTGCAATTGTTAAATCTGAGTGCATTTTCTGTTTTGATTTGGAATTCTGTGAAATGTTTGAAGTAGTGAAGCTTTTAGTTAGATGCAAAGTTAAATCTGGAATTTGCAAGTTGGTTTCGATGTTTTGCATGGTTGATCGTGTTTGGATCTCGTTGATTGCCTAGATCTAGTTTTTTGTGGTTTGATTTATGTTGATCTGGATGTTAGTTCTGAGTTTTGCATGAAATAGGTTAGTTACTGTTATATTTGCTTCGTACGTGATTAAATTGCATGGATCCAGTTTGAATTCGGTGAATCATTCTTTTTACGTGCTCTGTTTTCGATCGGAAATGACGTTCAAGGCCGTGTTTAATTTGGTGTTTTTGGGGATGAAGACGAGTATAGCTAGTTAGGAAGCAGTCAGCATCACCTTTTGCTCTTTTACAGCTTTCTTGTTCGTACGTGGTGGTCTCGCTAGTTTTCTGTTTAACGTTCGCTTAGTTGATCAGTTCAGAATGTCTTTGTTTTACGCATGTTTAGTCTAGTTGATCCGTTAGAGTTTTGTGTCTTGATCAGTTCAGTTTAGTAGAGTAAAACTTAATCCACACAGTTGCATAGCAGCAGCCGTTCCAAAGTGTCCACAACACATGTTCAAACACCTTCATATCTGTGGGATTCGACCCTTACTTCCTTTTACTAATTCATAGTATTGTGGGTTAAGGTCTTGAAGGCACTCGTCTCAGTCTGTGCACCCAATGACAAGTTTAGTAGCTTGCTGGATCCGTCAGCCGACGTTTCTTGATCAATCTGTGTGAACCTTAATAGCTTTTACTTGTGCGTTTAGAATCGAGTATTGCGAGTCACCCTTTCAGTCATTCCCTGCATAGGATATATTACCAGAGTATTTTTTTATTTATCAATCAAAGAAATATTGTTGTATAGATTTGAAATATTAAATTATGAATTAAATTATGATTTACCTCGGCCACTGTAACCTTGAATCTGAGAGTAGCGGTGCTGCTTATTAACTCAAACTGCAATTGCATTCCAACTTTCAATGAATTTTCATGGTAGAAATTAGACCATCCCGCGGAGATTGTAACTCTTTGTTCATCCTTCCTCAACATTGTTTGCTTGGTTTTGTTTTGAAATTGCAAACTGCAACTTCAAGATCTTTGTCCATCACATGTGCCCTCCAAAATTAGATTAGTATATGCTATAATGTTGATTAAATTAATTTATTAATTTCTATTGTTCAATTTAAAAATAAATTAAAACAATCATTATCAAATATATATATATATATAGGAAAATGATCAATACAAAACTTGATCTCAATACAAAATCCAGACCAAATCCTGACCATGAGATTTGACAATCCAATGGTCAATAATTAAACAAAGACACGGAGGGTCATTGTAAAGCAGTTTTAGGTCATATTATAAACTTTGGGTTTGAGGTCATGTTAAGATCATTTCATGTCATCCTTACTATAATGACGTAAAAATAAGCTTACAATGACCTAAAAATGACTTTTGTATGCTTGGTTCTGCATTTTTGTATTAAGAATGGTTTTGCATGGATCAAAACTCTATATATATATATATATATATATATATGAAGTAATAATTTAAATTCTTATAAATCATCTTCGGTTTGATTTTGTCATAGTTGATTTAAAAGATGGTGAAGCAATGGATTGGGAGGATGATGCTCCTTCGGTTCCTTGTCCAACTGCAACAATTTTGTAACTAAAAGATGGAGTATTAAAAGTTTGATTGAGAAAGTTGAATTTATTGTAAGTACTTACTTGGTTGTTGTGGGAATTCTTTAGCACATCCTGTATCATCAAACATTTTCACTAAGAAATAACTGTGGTTAACCAGATGGAAAGTCATGAAGTCTCCTAAGTTTAAGTTGTGATCTTTGTGGAATTTCTCACATTTGTCGTCCAAGCAGAGTCTTCCATTTGAAAGTTCTTTGACTTTTGTTTCCCAAGTCTTGCCATATTTGTCTTCTATTGTGCATGTTTCTCTAATGGTGTCTCTATATAATATTTGAAAGCTTTTTGGAAACTTCTATTTTATCATTTAACATAAAAGTAATTTAAACGAAAAAAATTAAAAGTGCCAAACAAATTGCAATAAAAATGATAACCTATCTCAAAAAGATATTTTTTTATCATATACTCCCTTCGTCCCTGAAATTTTGTCACATTTCATTTTCTGCACTCGTTTTGGAAAAATGATAATAACTAGTTAAAGTGAAGAGATGATAAAGTAAGAAAGAAAATAATGTAGATAAGACTCTCATCTACGTTATTCTCTCTCTTACTTTATAATCTCTCCACTTTAGCTATTTATTATCATTTTTCTAAAACGGGTGCAGAAAATGAAATGTGATAAAATTTCAGGGATGGAACAAATGCATAGCATTTTTTATTGTTCTTCAAGGGGAAATACTGTGAAGAATTCTGGCATATCAGCATCGAAGTATACATCCTTTGTTGATTTAGCCATCTGTTGGCAAAGAGAATTTCGGAAGATTGAATTGGTGTGAGACTTGAGAGAAGATGCTAATTAATTTTGTGTAGTTGTAGTGATTATTGCTTTTATTGATTGGTAGGTGAAAAGGATTTGAATTCTTTGTAGTATTGTCAAGAAATCATTAGTGGTGAGTTTGTGATGGTAATTCAAGTAAAATCCATTTCGAATTGTGTTGTAGTAGAACGTAGTAGTTATTTTGTAATTTTTTGTAGAATTTTAAATAATAATTTTTGCATGTTTTGTATATATATCAATTTTTGTTAATTTTTCGGTTATTTAATTGTAGGTGTTTAGATTTGAATTTTAGTTGAACAGTTAGTTGGAGATTTGAACAATATTGTTGTTATTAATAAAAAGTTTTAGTGTATATTTTTTTTCCCAAATAATTTTATTTGGTTATCTCACGTATCAATCTTTATTCCTGTATTTTTGTATTCTATTGTAGGGGTTGAGAATTCAATTTTGAATAGGTGCAAACAAATGCATGTAATTCTAGATTTAAAAAATGATATTGGTGTTGTTTTTGGAGGCTATTTATTTTCTCATATTCCAAATTATGTTTCTTGCATTTTTGTTGGTTCTGAAGATAATGTTTGTATGTTCATGAGGTTTTTCTAAAAATAGATTTATTATTTTTATTTTCAGTTTCATTATAGATAATTTTTTTATTTATTTTAAAATGATTTTTGTTATCTTTGCTTTATTTACTTGAAGATATTTTTATGCACAGATGTGATCAATTTAATATTATGAATTCTATATCATATAAATGACACAGTAAAAATCATGGATTAAATATGCACGGTCAATGGATTTTGACCAAATAATAAAAGTGACGAGACATTTAATTTTGTGAAATTAAATGATATAGCGTCGATCTACATTTTACGTAGATAAATGTAATATATTCACATTCTCAAATCCGATTTCCGGTGAGTGAGAAATGGTGGATTAAAGTTGGGCATAATTAGCTTTTAATTAAAGCTAGGAGTTGGAGCTAAGGGAATAATTAACTAGTGTTAATTATCCCACATAGGAGAAGTAACACATATTTTAATGTGTTTAAATTAAGTAACTTTATGTTACTTAATAATTACAGTGGACCAAGATGGGTGAAAGAGCCCACACGCGCGCACGCGCGCGCCACCGCCGCCGCCCGCCCGCCCGCCCGAGCCCGTGCACGTGGTCGCGGACGCGGGCCTCGGGCCCTTGGACTTGGATCTTGGCAATTGGTCTTTGGGTGGTCTTTGGGCTTGGTACTTGGGCTTGTCCCTAGCCCAAACTTAATCTTTTTATACCACTGCAGAGTCAGCAATCCAAGTGGCTTGACACGTCGTCAAGCGTGGCACAGTCAGAGCTGCCACGTGAGAAAAGCACACGCTCCGCACGCGAAAGGCACACTCCTGCCACACGCTCGTAACCGTCGGCGGTTACGAATCTGCCATGATGAGCCTTCATGGCTTGGTTGACCCTGCATGGTGGCTTGGCCTATAAATAGGCTAGCCATTCCACTGCATTAGACACACATTACACAAGCATAAGCTCTCTCCCTCTCTCTGCATTGTCTTTCTGTCGAAGCTCTGCCCTCTCCTCCATCCAGTTCGCCGGAGCTCTGTTGATTGCGGTGCTGCATCGCCAGAGACGTAGCCGTTTTACCTTTGGGGACGACACGCCAAACCGAGAGCACTACCGGAGCGTATCTCGTCTTGCGGGAAGAGGCCTCCTCGACTCGGCTAAACTTATTCACGGTTACTGTTTCAATTTCAGTTGTAATTTTTTAGTTCAGTTTCTCCTTTTGTATTCCTTCTTTGGGTTTGTATTACGCCCAGCTTTTATCTCTTGTAATCCCAGAAACCAACAATCGCAAGACGAGATATAACTTGCTTTTAAAGGAATTTGGACACTAAACTGAACCTAAAAACTTTTGAAACATTTAACACCTTTGCTGGGGATGTAGACTGAATCCAACACCGCTGCTACCACCACCACCGCCGCCATTTCCTCCACCATGGCGACCACTGAACCGGTCAACACTTCATCGATCCCCTCGATGATGCCAACCCCTGGCTTCCCAGCCGCCTCTTCAACTGTCCCATGGGTTTGGGACTACCCTTTCGGGGCGTCCACTGGTTCCACCTTTGGTGGTTCGGTTGGCTTCACTTTTAGTGGTTCCTTCGGATCCTTTAATGGATCGAGTGCTGGGGCCTTCGGGTCTCACACGAATGCTGGAGCCTTCGGGTCTCATGCGGGTGCTAGTCCCTTCGGGGCTGGTACGACCATGGCGGGCTCTATGCCCAACATGAATGGTGGGGGCTCTATGCCTAACCATGTTGTTGGCTCCTTCTGGGGCAACGGAATTGGTTCATTCCATGGACCAAGTGCGGCACCTTTGGCACCAAGAATTATGCCACCTACCGAGAAACCACCAAAGTTTGGAGGATCTGACTTCAAGCGGTGGTACCAAAAGATGTTGTTCTACTTGACAACATTGGGCGTCGCCAACTTCCTCACGGAAAACGAGCCGCCTGCGCCAAGCGACCAAGAGACTAGGCTCGAAGTCATGGCGGACTATGAAGCTTGGAGAAAAGGGGATTATCTATGTAAAATTTTTATTTTAAGTGCATTAGATGATAGCCTCTACAATGTATACTCCAATGTAACCACATCCAAACAAATGTGGGAAAACCTAGAAAAGAAGTATAGCATAGATAATGCTGCAGGGACTGAACAAGTTGTAGCTTCCAAATTTATGGACTACAAGATGGTCGATTCTCGACCTGTCATAAAGCAAGTCCAAGAGCTCCAAATGATAATCCATGCACTAGTGGCTGAAGGGGTGACCTTGCCCGATAAATTCCTAAGGTGCACGATCATTGACAAGCTTCCTCCCAGCTGGAAGGACTTTAAGAGCTATCTCAAGCACAAGCGAAAGCAGATGACCCTTGAAGACTTGATCGTGAAGTTGCGCATTGAGGCTGATGTGCGCAAAAGCGACCAAAAGGCTAAGGGCTTCACCCCAAATGAAGCCAAAGCCAATCTGTTGGAGCAGGACGGTCCCTCCAACAATCGCCCTCGCCCAAACCGTCCAAATGACAAAGGGAAGGGAAAGCAGCCTTCAAAGAAGTTTGAAGGGGACTGCTACAAATGTGGCAAACCAGGCCACTTTGCAAAGGACTGCCGCAGCAAGAAAAAGAAGCCGGCTGCCCACGTCGTTGAGAAGGAGTTCAAGTACTGGGACGAGAACAACCTCATTGCTGTGATCACTGAAGAGGTTAACCTTGTTGATAACAAGGGTGGCTGGTACATCGACACCGGCGCTACTGCTCATGTCTGCTCAGATAGGAGCAAGTTTGCCTCCTACACCGCGGTTGAAGGAAGGAAGATCAACATGGGGAATCAAGCATCCTCCGAAGTCCTTGGCATCAGAAATGTGATCCTCATGATGAAGTATGGCGTCACAATAATGTTGAAGGATGTGCTGCATGTCCCGGACATCCGCAAGAACCTAGTGTCAGGATCAATACTAGTTAATAAGGGGTTTAAACTTGTATTTGACTCTGATAGGTTTGCTTTGTATAAGTTTGGAAAATCCCTCGGAAAAGGTTATGTAACCGATGGGCTTTTCAAGCTTAGTGTGGCAACTCGCAGTGTTGCAAAGCCATTGGCTAATAATAATAAAGCATCTACTTCTCTTATTTGACCGAGTCTTCAAATTTATGGCATTGTAGATTGGGACATGTAAATTCAAAAGCCATTAAAAGATTAGTGAATTTAGATTTACTAAAGGCTAATGAAGTGGATACCCAAGATAAATGTGAAATTTGTCTTGAAGCAAAAATGACTAAGTTGCCTTTTCACTCAGTTGAACGAAGCACAAAACCCCTTGAATTAATTCACACGGATGTATGTGATTTAAAGATGGTGCAAACTAGAGGTGGTAAAAAGTACTTTATCACTTTCATAGATGATTGCACAAGGTATTGCTACATTTATCTTTTAAGAAGTAAACATGAAGCAATAGAAGCGTTCAAAAATTATAAGAACGAAGTTGAGAATCATCTTGGTTGTAAAATCAAAACGATTCGAAGCGATAGAGGAGGCGAATATGTAGCCCCGTTTGAGGAGTTATGCAACGCAAGTGGTATAATTCATCAAACAACTGCTCCATATTCACCACAATCTAACGGTGTTGCAGAACACAAAAATCGAACTCTAAAAGAGATGATGAATGCACTGCTTCTGACTTCAGGATTACCACATAACATGTGGGGGGAAGCTGTTTTGACAGCCAACTATATCTTGAATAAAATCCCTCTCAAAGGAAAAGATGTTACTCCTTATGAATTGTGGAAGGGAAGGAAGCCATCCTACAAATACCTCAAAGTGTGGGGTGTTTGGCAAAGGTGATGGTTCCTCCGCCCAAAGAAGTTACAATCGAACCTAAAACGGTTGATTGCATCTTCATTGGATATGCACTTAACAGTAGTGCATATCGATTTGTTGTTCACAAGTATGAAATATCGACTATCATAGTAGGAACAATAATTGAGTCGAGGAATGTTGTATTTCTCGAAAATACATTTCCTTGCAAAGACAAGGAAAAAGTCTCAACCAATTCTGAGACCAGAATTGAATAAGCCACTAGTTCTAAACTAGTGGAAGAAGAAGCCACTAGTTCTAAATCAGCGGATGAGGAACCTGAATCGCGCAAGCATGCAAGGCCCGATCCAAAGGATACAGTACTAAGACGTGGTAATAGAGTCAGAACACCAAAAACATTTGGTCCTGACTACATTGCTTTTATGTTAGATGAAGAACCAACATCTATAAAAGTAGCCTTCGATGCAATTTTGCTAAACCAGACTTGGGTGTTGGTAGATCTACCTGAAGGTGCGAAACCTCTAGGTTGCAAATGGGTGCTTAAAAGTAAGTTTAAGGCCGATGGAACAGTGAATAAGTATAAAGCCCGATTAGTAGTAAAGGGTTTTAAACAAAAGGAAGGACATGACTTCTTCGATACCTATTCACCTGTAACAAGGATTACATCTATCTGAGTGCTTCTCGCTATTGCTGCATTGCACAATCTTGAGATTCATCAAATGGATGTAAAGACCGCGTTTCTAAATGGTGAACTAGAAGATGAAATATATATGGAACAACCCAAAGGGTTTGTAGTACCTGGACAAGAGAAAAAGGTATGCAAGCTCGTAAAGTCTATATATGGATTAAAACAAGCGCCAATGGCACTTGAAGTTTGATAATGTGATGTTATCAAATGGGTTTAAAATCAACGAGTGCGACAAATGTGTCTTCATCAAGAGCACTAATAACGGCCATGTTATAGTGTGTGTATACGTTGACGATATGTTAATCTTGGGGAGCAACACTCAAGTAATTAACGATACAAAGGCCATGTTAAAGAGAAACTTTGACATGAAAGACATGGGTCTAGCCGATGTAATTCTTGGAATGAAGATTCTAAAAACGTCTGATGTAATCATCTTAACACAATCACATTATGTTGAGAAGATATTGAATAAATTCAAAGCCTATGATGGCGCGCCGGTTAAGACTCCAATTGAACTCGACGTTCACTTGAGCAAAAAACAAAGGCGAGCCCGTTGCACAAGAAGAGTATGCACGGGTCATCGGGTGCATTATGTACTTGACTAATTGCACTCGACCTGACATTGCTTGTGTCGTGAACAAGTTGAGTCGTTACACGAGCAATCCAAGCAAAGAGCATTGGAGAGCTCTTGTGAGGGTTTTGAGATATTTAAAACATACTCAAAATCATGGGCTACACTTCTCGAGATACCCCCCGGTACTTGAAGGGTACTGTGATGCGAACTGGATATCCGATAATAGAGACTCACTTTCAACAAGTGGATACGTCTTTACTATTGAGGGAGGTGCTGTATCGTGGAAATCCACAAAACAGACATGTATAGCCCGATCAACAATGGAATCGGAGTTCATTGCCTTAGATAAGGCTGGTGAGGAAGTCGAGTGGCTTAAGAACTTCCTTGAAGATATTCCATGTTGGTCTAAGCCAGTGCCACCAGTGTTGATCCACTGCGATAGCCAAGCGGCTATTGGAAGGGCAAACAATGGTTTCTATAACGGTAAGTCTCGACATATACGTCGACGACATAACACCGTGAGACATTTGATCACAACAGGGGTGATTACAATTGACTATGTGAAGTCAATAGATAATCTAGCGGATCCACTAACCAAACCGTGATCAAATGAATAAGTTGCTAGAGGGAATGGGTTTGAAATCCACAAACTATAGAATTATCATAGTGGTAACCCAACCATGATGACTGGAGATCCCAAGAACTTGGTTCAAAGGGACAACTAAGCTATGAGAGTTCATGAGAAACACTCAACTATATTTATTCCCTAGAGAGCAATAGAGTGTTGGAGAACTTGCCTAGTGGTAAAGGCTAAGTCTATGACTTTTAATGGTTCTTAAGGATCTCAAAGAGATGGAGTTCTCAAAGAGACCAAGTATGGCAAGTTACTAGACTAAGAATCACCTATGTGAGTGCGAAGTGTGGTCGCTTCATAAAACGCACTTATGAATCCAAAGTGATGTCCAAGACCGCAATGGACACAAAACGTGAGAACGGATGAGGTTGAGGTCTTTAAGCGTTAACACCATTGTCTCGGTGCACGTTGTGGAGGATTAGTTCAAAGCATCGCGCTACTAAGCCGCCTGTGTATCCGATGGTGTCGACTATGGAGAGTTCAAAGCCAACAACTACTTATCCTTATGCTTATATACCTCTCGAGGGTTGAGCTTGTGTCTGCATGCATATGCATTCGGCTATTTCCACTCATGTGGGGGATTGTAAAAATCATGGATTAAATATGTCCGGTCAATGGATTTTGACCAAATAATAAAAGTGACGAGACATTTAATTTTGTGAAATTAAATGATATAGCGTCGATCTATATTTTACGTAGATAAATGTAGTATATTCACATTCTCAAATCCGATTTCCGGTGAGTGAGAAATGGTGGATTAAAGTTGGGCATAATTAGCTTTTAATTAAAGCTTGGAGTTGGAGCTTAGGGAATAATTAACTAGTGTTAATTATCCCACATAGGAGAAGTAACACATATTTTAATGTGTTTAAATTAAGTGACTTTATGTTACTTAATAATTACAGTGGACCAAGATTGGTGAAAGAGCCCACACGCGCGCGCCGCCGCTGCCGCCCGCCCGCCCGCCCGCCCGAGCCCGTGCCCGTGCCCGTGCACGTGGTCGTGGTCGTGGTCGCGGATGCGGGCCTCGGGCCCGATCTCGATCCTGATCTCGATCTCGGACTTGGACTTGGATCTTGGCAATTGGTCTTTGGGTGGTCTTTGGGCTTGTCCCTAGCCCAAACTTAATCTTTTTATACCACTGCAGAGTCAGCAATCCAAGTGGCTTGACACGTCGTCAAGCGTGGCACAGTCAGAGCTGCCACGTGAGAAAAACACACGGTCCGCACGCGAAAGGCACACTCCTGCCACACGCTCGTAACCGTCGGCGGTTACGAATCTGCCATGATGAGCCTTCATGGCTTGGTTGACCCTGCATGGTAGTTTGGCCTATAAATAGGCTAGCCATTCCACGGCATTAGACACACATTACACAAGCATAAGCTCTCTCCCTCTCTCTGCATTGTCTTTCTGTCGAAGTTCTGCCCTCTCCTCCATCCAGTTTGCCGGAGCTCTGTTGATTGCGGTGCTGCATCACCAGAGACGTAGCCGTTTTACCTTTGGGGACGACACGCCAAACCGAGAGCATGATAAGGCTAATTTCATGCATCGGTCTAGGGGTTTTATTTCGTGAAATTACTGGGTCTAACGCATGTTTTAAGCCAGGTGTGTGAAAGTTTTCGCTAGATCCAGGAAAAGAAGAGGACGCTTGCATAGTCCTAGGAAACTGGCGAAAAAGTGGACATTATGAAAGACATTGCTTGACGGAGGAAGCCTCGGAGTTGAAGGGTAGAATAGGGATTTCTACGAAGACTCTAGAAGGCTATGTCCGCATCTATAAAAGGAAGAAGCATGCAAGCTGGAGGGACCTTCTCGGTGGAGGCCTCACGAACAGCCTGTTGTTCAGTTCACTTTTCACATACTTGGTTCTAATTCGTGGAGGATCTCGGGTTCGCGATGGGGTTTACTTTTAGCTTTCCGATAGTGTTTGTGGGTTGTAACACCGTCCTTCTCTGGGGCGAAGAAACAATTTATTTCTGCTTTCTTTTCATTTCGGCCGAATTCGCCGAGCTTCGCTGTTCGAAGCTCGGTCCTCTTTTGTTTCTGGATATTTCTCTACTTTTATGCAAGTTTCGTTTTCGCTTACGTAGATCGTGATGACTTTTGATGATTGATTGTGTTTACTTGAATTCTGGAGTTGGATTGTTGGAGTTGCTTGTTTTCGTGGTTATTTTCTGGATTTTTGCAGGTTAATGGTGAGATCTGAAAGAATGGAGTTTGTTTGTGGATGAATCGGGGTTTTGTTTTGCTGATGTTGTGGAGTTGTTTGTGATTGTGGAATCTGGAGTTGATCGGAGCAGATCTGTGAGAATCGGAGTTATGGAGTTGATTTTGTTGGTTGTTGAGTTCGGATGGCTTGGATCCGGAGTGGATTAAGCGTCTGAAGTAATTCTGAGCAGGAGTGTTTAAATTTTATGCCTAGCTTACGTGTTTTCATTTCATTTCGCTTAGTTTACGTAGATCTGATGTATTTCCGATTCATAGCAAGTTTCCGGAGTCCAAATCTTTATATTCTGTTTGAATTTAGGAGTGTACTCTGTTTTCTTCGTCTGCGAGTTTAGTTTAGTTGCAAAGGTGCATGTCGTAGTTAGCTGGAGCATGGGTTGGTTATCTGCAGCTTTTTACCGTACTTGCTATTTTTGGAAATATGGTCCCCACTGTTAGTTGCTTACTGTTTAGCTAGATTAGGTAGTCGTTTACTTAGTCTAGGGGGTAATTGGGTCTGTCGGCATTGATGTTTGACTCCAGTAAGTTTTCTGTGTCTTAGGTCTAGCGTTTACATTTCTTGCCTAGATCTAGTGGTAGTTTAAATCTCAACCCCTTTGTGTGGCAGCAGCCGTTTGTTCCCATAGTCTCGTAGCACTACTTTGGGAATCCATCTCTGTGGGATCGACCCCACTTCCCTATACTAATTCATAGTATTCGGGTTGAGGGATTTATTTTTGAAGAGGAGTCGAGTGTGTCCAACGACAAAAACACTGTAGTTCTCTAGAGTTCCTGGACCCAGTGATCCAGCGGATTTAAGGAGCGTTGTGTCTGGACCAAGCTTTGCATTAATTCTCATATGTGCACACTCGCTTACTCCTGAGTCTAGTCATTCGACATTAGAGTCGAGCGATACGACCCAACACTTCAAATGGTGCCGTTGCCGGGGATGGATGGCGTGCTTAGTGTTAGTGTTCAGAGTCTGTGATGTAAATAGTTTTGATTTGTTTTCTTTTTCTTTTGTTTGCAGTTTATGAGCAGAGGCTCAAGATCTACCTACTGGAGCAACTCATCTGGGTGGAAACACGGCCAGTTTGATTGGCGGGGTAAGGATACAGTCTCTACTGTGACCACCAGATCAGGGTTCACCACGGGAGATCCGTTTCTGAGTGAATCCACTAGCGACGAATCTTGGACGTCATCAGGACGCGAAGATCCAGAATCACCACCCGAATAAAAAACAGAGTCAGAAACAGGGGAAGCGGAGGAAGTAGTCATGGCGCAGGTGGTTGACCCGGATCCAGAAATCGGCTCTCTAACTGCCCATTTAGATGGAGAACCAGCTCAAGCTATAGTGATGAATCCACGCCAGAGGGCTATCGAGATCAAGACAAACGTACTCGGCATCTTGCCGACGTTCTCTGGGCGTAGAAATGAGTGCCCGTATGAGTTCTTAAATGAATTCAGTTAATTA
Source organism: Salvia splendens (assembly GCF_004379255.2). Taxonomy (NCBI): domain Eukaryota; kingdom Viridiplantae; phylum Streptophyta; class Magnoliopsida; order Lamiales; family Lamiaceae; genus Salvia; species Salvia splendens. Next base: position 18,794,325 of record NC_056039.1, read on the forward strand.
TGTGGTATTCAGAAGAGGCCGAATGATGCAACAGAGGAGGATTATCGCCTACGAGCGATTCCGTTCACCTTGAAGGGGGAAGCTAATACGTGGCTATTGAGGTTGCCTCCGGATTCACGTGGAGGGACTTCAAGTTAGAATTCTTAGATTATTTCTTCCCATCCAACAAGACGAATGCACTTAAGAAAGAAATACTAGAGTGTAAGCAAGATTACGATGAATCGTTGAGTCAGTATTGGTCGAGATTTAAGGGGTTGTTGGATGCATGCCCGAATCACCGAATGATAGAGGCAGAGACCTACTCTCTGTTTTACGAAGGAGCCACTCCCGAGTCAAAGGACTTAATGAACTCCTCGAGTGGGGGAAATTTCACAAGAAAAAGGGGAAGTGAGGCAAGAGAGATCCTAGGGAAGTTGATTGACGCTAAGAAGGCGTACGATAACCATAGGAATGCAGTGAGAAGAGGATCGGTGCATGCTGTGAGAGAACAAGAAGATGACAAAGTCGAAGCAAGGATGGATAGGCTCGAGAAGGCTCTTTTGAACGCGATTGAAAAGGCGATTCCACTGGCTTCACAAGGGAAGGAGAAATCTCCTGGTCCAGGAGATAATCAAATTCAACAATATTACGGGACCCAGGAAGGAGATTATCAGGCCCAGGTCAATGCAATGGGAAGTTGGAATCCCGATGGGAGCTGGAATCCAGGGAGATAGAGAGACGCGCCCTGGAGAAACCATCCCAATTTCAGATGGACTAACAATGAACAGAATCAGCCGGCACCGCAACAAAGTCAGCAGTTTGCACCTCAGCCCGAAAGACAAGGTAATTGGTCAGGAAGGAATCAAGAGGGGCAGGGCAACTGGATTAATCGGAACCAAGGAGACCACTCGAGCTGGGGAAACAGGAATCAGAGCAGTCAAGGGAACTCTTATGTACCCCCACACCAAAGGAATTTTCAGAACAATTACCAGGGCCAAGGAAATCAATACAATAACTCTTCAGGCGGTCAAGGAAATGCTCGTCAGAATCAAGCAAGTGGAACGACTCTAAGTATCGGCCCAGGACCCAGTCAGCCACCGATACCACCAAAAAGTATCGATGATATGGTGCACGACCTCGTCAGTTCTCTGCAACATATGCAAAACAACCTGCAATCGAACAATGACGTAGTGCACAAACTTCAAGATGCTCAACAGGAGCAGAAAGCAGCCATGGATATGCTGGCTAAGCAGTTGTCCCAGATAGCTACTTCTTTGCGTGATATGAGGGGAAATGAAGGGAAGATTCCTGCCTCCGTAAGGCCACCGGACAGAGCTAATATAAGTCAGATTACCTTGAGATCCGGGAAGGGATATGATGGGCCAGTGGTAAGAACAAAGGAGGTGACAGATCCCAAGGAAGACAGGGAAGAAGAGGATACAATTCCTAGGCCAAGACACTTGGAGGGAGGAAGTCCCTTGGTCAAGGATGACCTTAGGACAGGAGATTTAGAGAAACCTTTGCCTAGATCAACTGAACCATTCTTCCTCGATCCAGAGCCGGAGTTGGAAGATGAGGCAGTGGGAAAAGAAACTGGAGAGTTATCAGCTGAAAGTTCTACCGGAGCAGGGAAGCGACTGAAACCCTTTCCGAGTCGGGGGGAAGCCAAGAAACAGAAGGAAGAACCGGTAGACTTCATGGATATTTTTGGGAAATTGGAAATCAATCTGCCATTCTTACAGGCCCTGAAAATGCCAGTTTTTAGCAAGTTCATCAAGGAATTTATAGCTGGGAAGGCTAGGCCCAGTGGGAAAATTCTGATAGGCGAGAACGTCTCCGCAGTGATTCAGAAGAGGAAGATGCCTTCAAAATGCAATGACCCAGGTATGTTCACCTTGCCCATCTCTATTGGTGATGTGAGAATCGAGCACGCAATGTGTGATTTGGGTGCGTCGATAAATGTGTTACCACTTTCCATATACAAGAAATTAGTGGGGGTAGGCATGGTAGACACGAGGGTTGTGATTCAACTGGCGGACAAGTCATGCATCTGTCCTGAAGGGGTGCTTGAGAATGTGATAGTCAAGGTACATGGCTTCTTGTACCCTGCTGATTTCCATGTGATTAAGATGAGTGATAATGAGTCTGCAGAGTCGGGCGGAGTACTTTTAGGGAGACCCTTCCTACGTACCGCTAAGACTATCATTGATGTTTTTGATGGAACAATTTGCCTTGATTATAATGGGGAGAAATACACATTCAGCATTGATGAGGCAATGAAGAAGCCTCTTGACGTTGAAAATTTGCACGCTACAGATGTTATTAACCCTATGGTCCAAGAATACCTTGAGACGGAATTAATGCAGGAACAGATTGAGAACTCCGGGATGAGTCATGCCATTGATAGAGAAGTGGCCAGTTGGTGTCAAGCAATGAACACAAGCGAGTTATCAGATGAGGAGCTAGCTGAAGCAATTCTAAAATTATGTGCAAATCCGGAGCTAGCTAGGTCAAGGAATACACCTTATGTGGCGAGTGTGGAAGGTTCTGCTGGGTCAAGGAAGGGAATGACAACGGAAGTAATAGAGAAAAATCCCTTGCCCCAGGAAAAAGATGTTCCCAAGAAAGAATTGAAAACACTTCCACCAGGCCTGAAGTATGCTTATCTAGAGGAGAACGAAACTTTCCCTGTGATTATCAACAGCAGCTTGACCGAGGGACAAGAAGAGGGACTGCTAAAGGTAATCCGAAGAAACAAGAAGGCTATTGGGTGGACACTCTCGGACCTGGTAGGAATTAGTCCAGATTTGTGCATGCATCACATCCGCTTGGAGGAAGGAGCGAAAGCCTGCAGAGATCCTCAACGCAAATTGAATCCTAACATGAGGGAGGAAGTGCTGAAAGAAGTATTGAAACTACTCTCCCTAGGAATCATTTATTCCATACCAGACAGTGAATGGGTGAGTCCAGTCCATATGGTACCCAAGAAGTCAGGAATACAGGTGGTCAAGAATGACAAGAATGAATTGGTGCCCACCAGACTAGTTACTGGGTGGAGGATGTGCATCGATTATAGGAAGTTAAATGAAGCGACCAAGAAAGACCATTTCCCTCTACCTTTCATTGACCAGATGCTTGAGAGGCTAGCAGGCAAGCAATACTTTTGTTTCCTAGATGGGTATAGTGGGTATTTTCAGATCTATGTGGATCCCGAGGACAAGGAGAAGACAACTTTCACGTGTCCTTTCGGCACGTACGCTTACAGGAGGATGCCGTTTGGCCTGTGCAATGCGCCAGGCACTTTTCAGCGGTGTATGATGAGTATCTTCTCGGATCTTTTGGAGGACTGCATCGAGATTTTTATGGACGACTTCACTGTGTACGGGAATTCATTTGACTCATGTTTGGCTAGTTTGGATATAGTATTGAGAAGGTGCCAGGAAAAACATTTGGTTTTGAACTTCGAGAAATGCCACTTTATGGTCCCTGAGGGAATTGTCCTTGGGCACGTAGTCTCAGAAAGAGGTATACAGGTAGACCAGGCAAAGATTGAGGTGATCTCGAAACTGCCTTACCCGACGAATCAGAAGGAGGTGAGAGGATTCCTAGGGCATGCAGGATTCTATAGGAGGTTCATAAAAGACTTCGCAAAAATTGCTCAGCCACTCACCCACTTGTTGCATAACGATGTTGATTTTATCTTTGATGAGGAATGCAAAAAGGCTTTTCAGTTGTTAAAAGACAGGCTAGTATCTGCGCCTATTATTAGAGCGCCCGACTGGAATCTACCCTTTGAGATTATGTGTGACGCAAGCGATTATGTCGTGGGAGCGGTGCTAGGTCAAAGAGTTGATGGGAAAAGCTATGTTATCTTTTATGCTTCAAAAACGCTAAATCAAGCTCAGAGAAATTATGACACTACTGAAAAAGAAATGCTGGCGGTAGTATACTCATTTGAGAAATTTCGCCCGTACTTGCTTGGGTCGAGGGTGATAGTCTTCACCGACCACGCGGCTATAAAGTACCTGTTGGCAAAGAAAGAATCCAAGCCGAGATTAATCCGATGGGTGTTGCTTTTGCAGGAATTCGATTGGGAAGTCAGAGACAAAAAGGGAACAGAAAATAAAGTAGCCGACCATCTGAGCAGGATATTTCAAGGGGAGACCGAGGAAGCAATACCGGATGCATTCCCAGAGGAACATTTGTACTACGTAAAAAAAATTCCTTGACCTATCAGCTGGGAAGAGATTATGGTGTTAACAGGTCCAGGGGATGCCGAAAAAGGGAAATGTCATCAAAACGCTGAGCCATGGTTCGCAGACCTGGCAAATTACTTAGTCACTGGAGAGGTGCCCAGTTCGCAAGTAATTTCCCGGGCCCAGAAGATGAAATTGAAAAGCGAGGCCAAGTACTATTTCTGGGATGACCCGTATTTGTGGCGAATGGGAGCCGACCAAGTAATCCGGAGGTGTATTCCGGAGTGGGAACAGAGGGATGTGCTGAATCATTGCCATGCCCTAGCTTGTGCAGGTTACTTTGGACCTAGGAAGACCGCAAGGAAGGTGTTAGATAGTGGTTTTTACTGGCCTACATTGCATAAGGATGCGTTCGAGTTTTGTCAGAATTGTGAGAGGTGTCAACAGACTGGGGGAATCTCCAGAAGAGATGAAATGCCGCAAGTCCCGGTGATCGTTTGTGAAATTTTCGATGTTTGGGGAATGGACTTCATGGGTCCATTCCCATCTTCATACGGGAATACATACATACTAGTGGCAGTGGATTATGTTTCGAAATGGATAGAAGCCAAGGCGACCACATCTTGCGAAGCTAAGGAGGTATTGAAGTTTCTTAGAGCTAATATCTTCAATCGGTACGGAGTGCCCAGAGCTATAATATCTGACAATGGGACGCATTTTCGCAACCGGACTATTGAAGCTTTGATGAGAAAGTATGGCGTCCACCACAGACTGTCTACACCTTATCATCCTCAATCTAACGGCCAGGCGAAAATATCCAACAGAGAGATAAAGGCGATACTGGAAAAGACGGTTAATCCGTCTAGAAAAGACTGGAGTAAGAGGCTTTGAGACGCACTATGGGCTTACCGGACGGCGTACAAGACGCCTATTGGGATGTCACCATATAGGCTTGTGTTCGGCAAAATGTGTCACTTGCCCGTGGGAGTAGAACACCGAGCATATTGGGCGGTCAAGGAGATAAACATGAGATCCGAATCTTGCGAGGAAGAGAGGAAATTGCAGCTGCAGGAGTTGGAGGAGCTAAGGCTGGAGTCATATGAATCGGCAATGTGGTACAAAGAAAAAACAAGACTTTGGCATGACAAGAACCTCCGAGTCAAGGAATTGCAAGTTGGGCAGAAAGTTCTCCTATTCCAATCCCGGCTCAAGTTGATGCCTGGTAAGCTGAAGTCCAAATGGGTCGGACCATACACTGTTGTGAGTCTTCGTGCAAATGGAGCAGTAGAGATCCAGGGAAGTGCTCCAAACTCTACTCCATTTCTTGTCAATGGCCATAGGGTGAAGGTATTTAGGGATAATTCGGAGATGTGTGTAGTGGATGAAATGCCACTACGCGCACTCCCTGATATCGCCTAATCGATCTGGGAAGTGAGTGTTCTTAGAGAATTTCCTAGGTCCAGCATCCAAGAAGTTTTAACATGTCCTGACCTAGGGAATCTTGAGAACACTTGAACATAAAATGTAAATTTTTAATCGCTTTCTTTAAAATCAAGAAAAACCCAAACAAATCAGAAAAAAATAATCTTCCAAAAATATTTTCGAAATACTAGACTCCTTAAGGAATATTTTTGATACTGTCATACCCTAGACCCGGGGAGTCTGGCGTTTCAATTTTTTAAGTTTAATGTCTTTCTCTAAGTGTGATTTTGCAGAAGGAAGTTACTTGGGCAGGGAATTGAGAAGTAAAATTTTGGAGGGAGTTGGCACTGGTTCGGATTTCAAAAGACACCTTTATGGGAGGCGTACAGTCGCTGGCGTCATGCCTGCAACCCACCTGCAGAAACAGTCCTCGCCCATACTTATCGGATAATACCGTGTTCTTTTATTTTTACTTACTTACTCCCCCCTTTCACTTACTTACTCTCTCTCTCTACATCCCAAATTCTCTCTAAGTTTTCTTTTCTAACCCTAATCGAAGAAGTTTCCGCCCAAGTCTTTGTCAAAAAATTTTGCAGAATTCTCCATGGATAACAAGCAAAGTGCAGGGAACACCCAGGATCCGCCGATTCAAGTGCGGCGGCGTTTATGGCAGACATGCTACAAAAATTTGGGGGACCAGAAAAGGCAATGGAGGCGTTTGCCATGTTCGTGGCTGTAATGGGGAAATCCGTACCAACCACTTCAACATCCTCCGCACCACCACCAGAGACCGTTCAAGAAACCACCGCTGAGCCGGAGGCCGTCGCAGAACCCACTGCCGCCGTTTTAGAACCAACCGCTGCAGAAACTCGTGAAGACGAAGCAGATCTGGCCGCGGGGTTGGAGTTGTTGGCCGTAAGTGCACCTAGGTTAGGATCTCCCACTGAGGGGGAAACCCCTGTTTTAGAGGATAGAGTGGTTGGTGTTTCTGAGGGGGAAACCCCTATTACTGATAGCCGTGTTGAGGGGGAAACCCCTGTTTTAGAGGAGTTTGTTGAGGGGGAAACCCCTGTTGATGGAGATGAAATTCCAGAGGGCAACGAAGCCCTAGATGCTGAAAGAACTGTGGAGGGGAAAACCCCAGAAGTGGTTGGGGGCGACGAAGCCCTAATTACTGAGGAAGATGTCAGAGAGGGGAAAACCCCTGAGAAGTCTGCGGGTACAGAAACCCACGTTGGAGAAGGTTCGGAGGGGATAGAGACTCCTGTTTATTTTGCAAGGGCAACCCCATTGTTGAACGAGGAAGGAGAAGCCCTCGGTGCTGAGAATGTCCAAGAATCCGTCGATGTCGGGTTGGAGTTGATAGTGGATCTGACTGATGTCCCCGAAGGGACCGATTCACCGGTTAACGCAAGGGAAGCGCGGAGACAGGCTCGTCGGAGCCTGCTTGATGAGATAGATGAAACTGTCCAGCAGACGGAGGGAGAAATGCTGGGTCCAGAAGCCACAGCACCTGAACAGGCAGAATCTCCCAGAATGAGCAGAGAGAAGAGTGATGCAGAGGAACGCCGCCACGCGGCCGAGAAGAAAAGGAAGGGGAAACAAATTGCTCCTTCCAAGACCAAGAAGGCGAAAGGGAAATCCACTGAATCCCCACTTCCTCTACCTGCCAAGGTACCATACGCTGCAGAGCCCGAGGATTCTGCTGGGTCTAGTGAGTCTGAAGAAGAACAAGAAGAGGAGCTCAACTTTGAGCCAACTGAGATCTGGATTACAAGCAAGCTCCTGGACGAGATGAGAAAGTTTGACGACCCGAAACGCGCAACCATCCACAAGGAGAAGAGTGCCCAGGGCAAGTACGCTAAGTCTGGAAAAATGTACAGCTCATCGGAGCTCAAGCAGATAGCTTGCAATGATGAATTCCGAACTTATATCGACGCAATCGGCTTTGATTGGTTGCTCAAGCACAGCACCGCCGAAGTTCCAATCGACCTGGCAAGGGAATTCTTCTCCACCTTCCGATTTAAGTCCACCACCGATCTTAATGCTGACTCCATCAAATTCCGGCTCTTCAATGAAGAGCATGTGATGAGCATCCGTGAATGGACTCTACGGATGGGACTGCTTACGCGCACAGAGGATGATGAGGGTTTGTGGAGCGAGAGAATGATTGGTCCGCCGAAGCTGACGCCGGGATTCAAGACGCAGAACGCATGGGAGTTTGTGGCTCACCCTAGGGTAGGTCAGTTCAAAACCAGCTGGTCGAAGGCCCACCATATTGAGAACAGGGTTCTGCGATTCGCCCAGACCTTCATTAGCTACAACCTGATGGGCACAGCTAACAACGCTCTGACGACCCCCGACTTGTACTTTACTTGGTGCATGGCCAAGGGAGTACGTGTTCACTTGGGCTATTGGTTAGCCCAAGCCTGCCATCAAGTGACAGCCAACCCTTCCCGACATCTTTACACATGCCACCTTCTAGGGGCTTACCTGCAACGAAACATTATTATGAAAATCCACAAGTCCTGCAGAGAAGTGAAGATGTGTCTACCCCCGGAGGTGTTCAACGTGGACTATTTTTTCAATAAGGAGCTGCTCATTACACAGGGAAGGGACGTCTGCTTTTATGAGGTTGGTCAGTCGGAGGCGCAGACGAAGCAGGAGCCTGAGATGGTGGAGGCGAAGGATACCGCTGACATGGAAGCCGGAGCCAGGATAGAAGTAGAAGAAGTAAGGAAAGAGGTTGGATGGTTGAGGTCAGAGATGAAAATGGTTTTGGAGGGGATTGTGGCCCTAAGGGGTAAAGGAAGGGACCGTGCTGAGGATGCAGAAGTCAGAAAGTTAGTTGAGGAAGTGAGAAGCGACGTAGAGAATGTGAGGAAGGAGGTAATCGGTGTACGAAAAGAAGTGACGGAGATACGGAGGGAAATGAGGAGAAGTAGAGAGGAGGTCGTAGCCCTGAAGGGGCGTATCACCGACCTAGTGGTAGAATCGTCAAGGCATTCCGATAGGATGGCGGAGGCCGTCGCACTGATGATGAAGATGACGAAGTGGCTTCAAGCGAACTTCCCCGAGACACCGATGGGACTTCCTGAACCTAGCGGCGGTTCCAAGACGCCAGGTCAAGGGAGTCTAGCTGTGCAGAAGCCGCCACAAGCCCAAAGGCCTCAGACCACCCCGTCTTCCTCCAGGCCTGTACTTTTGAGGAAAACCGTACCCCGACCCACAGAAGATCAGAAGGAGACGCCGGAGTCACCGGCAAGAAAGAAAGTTAAAATGACCAACAGACAGTGCCACCCAAGTCTGGCTCCCGCGGGGGCCAGAACCCGAATTGAATTTCCCCCAGAACCAAGTAACTTTTACTTTTCTGTCTTTTACTTTTCGTTTTTCTTTTGCTTGTGTTTTTTATGTGCCAGCATGCATCGTTCTGTATATATGTGTTATAACTTCCTACACTTAGCCCAATTTTTGGTCTAAGTGTGAGAAGGGGTTGCTTTGTTTTGATTTTGTATGTTGCGCTTTCTCCCACTTAGCCCGATGTTCGGTGTAAGTTTGAGAAGTTTTGTTTTGTTTTTGTGCTTTGTTTGCGTTTGTGTCTGTTGTCTGCTGTTCTTACTTCCTTTTCCCCCCTTCACTAGGATAGCTTGGGGACAAGCTTGAGTGAAGTGGGAGGGGGGGAGTAAGTATGGTGTTCGTATTCTTTCTGTTTTAAGAGTCTTTAGGATGTGTGTTTCGCATGTGCTAGTGAGATAATAAGGCAGGTTTCCCTTAGTAAGAACGATTGAAGAGAGAATGCATGTCAACTTTGACACCTTCTTCCTTAATAAACCAAAGGTGATCTGAATGAAGTTGGGACGATGGAAAAAGCCCTAGATATCCCAGCTGTGCAGCCCTACTATAAGAGCGAGTTATAAGCCTAAACACTTTTTTTTGTGCTAACATGTAAATTGGGCTGCCACTTGATGCTTAGGGAGTAGAGTATGAAAAAAAGGAAATGGAGGTATAAGCTGGACGAAGTCCAGGAAATGGAGGTATAAGCTGGACGAAGTCCAGGGGAGAAATAAACTAAAAATTCGGAGGTATAAGCTGGACGAAGTCCAGGAGGAAAAATATATATATAAAAGGGGGAATAGAAGAAAAAAAAAGAAATCTAAGGGCAGGAAGCAATAGTAACCTGACCCAGGATTTAAAAGGAAAAGGGGACTGTAGAAAGGAGAAACTCTCATAACCCGAAGCATCAGTGATGTGTCATTGACTTAAGAGTGAATCGATCCTAACATCCCTGGTGAGGAATGAGTGATCGAGCGAACCTAACAGCTGGGGTGTCAATAGGCTATCTTGACGAACTGACGGACCGTTTAGGTAGAAGAGGGAAGGGGGAAGATTTGAAGACTGTAGACGATCGGATTGAACTTGAGCTGTGGGGACGGTTGCCTAAAAGTCGAACCTAGTTCATGCTTGTTTGTGTTTTGATTCTTTGTGTTGTTTTTTTTATAAGACTTTTTTTTATTTTGCCAGTTGTCTAGGTCCAGGAGTCTGTTTTGTTTTTGTTTGTAGAGTCGTTCTTGGGGACCGTGCATTGAAATTCACCTTATTTCTTTCTCTTGTCTTTCATACTTGAGTACAAGCATGGTTTAAGTGTGAGCAGTTTGATAAGGCTAATTTCATGCATCGGTCTAGGGGTTTTATTTCGTGAAATTACTGGGTCTAACGCATGTTTTAAGCCAGGTATGTGAAGGTTTTCGCTAGATCCAGGAAAAGAAGAGGACGCTTGCATAGTCCTAGGAAACTGGCAAAAAAGTGGACATTATGAAAGACATTGCTTGATGGAGGAAGCCTCGGAGTTGAAGGGTAGAATAGGGATTTCTACGAAGACTCTAGAAGGCTATGTCCGCATCTATAAAAGGAAGAAGCATGCAAGCTGGAGGGACCTTCTCGGTGGAGGCCTCACGAACAGCCTGTTGCTCAGTTCACTTTTCACATACTTGGTTCTAATTCGTGGAGGATCTCGGGTTCGCGCTGGGGTTCACTTTTAGCTTTCCGATAGTGTTTGTGGGTTGTAGCACCGTCCTTCTCTTGGAGTTGCTTGTTTTCGTGGTTATTTTCTAGATTATTGCAGGTTAATGGTGAGATCTGGAAGAATGGAGTTTGTTTGTGGATTAATCGGGGTTTTGTTTTGCTGATGTTGTGGAGTTGTTTGTGATTGTGGAATCTGGAGTTGATCGGAGCAGATCTGTGAGAATCGGAGTTATGGAGTTGATTTTGTTGGTTGTTGAGTTCGGATGGCTTGGATCCGGAGTGGATTAAGCGTCTGAAGTAATTCTGAGCAGGAGTGTTTAAATTTTATGCCTAGCTTACGTGTTTTCATTTCATTTCGCTTAGTTTACGTAGATCTGATGTATTTCCGATTCATAGCAAGTTTCCGGAGTCCAAATCTTTATATTCTGTTTAAATTTAGGAGTGTACTCTGTTTTCTTCATCTGCGAGTTTAGTTTAGTTGCAAAGGTGCATGTCGTAGTTAGCTGGAGCATGGGTTGGTTATCTGCAGCTTTTTACCGTACTTGCTATTTTTGGAAATATGGTCCCCACTGTTAGTTGCTTACTGTTTAGCTAGATTAGGTAGTCGTTTACTTAGTCTAGGGGGTAATTGGGTCTGTCGGCATTGATGTTTGACTCCAGTAATTTTTCTGTGTCTTAGGTCTAGCGTTTACATTTCTTGCCTAGATCTAGTGGTAGTTTAAATCTCAACCCCTTTGTGTGGCAGCAGCCGTTTGTTCCCATAGTCTCGTAGCACTACTTTGCGAATCCATCTCTGTGGGATCGACCCCACTTCCCTATACTAATTCATAGTATTCGGGTTGAGGGATTTATTTTTGAAGAGGAGTCGAGTGTGTCCAACGACAAAAACACTGTAGTTCTCTAGAGTTCCTGGACCCAGTGATTCAGCGGATTTAAGGAGCGTTGTGTCTGGACCAAGCTTTGCATTAATTCTCATATGTGCACACTCGCTTACTCCTGAGTCTAGTCATTCGACATTAGAGTCGAGCGATACGACCCAACACTTCAGAGCACTACCGGGGCGTATCTCGTCTTGAGGGAAGAGGCCTCCTCGACTCGGATAAACTTATTCACGGTTACTGTTTCAATTTCAGTTGTAATTTTTTAGTTCAGTTTCTCCTTTTGTATTCCTTCTTTGGGTTTGTATTACGCCCAGCTTTTATCTCTTGTAATCCCAGAAACCAACAGACACTTGATAGATAAATTTATTTTTCATCAATAAATATGTATTCTTAAATATTGTACTCCTTTTGTCCCAACTAATTTGGTACAAAAATTTTGAGCACGGAGCATCTAAAATAATTTCTTTTGTTAACATTTTGCACGAAGTATGGGATTTACTACGAATGTCATCAGCTGCGCAACGCGCAGGGGATGTACTAGTTATATTAAATGTTAGGATTCTGTGGCGCAGTTTTTTGTTAGGGGTCTGTAGTGTTACAACCCAAAAGGTTATGGACTAATGAAGTAGTTCACTTTTTCGACTTTGGTTTTGCTAATCATCTGCTATAGAACACTGCAGCTATTGTAACTATTGCGCCATCTCATAGTCTGCATCAAAGTATTATTTTTTTTCTTTTCAATTCAAGCTCTGATTTGCTGGGAATGATTAGTAAGTGTGCAACGGAGTTGTCTTTGGCAAATAAGTGAATTACATTTGAGTGGAATCTTCAAAAAAAGTAGATTCTGGCTCGAGATGTTTGGTTATTTCACTTTTTTTTATAAAAATTCGGCTTGCTGACAATCTTATAATTTGATCATTCTTCTGAAAGATGAGAAATTTGACGATCTTCCTTTTTTTCAACTGACTGCAAGTAGATCTGAAATATGAATTGGAACATCTCATTTTACCGACTGCAAGTAGATGTTGGAATCAAATTAATGATTCACATAATTCATCACATGAATCATACATGTTGAATAAGATTGATAAACATAAAGCGGAAACATACATGGATTTGGATTCATGATGTTGTTGATGATTCTGAAGTATGAAAATTAGTCTTCCAAGTGACAACGCTCTCTCATAGATTCTCTATAACCTGTGAAGTCTTGATATATCGTATGACCAATAGGAATGAAAATCTATTGACCTATTTATAGGTTGCACTTGGGGACCATAACAATGTATTTAGAGAATAAGTCCCTAACTTTATTATAACTTTAATTTCACCCATAACAAAATTAAAGTTATCCAAAGTAGTACATGCACAATAGCCCTCATACTTTTATAGTTAATCGTTTGACCCTATAAGTTATATAACCTTAGTAGATCACGTAATCGGGTCAATCAATAAATAGTCATAAATATTATACAATCGTTAGACTATTATGTTGGACCATATTAAAATGCTCCAACAATCTCCCACTTGGGCCAACATAAAAGTCACCAAATGATTGTTCATTACTGAAGTTGCGCGCTTACTTTTTATATTAATCATCTATACCGATCTGGTCTACTAAACATATTAATATAGAACTAAAGATGTTTAAGTCACAATAAGTATACATGACTAAACTCATCAGTGATCACAAATATCAACGCATCTAGCAACACAAATCAAAATATGAGTGTGCAGCATGAAAAATTACATACTATGTGATCTTTTGCATGTCTATTTTCAACTGGTCCTCTGAAACTATAGTGAGATCAGAAAAGGCCAAAGCATAATTCAAAGTAACTAAAACCAAAGTAACTAAAGTGTGCACTTAATATAATTGAAATTCAATATTATTACATAGATGAACATAAACTCCCACTAAACCAAAGTATCACAAGGTCGAACACCATGTGATATACATGCTCATGAAAGACCGAAGGCGGTAAACCTTTAGTAAAAGGATCCGCAAGCATGGAAGTCGAACCTAAGTGTTCAATTTGCAATTGTCTACTCTGAATTCTATCCTTAACAACAAGGAACTTTATGTCAATGTGTTTAGACTTCAACGAGCTCCTGTTGTTGTTGGAGTACATGACTGCGGACTTATTGTCAAAATATAACTTGAGTGGTCTTTCAATACTATCCACAATTTGCAGTCCTTGAATAAAGTTTCGCAGCCATACTCCATGTTGTGATGCCTCAAAACAAGCTATGAATTCTGCTTCCATTGTAGAGGTGGCTATCAAGGTTTTTAACACTTTTCCAAGTTATAGCCCCTCCGGCTAGCATGAAAACATAACCTGACGTGGATCTACGACTGTCTTGGCATCCCGCGAAATCCGAATCAGAATACCCAATGATCTCAAGCTGATCCAATTTCCTATAAGTGAGCATATAATCCTTTGTTCTTTGCAGATACCACAAAACACATTTGACTGCTTTCTAATGATCCATGCTGGGGTTACTAAAATATCTGCCTAGCATGCCTACTATGAACGCAATATCCGGACGCGTGCATACTTGTGCATACATAAGACTTCCCACAGCCGATGCATAGGGAAGTAATTCCATTTCCTTTCATGCAAGCTCATTTTCGGGGCATTGATTTAAACTGAATTTATCACCTTTAGCCACAAGGGTATCTCCTGGTCTACAATCCTTCATACCAAATCTTGCCAATACTTTATCGATGTAGCTCTTTTGTGATAATCCAAGTACACCTAAGGAACGATCTCGATGTTTGGATTCCTAATACAAAAGAAGCATCTCCAAGGTCTTTCATTTCGAATTTTCTTGATAGAAATTTCTTGGTGTCACGTAATAAATCTACATCATTGCAAGCAAGTAGAATATCGTCGACATATAGAACCAGGAAAATGAATTTGCTCCCGCTGAACTTATAGTATATGCATTCATCAACTGGATTTGTGTCAAAACCAAATGAGACGACAAATTGATGAAATTTAACATACCACTGATGAGACGCTTGTTTAAGACCATAGATGGATTTCTTAAGTTTGCATACCATCTTCTTTGGGTCACCAGACACAGTTTTTAGGTTGCACCATATAAATGGTTTCTATAATGTCTCCATTAAGAAACGTTGTCTTTACATCCATCTGATGTAGCTCCAAATTAAAATGAGCCACTAGTGCCATGATTATTCTGAATGAGTCTTTCGTTGAAACTGGAGAGAAAGTCTCGGTAAAATCGATGTCTTCTTTTTGAGTAAAGCATTTTGCTACAAGACGAGCCTTATATCTTTCCACATTGCCTTGCGAATCCCGTTTGGTCTTAAAAATCCACTTGCAACCAATGGGTTTTGCACCTTCAGGCAATGGGACAAGATCCCAAACGTCATTGCTTTGCATAGACTTAATCTCTTCAATCATACCATCGATCCACTTTTTAGCATTAGAGCTTTCAATGGCTTGACGGAAAGTGACTGGGTCATCTTCCATCACTCCAATGTCTACCTCATGCTCTTGGAGATATACAATATATTCATCTGTAGATATTGCAGGTCTCCTCACTCTAGTGGATCTTCTTAGTGGCACTGCTTCGTCATGTTCTTGAGGAGCTTGAGGTTGTTCTTCATGTTGTTGTTCGGGAGGCGGAATAGGAATTACAAGAGTGTCGTCTTGTTCTGGAATGAAGAGAAGTGAAATTACTTCCTCTTCAAAGACAACATTCTTGTAACATCCCAAAAATTTTTGCGACTTTTTTTTAATATGGATGTCGAGTGGAAAATTTTCTTTTATGAAATTTAATTGTTGCTACGTGATTGAGTTGGCCATGTGGAATAAATTTTCATGGGTGATTTGGAATGAAGTGTTATTTATTTTTTTTCAATGTGGGAAATTAATCTAAATAAGAGCATGCATTTTGTTCTAGCCAAATAAAGTGGCTATTTTCGGCCCCTCCAATTATTGGAAACTATATTCTTTTCTTGGATTTAATTAATTGTTTTGGGATATTTATCCAAATTAAATCCAAAACAAACTATTCCAAACTTGTACTACATGAATTTAGAACCCAAGCCTATCCTTGAGGGATTTCGAAAAAATCCCCTAATTTAATTAGGAGGATGAATTATTTCTTTGATTTAATTGGTATCTTGTTGATTCCCTTCATTATTTTAAATCTAATTAAATCTTGTCACATTTTGTTTCCTCACCATAATTTGATTAATATTCGAATTATTCCCTTGTGGGAATAATACCCAAATTTTCGGCCCCTTTGATTAAGAAGGAATTAATAATTGTTTCCCTGCTTTGTGGAATTCCTTCTATTCAAATAAATTCCAAATTAATACCTAAGTCAAATTAATTGGGGATGTGAATATTTTCCTTGTATTGTGCTCTCCATATCACACGCCTCTTATGCTTCAAATTTCCTTGTGGAAATTTATTTAATTGTTACCTATTTTATGGGAGTCTTTTCCTATAAAGAAATTTCCAAATTTAAATCATATTCTTATTTAATTTAGGATTTAAATAATTTTCCTTGTGCACCCATTAAATTTTCGCTCTCCCCCTTTTATTTCCTACTTGGAGATTTAATTTATTTTGTTCCCTTGTTTATGAAATATTCATTGTTTTAATTCCTAAGTTGTGAATATATTTCTCTACAAGTAAATACCAAATAAATTCCTTGTTAATTTAATAGCCAATTTTCGAAAATTCCCTTCTTTTAATTGTGAGATTTTATTTATTGGTCTCTATTTTATTCCTCCACAATTAATTAATAAATTAATTTAGTTGGGGATTAAACCTACTATAAAATCACCTAAACCTAACCCTAGCCCCCATATTTTTCCCCTCCCAACCGTCCACCTCTCTCTCCCTCTCTCTCCCTCACTCTCACACGCCTCCTCCTCCCTCTTTACATTCTCTCCAAAAACTCTCATTCAATTCTTGTTCTTGCATCCATTGGAGTTGGAATTTCAAGAGTTTCCGAGGAATCGCATCAATCCTTGTTTCTACCGTTTGATTTTGATTCAAGAAAGTATAATTTAAAATCTTTTCCTCATCCTTTCCATTGAATCGTTGTTTTTGAATCCCTCATGCATATAGTGAGTGTAGGAATCATAGATCGCAAAATTAATCGGTGGGAATTTATGTTTGTGTGAGAAAATTTGTGGATGTGCGATTTTGAATGAATATGTGTGAAGTTTGGATGATTCATTGGTGAATGATATGTGAATATATGAGAACACGATTGTGAGAACTCTTTGAAGCATGATTGTGTGTTGGAAGCATGAATAATTGTGTTTGGATGAATGAGGAATAAACCCTAATTTCGAAATTGTGAAGCCTGAAAATTGTGGCGTTCGGAGAGTGGATTCCGACATGATTTTGACCACTCAAACAATCTTATTTTGACACGAATTTTTAACTGAGTAAATTTTGAGTTGTCTTATGTATTTTACACGAATTTCAGCCCCTTTTGAAGAAAGATGAATTTTTAATGAAATTGTGAAGTTGACGGCGCAATTCTGCCAGAAACATGTATTCTCGCCCAGAGAGTTTCGTTTTTTATTTGACCGACCAAATGGCCTTATTTTGATGTGAATTTTTGACTGGATGCAATTTTATGTGTCTTCTATGTTGCGTGAAAAGTTCAGCCTCATTGGACATCGGATGAAGTTTTTGACAAATTTTTCAATTGGACTGCGCAGTATTGCCAGAATTTTTGTGTTCCAACCAGAGAGTTGCACTTTTGTTTTGACTGACCAAATGACATGATTTTGGTATGAAATTTTAACTAGATGAACTTGAATGTGTATACTATGTGGTGACCAAAGTTTAGCTTCATATGAGGTCGGATGAAGTTTTGGTGATTTTTACAAAACGATTGCACAGTTTTGCCAGTTTTCTGTCATGTTAAAAATAGTAGTTGTCAAGTTTAGATGAATTACATGATGCATGTGTGATTAAGGAACATATCTTATGGCGTGGTTATGTGCTATACGTTGAGATATATTATGGTATATTTCCTTATGTGATGAACGTTTGGGATGGATAAATTAAGAAAACGATGAAAGGAACGATAGGACATGCATGATAATTTGTATTGATGGAAGGCTGATTGTGTTGTGGTGTTGGCAAGGGTTGTTGTGTGTACGTGAGCACAAGGAACGAGGGTTGCTTTGAGTTGGGTGGTTTAACTTGTTATGCCATGCCATATTGTTTTTGTTTATGAGATTGTTGTCTGATGCCTAGTTCGTCTGAGCTTGCTCCGTTAGGCTATATGGTTGTGTTGTGAAACGAATTCGGGTCTGAGTAGGGCCGCAAACCCTATCAGGCTGTGTACACTGGTGGGATCGTGAGCCGTCCTTGCTAGTCGGCCGGTCTCGTGGGCGAATAGTGTGGCCACACTTTCGTCGCACTGTGGAATGATGATTGTGATTGATGGATTATTGAGAAAATGGGGAGATTGTTTGACTGGCCAGTCTATGAAACGTTTTTGTGTTCTCGATGATATTTCTTAACTACATGTAAAACTCGAGATCACTGGTATGGATGACATAACTGCTATAAAATGTTTTCGGCATGAGCCCATTGAGTACAACAAGTACTCAGCCCTGCATATGTTTTCCCTATGTGCAGTTGAGCGGGATGTTGCGATGGATGTTGAGTCGGCCTAGGAATTTTGGATGCGTTGTGTCCTCATGCATAGACGTCATCCTATGACTCTCTTGATAACCTATTTCCGCTGCTATTATTGAAACTGTGTCGCAAGAATTTATTTTATTTCTTACGATTTTTGTCTTGTCAAATACTTTGAGACTGCAACCCGCTGCTTACTTCGTTACTCTAAAATAGTTTTCGTAAACTAAAACAAATGTTCTTTTAGGAGTTAATTGGATTTTTGATATTTATTTTTCCGCTGTTTTCTTTGAAAAATTGTTTGCTAGAAATCTCCGCACTATTTGATATTGAAATTATGACATTAAGTATTTTGAACTAAAATCCGTTGCTTAACTTTTCAATGAACTAAAATATTCCCCTTCTTAAGTTAATTGGGTCTTTCATATGAATTGTCGTCCTTTAAATGTTGTCCTTTATTGCTTTCCCGTGGTCACGACCTCCTCGTTTTATTATCCCTAGTATGTGCGGTAGTGACAATTCTTCATACCAGCTTCCACCCCAAACTCAACTTCCTCAAAGAACATTGCATTATTCGTCTCGAAAAATGATCTAGTTGTGGGATCATAGAACTTGAATATAAGGCCGAGCTTCTGCTGGACAACCCCAAACATGTAAATGACCTAAGCTGGGCTTTTTGCCCGTCCATAATTCATAAGGAGTTACGCCAGTTGCTTTAGTAGGTACACGGTTTAGAATGTATGTTGCGGTCTTAAGTGCCTCTCCCCAAAGGGATTCTGGCAAAGTAGAATGACTAATCATGCTTCTAACCATATCCTTGAGGGTTCTATTTCGTCTTTCAGCAACACCATTCATGGTAGGACTACCGGGCATTGTGTACTGGGGAACGATTCCATATTCCTCAAGAAATCTGGCAAAGGGTCCTGGACGTTGTTCACCTGAGCCATCATATCTACCATAGTATTCTCCACCACGATCAGATCTGACGTTCTTAATTCTTTTGCCAAGTTGATTTTCAACCTCGGCCTTATAACTCTTGAACGTATCCAGTGCTTGAGATTTTTCACTTATTAGATATAAATAACCATATATGGAATAATCGTCTATGAACGTAATAAAGTATCATTGACCATTCCAAGAAGCAGTAGGGAACGGTCCACAGATATCTGTATGGATAAGTTCTATGACGTCTGTAGTCCGATTGGCTTCAAATCTCCTAATGTTTGTTTGTTTCCCCTTAATGCACTCAACACAGACTTGAAAGTCTGCCATATTGGGAATGGTAAGAATTCCATTTGATACATGTCTTTCTTTTCTCCATTTGGAGATATGACCCTAACGTTTGTGCCAAATTGTAGCAGAATTCTCACTCATTAATTTACGCTTTGTACCTTGTGAATTCACATGCAGGGCTTCATTAAATGAAGTAATAGTATTAAGCAAATAAATATTATCACCATAAGAAAGAGAATCGGTGCCAATCAAGGTTGAATTTAGATAAAGACTAAATTTACCATTTCTAAATGAAGGTTGAAAACCAATAGCAGATTCTTTAGCTAGCAAAGAACAAATATAACAAGTAGGATAACAATTAGCTCACGTAAATAATAAATAAATAAATTAAATAATGACAATTCCCATTTCAAGATGTCGGCACAACATTAAAATTTCATCTTTGGACAAAATAATAACTTGCAAGTGACATCTTAACACGTAGTAAGCAAATATAGATAATCATTTCTTGTCAAACAATAAGTCTTCCTTTGGGCCGACTTAGTGTCCACAATGACTTAAGGATAATCTCATATTATTACCACAAAGTACACAAGAAACACGGCCAAAGAACAATCTTCCTTTGGGCTGAATAACTATTCGCATGTATTTCAAGTATACAAATAATACACATTCCAAATAAAATTAATCTACACATCAGAGCCCACTTTGACGAGTTAATGCTTTAATTAATTCATTTAGAATGATAGATAACAAAAGCTTTAGGTCATTATTTAATTATTTACTTAATAACCAAAACAATTAAATATAAAAAATCTTGCGAGCTATTTAGCAAAGATTTTGTAAATAAAATAGAATAACTAAAGAAATGAAGTTCTAGCCGAAAATTTTGATGGTCTAAAAAATAGGCAACTTAACAAAATAAGTTGACAGCCCACAGCAAAATAAGGCCCAGAACCTATCACCCTCATCAATTCTGAGGAATGAATAGCAGCAGTTATAGTGAAGGAGGGGATACGACGGTTCGATACGCCGTTTCATTCCATCGCCGGTAACCGCTGCTAACTGTGACGTCACTGCCAACGCCCGATGTCGCCGGTTATCACCCAAGACAGACGGCAACCAGAGAATTTTCAAAAATAATTTTGAAAGAAATTGATGGATTCAAAAATATTAGATTGCGTGATCATGAATTTTGAACCCAGAAATTCAAGAATTAAATCTGAAATTTCCCAACTAATTCGTCAGAAGAACATGAATGGTGTTGAAAAACCAAATATTCAAAAAAAATTCAAATCGTAAAAAAAAATTACGCTTATAAACTCTCGATTCATAAACCAATCAAATATTGGTTTGCGTGCATTAAAAAATCAACCACTATTGAAAAGCTTTAGAATGAATTGAACAAACAATTTCGGATGAATTGAATGAAGTGAACAAACAGTTTCGAATTTTCATCCGAAATTTCTTCAACAATTTGAACACATAATTACCGAATCCAACACAGAACTATAAATTAACCAATAAATTAACCAATTATCAATTCATTCCAACTTGTATTGGCTCTGATACCAATTGTTGGAATCAAATTAATGATTCACATAATTCATCACATGAATCATACATGTTAAATAAGATTGATAAACATAAAGCAGAAGCATACATGAATTTGGATTTATGATGTTGTTGATGATCTGAAGTGTGAAAATTAGTCTTCCAAGTGACAACTCTCTCACAGATTCTCTGTAATCTGTGAAATCTTGATATATCGTATGATCAAAAGGACTGAGAATCTATTAACCTATTTATAGGTTGCACTTGGGGACCATAACCATGTATTTAGAGAATAAGTCCCTAACTTTATTATAACTTTAATTTCACCCATAACAAAATTAAAGTTATCCAAAGTAGTATCTGGACAATAGTCCTCATACTTTTATAGATAATCGTTTGACCCTATAAGTTATATAACCTTAGTAGATCACGTAATCGGGTCAATCAATAAATAGTCATAAATATTATACAATCTTTAGACTATTATGTTGGACCATATTAAAATGTTCCAACAGTAGATGCTTGTTAGGTGAAGAATGATAGGAGTGAAAGGCGAGAGGAGAGAAAAGAGCACGAGAGATGCTCCCTGATTTGAGTCACTGGTTTGTAATTGCAATAATGTAAGAAACGATCACTTTGACCAAGTCGTCCAATACAAAATGATCTCTCCAAGATGAATTGAACTCCCTAGTTACATTTATTTATACTAAAACAAATAACTGAAATGCATAAACTTAGGATCCGCTCATGCCTTCACCACCGCCAGCTTTTCCTATTTTCTTACTTCCCCCACCTGCTTCCTCTAATCTCTCGCCGCCTCCAACCTCTTTCCCCTTTTTGCGGCGGGTGTACACCTTCCATCCTCCGCTGCTGTTGACCGTATCAATTGCCCCGCCCGTCGGAACAGCCTTGTCCGCAAGGCTGAAGAAAGGAAACTGTCCGCGTACGTCTGCCTCGTCCATCCAAGTTGCCTCGTCATCCCCCAGGCCGACCCAGCTAACGAGGACCTGGTCGACGGTGTCGTCATCTCGGGGCTCGGCCCGTCGTGCCAGCACCTTATCCGGAAGGAAAAGTGGCGCGGCGTCGACCAGGCCGTTGGGTAGCGTTGACTCCACTGGTGCGTCCCCCACGGCCCGTTTGAGGAGTGAGACGTGGAACACCGGGTGTATGCGGGCCGAGTCGGGAAGATGCAGCCGATAGGCCGTCTCACCGATACGCGCCTCGATTCTAAAGGGCCCAAAAAATTGAGGGGCGAGCTTCCTGTTGCTGGCCGTGAACAGCGAGGACTGGCGATGGGGCCGGAATCGTAAGTAGACCATATCTCCTACGCTGAATTCGACTTCCCGACGCCGCTTGTTCGCAGAGGCCGCCATACGGTCCTGGGCGTGTCGCAAATGGTGCCTCAGTAGCTCCAACATCTCATCGCGGGAGCGCAGAGTGTCCAACACGAATTGCGCCCGTACCTCCCCCGGGAGGAAGGTGTGTAACGTGGGGGGGCGACCGTAAACCGTCTCGAATTGTGTCATGCCCGAGGCAGAATGGGCGCTCGTGTTATAGCAGTACTCCGCCCACGACAGCCACTTGTTCCACTGTTTCAGGCGGTCGGAGGAGAAACAACGCAAGTACGTTTGTAGGCACCGATTTAGTACCTCTGTCTGGCCGTCGGTTTCGGGGTGGTAGGCGGAACTCATCTTGAGGGTGGTACCCGTGGCTCGAAACAACTCTTTACAAAAAGAGCTGAGGAAGATGGGATCGCGATCCGACACGATGGACCGGGGAATACCATGGAGGCGAACCACCCCGTCTGTGAAGACTTCCGCGACCTGCCGGGCCGTGAAGGGGTGTCGTAGGCCGATGAAGTGGGCGTATTTGGACAGGCGGTCGACGATTACAAAAACGCAGTCCAGTCCCCCGGCTCTCGGCAGCCCCGAGATAAAATCCATGCTGATATCTTCCCAGATTCGGCTCGGGATCGGCAGGGGCTGGAGGAGGCCGGTTGGAGACTTGGTGTCGGCCTTGTGCCTCTAGCACGTTGTGCAAGCCGCGACAAAGTTAGTGACGTGCTTCATCATACCGGGCCAGTAAACGTTAGAAGCGATCCGTCGATATGTGCGGTAGGCTCCTGAGTGTCCCCCGGTGGGGGTGACATGGAACTCGGCCAGGAGTTTCGGGATCCATGGAGATCGGTGTGGCACGACTATCCTCCTTTTATAGAATAGGGTCCCATGAACAAGCTCGTAATGTGGGGAAGTACATTGGCCGGTTTCCAACGCGGCTTTGATTTTTGCCAAGGGTGGGTCGGCCGAAAGAGTCTCCTGGACCGATGACCAATCTGGCCAAGACGGAATAGAGATTGCCGCGAGTTCCGGTGCAACCTCTTGACGGGATAGCGCATCTGCTGCACGATTCAACTTGCCCTCCTTGTACACGATGGCGAAGTCGTAGCCTACCAGTTTCGCCGCCCAATTTTGCTGTGCCGGAGTGGCTAGGGGGTGGGCTAGAAGCTGGCGCAGACTCCTCTGATCTGTGTGCACGACGAATCGCCGACCCAGCAAGTAGGGGCGCCAATGATGGATCGCGAGAACGAGGGCCATGAGCTCCTTCTCGTATGCCGACTTGGCCAACCAACGAGAGGATAATGTCTTGCTGAAATATGCCACCGGCTGACGATCCTGTGTTAAGACAGCGCCGAGGCCCCGGCCCGAAGCGTCGCACTCTATCACGAACTCGTTTGTAAAATCCGGCATCCGGAGTAATGGTGCTGACGTCAGTGCTGATTTGAGGGTGTCGAAAGCGGCGGATACAGCGGCCGGCCAATCCCATGCGGTCTTAGATCGGGGAGCGAGGGGCTTTTTCAGGAGCTCTGTCAATGGGGCGGCAATCTTGCCGTAGTCCTTGATGAAACGGCGGTAGTACCCTGTCAACCCTAGGAAACCACGGACACCCTTTAGGGACGTCGGCGCCGGCCAACGGAGGACAGCCGAGACTTTGGCCGGATCCATTTTCACTTCGTCGAAAGACACAATGTGGCCGAGATACTCGACGCTCGTGCGACCCAGAAGACATTTCTTCGCGTTGACCACGAGTGAATGGGCGTTAAGAACCTCGAAAACCCGGCGGAGGTGGCGCACATGGTCCTCCCAAGAAGCGCTGTAGATGAGAATGTCGTCAAAAAATACCAAAACAAACTTCCGAAGGGCCGGGAGGAAGATGTCGTTCATCAGGCTTTGGAACGTGGCGGGCGCGTTGGTGAGGCCGAACGGCATGACCAGGAACTCGTAGTGGCCGGAGTGGGTCCGGAATGCTGTCTTCGGAATGTCCTCAGTGGCCCCCCGAATCTGGTGGTACCCTGCTTTCAGGTCGATTTTGCTGAACCACTTGGCTCCGTGCAATTCGTCCAGCAGCTCCTGGATCACCGGAATAGGATATTTGTCCGGGACCGTTCGTTGGTTGAGCGCCCTGTAATCTACGCAGAATCTCCACGAGCCGTCTTTCTTGCACACCAGGAGGACCGGGCTCGAGAAGGGGCTGGTGCTGGGTTGAATCACCCCGGAGCTTAACATCTCGGCGACGAGCTTCTCCATCTCATCTTTCTGCAAGTGATTATATCGATAGAGTCGTACGGAAACGGGGTCGGTGCCGGGGAGAAGTGGGATCCTGTGGTCCGTCCGGCGGTGGGGGGCAAGCCGACTGCTTCCCTCGTGATTGCCGGGAACTCCCCAATCAACTTGAGGAGGTGCGACCTGGCTGTGGATGGCACGGCTGGGTCGATCCCGAAGGGCTCTACCGGGGTCTCCTTCTCCAGGGCGCGGAGGACCCAGCAGCAGTCCCCTTCCTCGAGGCAGCGGAGGTCGCTGGTGGAGCATTCCCGGCGCATGAGGGACGGATCTCCCTTGAGTGAGACGGGCCGTCCGTTTGCTCGAAAGTCCATGGAGGATCGTTGCCAATTGGCCATGACGTAGCCGAGGGATGCAAGCCACGCGACTCCCAAAATGACATCGATATTTCGGAGGGGAATAATGTAGCACGACACCATGAACTCCTCGTCCCCCAACACAAGCGGAACGGTCCTGCACATTCCTGCCGCACGCCGTGTGGATCCGTCGCCCAGCACCACCGAGTAAGGCGAGGTAGGGGTAATTGGTAGCTCGAGGCGCTGTGCACACTCCTCGGATATAAAACAATAGTTAGCGCCGCTATCGATCATGACCTTGACCTGTTGTGAGGTGATTTTTCCGAAGAGTTTCATTGTATTGGCCATGTCCAAGCCATTAAGTGATAGCACCGAAAGCTGTGGTTCTGGCCCTGTCCCCAAGATCTCCGAGTCCTCGGTGTCAGAATCCGCGGCTGCATCCTCATCCTCCTCGCAGATCATGACGTTGAGAGTCTTGGGGGCATCTATGAGCCGGTCCATACTTAAGTCTGCATTTAACGCATGTTCCTGCTGCTATGTGTCGCCTGTATTCCTCCGGAGACACGTTACGGAAACGTTTGGACACTGGTTTCGATGAGGCAGTTCAGTACGAGTGGGTCGGAGAGTACCCTTTGGTGGCTAATCGATTCGAGTGAGCTGGGTAGGAGTGCGTCTGAACCGTGGTCTGGGAGGGGACAGGCCGCTGGGGCTGAGCAGAGGCCATGATGTCGAGATCCAGGGCCATTTCGACCGCGTCTTCATAGGTTGTGATTTTGGCGGCCTTCATTTGGAGACGCACCTCCGGGCGGAGCGCAGCCATGAAGAAGCCCAGGTACTGTTGGCAAGAGATGTCCGGCACTTGCGCGAGGCGCGCCTCAAACGCCGTGACAAATTCCGCCAGAGATCTGGTGTGTCTGACCGCTGCGAAGGCTTCGTATTCGTTCAATGCTCCGGTGCCCCCGAAGCGTTTCATCACTTCCCTCGCGAACCGAGCCCATGTCAGATCCGGGACTCGGTGTCGCAGCAACTGGTACCAAGGGAGGGCCTCGCCCGCCAGTGCTACCATCGCGAGACCCACCCGATCCTCGGGAGTGGTCCCCGCGATCAAGAAGTATTACTCCGCCCGCGCCAGCCAAGCGAGGGCATCCGAGCCATCGAACGTGGGCATGGGCGACGCCGAAACACCCCCGGCGGACGTCGGTTTGGGACCGTGGTTCGCTGAAGTGGATCCATCCCCTGGGTTGGTCGTATCTTTGAGGTTCAGTGACGCGAAGCCCGCGCGCATCTCGTGGAGCATAGCGGTGAGTTCGGTTCGGACCTCCGCCACCTGGTCCTCCGTGTGGCGGAACTGAGAGTTGAGTTCCTTGACAGCCGCGTCCAACGAGAGGTTGCTCTGACGCAAGTCCCCCGTCGCCCTCTCCAATTCCTCCAGTCTCGAGTCCGCTCTTGAGTGCACCATTGTTCACCGCACCAATTGATAGGAGTGAAAGGCGAGAGGAGAGAAAAGAGCACGAGAGATGCTCCCTGATTTGAGTCACTGGTTTGTAATTGCAATAATGTAAGAAACGATCACTTTGATTGAATAGCAAGTAAGGAAAATAACACTCCTCCGCAGAGGCCTACGACCAAGTCGTCCAATACGAAATGATCTCTCCAAGATGAATTGAACTCCCTAGTTACATTTATTTATACTAAAACAAATAACTGAAATGCATAAACTTAGGATCCGCTCCTGCGTTCACCACCGCCAGCTTTCCCCTTTTCTCCAATCTCTCGTCGCCTGTTTCCTCCAATCTCTCGTCGCCTCCAACCTCTTTCCCCTTTTTGCGGCGGGTGTACACCTTCCATCCTCCGCGACTGTTGACCGTATCAAAGAGGTTAGCAATAAGCTGTTTGATGATGTTTCTGCTCTGTTCCATCATCTTGACAATGGGATGCTCCCTATCAATGTTCCAATCCCAGTTCACCAAGCACGCAAGAAGCTTGCTGATATCTTTGCAAGCATTATTGCTTCAGGCAAGAAAGCTAATGATCTGTTGCAGTGCTTCATCGACTCCAAGTACAAAGACGGGCGACCGACATCTGAGTCGGAGGTCACTGGCTATTAGATTGCATGAAAATATCTCACGAGAAGCAGATCATCTACATGGAAGCTTCGAGAGAGGAAACTGAGGTGAAGGCTTGAAGATGCTCGAGTTCCCAGCTGTCAAGTAGTTAAGAGTTGGTTATTTTTCTATTATGTAGTTAGTAGTTTAGATTAGAGCTTTTATATTCTGCTCTTGTTGCATGTACACCGAAGCATCGTAGTATATAAGGTGCTTGTGCTTGTATTGAGATTCATTCAATCAAATCATACAAAATCAAGTTTCTCTACAGTTCTATTCTTCTTCATCCTTGGGCATAATCATGCCATCTTTACAAGTTTATCACTGGCTTGCTCCTTTACGGCCAGCACACGAGTTCCATTACTTCCACATGGACTGGAGCTTACTTCTATGCAACCCCAAATACATGTCAGCCGTGCTGGAGGAGCAGAAGGGGATTGTGCAAATACATGAAAACGAGGTTCATTACGACGTTGGAAGTTCTCTACAAATGCATAAAAAAAGCTCTGAGGCTCCACCCTCCGTCAATAATGCTTCTCCCGCGTGAAGACAAAGGAAAGGAAGGGAATGAATATGACACACCAAAGGGACATATAGTAGCTACATCCCCTGCATTTGCAAACCGTCTCCCGCGTATTTACAAAGATCCTGAAAGGTTTGCTCCAAGAAGAGACGAGGACAAATCTTCGGGAGCTGGAGCCATTTGCCTATCTTCAGATCAAGGTGATATGGAGCCATCTGCTCAGAAACTTTGAGATGGAGCTGGTTTCTCCGTCCCCGGAGATTGACTGGAACGCGATGGCTGGTGTGAAGGGGAAAGTAAGGTAATCTGATAAGGATTCCTGCAGGCAAGCCAATGACATGCTCATCTTAACCTTAATTCATTTTGTAGGTTTGATTTATTAAATTTTTTATTATTATATATGTTTGTTGTTTGGTACTCTCCTCCGGACTTTTGCACTTCAATTATGAGCTTGTGTAGTTTTCCTTTTATCATAACACCAACAAAATTATCTAAGTATTGGAAGTTGGGTATTAGAAATGGGCTACTGGAAAGTACATCGGTCTTCCACTCGTGAGATAGATAAGGGATGAAGAGAAAACCATCGTCCAGAATTTAACATTGGGATAACCGAAACCAGCAATTTCCAAATTTTTATCTAAATTCCAATTCAGCAAACAACTTCTCATTATTAAATTTATCCCCAGCAACATAGAAATTAAGAAATAGGGTCAAGAATGGGCAGTTTGCTGCCACAGATTGATGATATCAGTGGTTTGATTGAGCAAAATGACCTTCTGCTTTTGGGAAATCCAGGGTTTGGCCTCCATCATGAGCTTTAGCTCCTCCCACGCATCCTTCCTTGGCCAAAAATAGTAGGGGCTCACCGGAATCGTGCCGTGGCCGCCGGGAATCAGCTGGTCCACGGCGATTCCGATGTTCTTCTCCATCCAGATGAACTTGAGCACTAGCCGCGGCCTCTCCATCGCCTTCACCACCACCTTCATCTTCATCTTCTCCCTCTCCTCATTCCCGATTGCACTGGAACATGATGAAATCCTTAAGGGTTTCTTTCGGTATGAACAAATTGACGGGTTTTTGGATTTGGGGATAATTCGAATTTGAGATGTTTTTCCTGGAACAAGTGAGCATCTTTGGACTCCTGCTGTTGATAACATCTTTTTTCTGTAGGCGAGTTCGACTGCTTAGAATCAGAATTCAGAAGCTCTCTCCTTCTCACTCTTTTTACAGACAAGGCCCGAAACCCAAAGCCCAGTTGTTTCTTCTTTGGGCTTGTGAAATGTTATTACAATGTGAATATGTCTTTAATGTTGGGTGTACTTTAACGGTAGGTTTTTTAACTCTATTCGTCCCATAAAAATTAATAGTATTAAGCTTATATTGTCATAACTTTCATATGTCACGTATTAAATTAATATCAAACTTATGTTGTCAAAACTTTTATATGTCTCATGCATTTATCATATACTCCTTCCGTCCCTTAAAGATAAAGACTTTTGAAACGGCGTGAGTTGTAATGCAAAATTGGTAAAGAAGAGAGAGATAGAAAGAAAAGTGTGTTAGTAGAAAATAAGTCTAACCTCATTAGAGGGAGAGACGAGGACGGACCAAAAATAACAGAGTTCAATTTTCTGGGACGGAGGGAGTTTTAGAGATCAAATTAAAAGACTCATCACGATCTTTAATATAAAATGCATATGAAATACTTTATAATGAATTGAATTACTCAAATATGAAATAATATTAAGTGTCATTTAAATGTAATCATTTTTAATAGTATCATTTTAGTTATTGTTGGGATATATACATTTTTGTAGTATATTTGGTGAGCGCCTTACTACACATACACTTTGATAGATAATTAAAAATTAAAAATTAAAAATAAAAATAAATTAGAGAAGACCTAGCGTCTTATCGATTGGTTGTAGAGTTTGGTCTTTGAAAGAATTTAGAATCAAAGTATAAAGTAATTAAATTCATGTGTTAAAGGTAAAATCCTTCAATGAACCAATTATCATTAACTTCTTCAATGTTAAAAATTAGAAATTTAGTGCAATTATGTGGACGTTAAAAGAAAAAAAAATGTACCCTCTCTATCTCACTATAAGTGATGCGTTTCTTTTCGGACGTTGTGTTTGCGAAAATGATAGTAAATAGTTACAATGGAGAGAAAGTAAAATAAATAAGAGAATATTGTAGATACAACTCTCTTCTATATTATTTCTCTTACATTATTTTCTCTTCACTTTAACTATTTATTATCATCTTCGTCAAACAACAGCTGAAGCCCGAAAAGAAACGTTTCACTTATAATAGGACAAAGAGAGTAGTAAATAACAGTAACATCTTATTAAACATATAAAATATAAAATTAAATAAGTTGGAAATTAAAATAGCAAAGACAAACGAATGTGTAAATTAACTATTTGTAATGGGAATATCAACAGATCCACCAATATCAACTACTCCAAAAAAAGTTTATTATTAGAGGAATAAAAGTAAATTAACTATAATAAAATTACAAAACAATGATTATTTACACATTTACAAAAGAATTATATAAAAGCACAATTTCATTACAAAAATCCAATTTAGAGAAGTCCAATTTACAAAAGCCAACATTTTTTAAATTAAGACATAAATTGATAAAGGGACCGATTCTTTTATTAAATTTAACTCACAATCCAATTCAATTATAAAGAAACATCCACAAAAAACAAAATGTCAAGCCCAATCTTAGATACATTACAATCAGCCCAAAATAAAAGGCCAAACAATTTTTAAAACAAAAGCTCAATTTAACATTACAATGGAGTAAGTTATTAAGCATAATTAATCAAACTTAGTTCTAAAAAATTATTAACTCAAAAATATATATTGCTTTTGTCACACCATTTGTGCTGCCAACACCCCACCCTAGTTCTAACCTTCTCCACGCCGCGATAACTCCAAATCGGAAAGGAGTCCACATCTCAACAAATCGTCGATGCCCAACCTCCACGCCAGTCGGTGACAGTGATGAAACCCTAATCGCTACCTCAACGACAAAACCCCTAATTCCTTTACCTTCTACCCGCCTCCACTGTTGAAAATGGAGAAATAGAGGAGTTTGACGGCGCATACAACTCCATTATCGAAATCAGTTGCTTCTAAACAGTGAGGCAGAGGCGTTGATTTCATCGAAACCCTACGAAATCGCTGGCTTCGAAACCCTACCAAATCAGCAAAAAAATTCCTCTATGAAGCCAAAATAAGGTAAAATATGTTCAATCTTGAATTATAAGTTTTGGTTTTTAATTCTAAGTTCAGATATTGAACTAAATTTGTTTTAAAAATGTTTGCTAGGAACAGATCTAAAACAATTCTATCACCTGCGTCAAATACAGAATCAGGTACACCTTCGACCCATTTTTTAACACATTAATTATTATTGTATTCATACTGTGAACTATCACTGCTGTAAATTTTAGATTGTGGGCAATGCTCTACCTACACTTAGAAAAAGTATGAACTAAGGTATACTTAGTCATGATTAAACTCAAATATATTCGGACTATTAATAGAAATTTTATAGTTTCAGTATGAGTATTTTTTGTGAGTAATATAACATGATTCATAATCTGACCACCCAAGTCTATTACATACATATGCTTGATCATACTAGATATTGCTCTAGCTTATCTAGGGTTGAGACTAACTTTTGATATGGAACGGATCTACATGAAGGGGTTGGCAGCGGAAGCGTACATAAATCAATACATAATAATTCTGATCTATTTAGCAGATTATTTAGACAAATTCTATTCGCGCAATTATCTCATGTATCATGCTCATAACTTGAATTAAATCATGCTTTAGCGTAATTGAAACCTAAAACATGCTTTCTACGGATTAACCATTTTACCTTGAAGATTATCCAAAGAATCGCAGATAGCTAGCGCCTTCTCCACGTGAAGATCTTCAGTACTAAACCACGGATCTTCTGACTGGTTCCCGGACTGTAGACTGATATCAGTGTTCGCTGATCTCACCAGGATACTAGGACTTAAATAAAGAAGACAGAAATTCTATCTCACGGAGGAGAGCAGAGAAGAAAAATCATCCTCTTCTATCTGCGAGAAGGGGACGAAAATTTCAGATAAAATTAAGTGTGTATTTTCTGTCTATTTTATTCTCCTATTTATATTAAGTCACATATTGGGCCCAATCAACGATCTATGGAAGGTTTTGGATATGGCATCCCCCAATTAGCTTTTTACTAATTAAATTGAACCCCCAATTTAATACAAGCTTGTATTGGAATATTACGAGCTACCACTACAGAAGTAATATTGCACTGCCCATCCAAATCCGAAATTATAAGTAATTCGGGTTTCCATTTGTTTGTCGTTCATTTCCCGCGCTTAAGATAGAAACGTCCATTAATTAATTAGTGTCTGCAATGAACTTAAATAACATTTTATTAATTCCAAGAGTGGACTTAGCAAGAAACACTTATTTATTATTCTTAGAGTAATCAAACTCCAACTAGCTAGGTTCCGAATAATAAAGCCTTGTTTCGAGCTCCTCTTGAGGACGTTATCAAACGAGACTCACCTCGCTCACGATTCAATATAATAGCAATCCTAGCACCGCTAGATATTAATCACCACTACCCAATATACCAGGATTATTGGGTTGCGAAAAACCTGCACCATTTGGTAAGTCAAAGTACAGCATAATCAATACTATATGCTCAATGCTAACGTACATTGATTAAGAAATAAATAATTTATCAAGACCTCAACTTTCAGTAGATAGCATAAAGACTTGCCTCGCTGTTAGATCCAATTCAGTGCTCTACCACACCAATGTCATCTTATTTCAGTAAGGCTTAGAAATATGCGGACTGAAATTGCAACCTTTCACGATAGGTAGTCTAGGCCTATCTGGGTTGTGAAATTCTTATTTTTCTTTGTTCAGAACTGACCGTGTTACCTTAAAGTAGACGACGCCCACAACCGGTCTACTAAAACAAAGACTTAGACTTTGTTAAGTTACTTACACATTTAAACATGCAATAAATGTCCATTAAATGTAAAACATAACAACATTATGACAAAAATAATTTTTTTCATCCATTGGAAAATAAAATGAAGAGTTTTACAGTATTCAATCACTCATAGTTGGCAACGGAAAAAGTGGAAAACCGCATAGATTTGGGGCAAATTCTTTCTATTTGTCACTTCATTTGCTAAACAGTTTCTACATCGTGACGAAGCTAATTTGCATGCATTACCCATCCACTTATTTGAAGAATCTATGTTATTTTCCATTGGTAAATTGTTTGGTGAGCCTATTCAGATTGATCAAAACACTGCCACACGAGCACAATTGTCATATGCACGCATCTTCATTGAGATAGATATATCGAAGCCTGCTCTAGAGAAGTACATGCTTTGAATTGGGGGAAAGGATGTGGTTTTGCAGGTGAAGTGGGGCAAGATCCCGCGGTATTGTTCAGCCTGCAAGCATGTGGGTCACTCAGAGGAACAATGTTAGGCCTTTGGGAAAAAGCCGGCCCCACCGAAGAAAGACTTCTCGAGACTGGCTCCACAGAGACAGACTGAGAGGAAGGGAGAGCAAGGGGGTCAGCCCCAGGGGCAGCAGGAGGTCATTCAGAGGGAGGCGGATTCAGGGTGGAACCGAGTGGGGATGAAAAGGGTCTTATACGAGGGAAGCTGAGCAAGGTCAGGATAAAGGGAAGCAGGCCACGAGGTTTGAGGACACGGGCAAGGAGCTACAGAGGATTAGGTCACAGATTGCGGTAGGGCGTGTGGACTACATCGCTAGTGGCAGCCTACAGATCAGAGAGCCTGTGTTGGTTCCAAACTTGGGCATGATCGATCAACGCCCATCTGAAATGGGCAAGAGAAAGAAGAGAAGGAGCCCAGCGAGCATAGCTAGATATAGAGAAAACAAGAGATTGAGGAGGCTGAAGGAGGTTGGGGGTCGTGCCCTGTCAGACACCGGAGGTTCTGAGTTCGAGACTGATGATGGGGAGGAGACACAGAGTAGGCCGAGATCTCTCTCACCCACTTTTAGAGGAAGACGAATGAGTGGCTTGGATGACTGTGTGGGCATTGCTGTTCACAACAATAGGTTTGATATCTTGGAGGATGAACCCGATGAGGAAGAGTTGTCTTTGGCCTTGGTTCTGCATGATGGGACTGCGGATGCACAGATTATCCACGAGGCTAAGATGACAAAGGGTGTACGGAATATAGCTGCCACCAGTGAGAGCTCGCCTATGGAGATCGCCGGCGCCGGTAGTGGGGAGAAACTTTCTGGGGCCGTGTTTTTTTGGAGCCAATGTGAGTGGACATATATGGATATTAGCTCATGAGGATTGGACGGTGGAGGTTGTTGATGACTCGAGACAGACCATACATGTTAAGGTCACTGCGGTAGTTTTTCCATTCCCGATCTACATCACTATAGTATATGGGCAGCATACGAGGGAGACGGGACAGGCTCTTTGGGAGAAGTTAGGTGTAGCACCCCAAAATTTTGTGACTTTTGTTTTTATTAATGTGGATGTTAATTCGGAAATTATTTATGGAGTTTGATTTGTATGCGATTGAGTTAACAATGTGAAATTAATTGATGTGAGTTATGTGGAATAATGTGATATATTTTCCAATGTGGGAATTTAATTTAAATGGGATCATGCATTTTTGTTCTAGCCATTTTATTGGAATTTTCGGCCCTCCCATTTATTGGAAATAATATTTTCTCTTTTGGATTTAATTAATTATTTTGGGATATTTATCCAAATTAAGTCCAAACCAAATTGTCCCTATGTGTTAGGGTTTGTATACTAGAAATCACCTTTCAAGTAATTGAATACTGTAAAACTCTAATTATTATATTCTAATAAATGCAACAGATTATTTTTGTCGTAATATTGTTATGTTTTACATTTAATGGATGTTTATTGCATATTTAAATGTATAAGTGAACATAACAAAGTCTAATTCTTTGTTTTAGTAGACCGGTTGTGGGCTGCGCTCAATTTAAGGTACGCGGTCAGTCATGAACAAAGAAAAATAAGAATTTCACAACCTAGATAGGCCTAGACTACCTATCGTGAAAGGTTGCAATGTCAGTCCGATTATTTCTAAGCCTTATTGAAATATGATGACGTTGGTGTGGTATAACACTGAATGGATCTAACAGCAAGACAAGTCTTTATGCTATCTACTGAAAGACGAGGTCTTGATAATTAATTTCTTAATTAATGTACATTAGCATTGAGCATACGATATTGAGTATCTACTACTTTGACTTATCAAAGGTGCGGGTTTTTCGTCACCCAACGATCCAAGTATATTGGGTAGTGGTGATCATTATCTGGCGGTGCTAGGATTGCTATTATATTGAATCGTGCGCAAGGAGAGTCTCGTTTGATAACATCCTCAAGAGGAGCTCGAAACAAGTTTTTATTATTCGGAACCTAGCTAGTTGGAGTTTGATTACTCTATGAATAATAAATAAGAGTTTCTTGCTAAGTCCACTCTTGGAAATTAAAATATGTTAATTAATTAAGTCCATAGCAGACAATAATTAATTAATGGATATTTCTATCTTAAGCGCGGGAAATGAATTAAACAAATAAAAGGAAACCCGAAATACTTGTAATTTCGGATTTGGAAAGGCAGTGCAATATTACTTCTGTAGTGGCTGCTTGTAATATTCCAATATGAGCATGTATTAAATTGTGGGTTCAATTTAATTACTAGTTAATTGGGTGAGGCCATGTCCAAATTCTTCCTTAGATCCCTGACTGGGCCCAATATGTGACTTAATATAAATAGGAGAATAAAGGAGATAGAAAACACACCTTTTTTCATAACAAATTTCGTCCATCTCAGATTTGAGAGAGGATCGAAATTCTTCTCCTTCCGTGAGCGGATTTCTGTCTTCGTTATTTAAGTCCTAGTACACTGGTGAGATTTGCCCACACAAATATCAGTCTACAGTCCGGGACACCAGTCAGAAGATCCGAGGTCGAGTTCTGAAGATCTTCACGTGGAGAAGACGCAAACCATCTTCGATTCTTAAGTGAATCAACGAGGTAAATTGGCTAACTCCGTAGTATGCATGTTTTAGGGATTGTTTGATCTAAAGCATGATTATAATCAAGTTATGAGCATGATACGTGAGAAAATTACGCGAATAGAATTTGTCTAAATAATCAGCTAAATAGATCAAATTCATGTGATCGGTTTTTTATGCACGCCTCCGCTGTCAACCCCTTCACTATGTTATTCTACATGATTTTCAACATTTGCCCCATTCCTTGAAATTTTCGAAAATCTCCTATTAATTAGGAGAAGAAATTATTTTATAGATTTAATTGGTACTTTGTTTTGTTTCATTCCTTGAATTTAAATCCAATTAAATCTTACCATACCTTTCCTTAGCCTATTTAAATTAGAATTTAAATTATTTCCTTGTGGAAATAATCCCCCAAATTTTTGACCCCTTTCTTGTTTTTAAGGGAATTAATATTTTGTTCCCATTTTGTGGGATCTCTTCTATTCAAATAAATATCAAGTTAATTCCTATGCCTAATTCATTGGGATTTGAATATTTTTCTTTTATTTCTTCCCATATTACACGCCCCCTTCCTTTCCTACTTGGAGATTTTTGAATTGTCATGTTACCTTATTTATGGGATACTCAATATCTTTTTACCTATCTTGTGAGTATATTTCTCTTCAAGTAAATGCCAAATCAATTTCTATGCTAACTAAATAACCAAATTTTCGAAAATCCCTCCCCCACACTACACGCCTATTTTGTTTAATTGTGGGATTTATTCATTGACCTCTATTTTATTCTCCCATAATTTTAATTGTATTATTAAGTGTGGGATTTAATCTAGACTATTAAAAGAGAAAACCCTAACCCTAGCCCCCATTTTCAACGCCACCCTACCTCTCCCTCTCCTCCCACACGCCTCTCCCCCTCTCAATCACTCCTTCACAATTTCTTCGTTCTTGCTTCGCTTTGGAGTTGGAAACTCAAGGATTCATCGAAGAAATCAATCAACTGTCATTCCTACTGATGGTTTTCAAGAGAAAGGTATAATTTTTTATCCACCTTTCCCCTTCTTATCGTTGAATCCATGATTCATGAACCCCTCATGCATATAGTGAGTGGAGAATCTTAAATCTAAGAATTAATTGGTTGATGGTTACACAAGAATATATGTGTTTGTGCGCGCGTATGTACAAGTGTGTGTAAGTGTGTGGATGAATCGTTTGTGAATGTTATGTATGAAAAGGAAAGCATGGTTGTAATCTCGTTTTTGAAGCATGAATATGTGTTGGAAGCATGAATTTGTATGTGTGAATGTATGATAAACAAACTAGGGTTTGTGAATGTTGAGCATGAAAGTTGTTGTGTTCGGATGGTAGGTTCCGACTAGTTTTTGACCAGTCAAACGATCTTATTTTAACTTGAATTTTTAACTGGATGAAGATTTAAATGTCCTCTGTGTTGTGTCAAAATTTCAGCTTCATTTGATGACGTATGAATTTTTAACAAATTTTTCAAGTGAACTGCGCAGTCCTGCCTGAATATGTGTCTCGTCCAGTGAGTTTCGTTTTTGTTTTGACCGATCAAAAGATATGATTTTGGTGTGAAATTTTAACTGGATAAATCTTTATGTGTCTACTGTGTGGTGACCAAATTTTATCTTCATATAAGATCAGATGGAATTTTAATGATTTTTACAAAATGACTGCGTTGTTATGCCAGATTCTGGTTTTGTTGAAATGGTCTTTGTTGACAAGTTTTGGACGAATTACATGATACATGTGTGATTAAGGAACGTATCCTATGATGTGTTTATGTGTTTCTTGTTGATGTATGCTAGAGTGTTCGTTTCGTTTATGTTGGTGAACGTTTGGGACGGGCAATATAAGAAAACGATGAAAGGAACGATAGGGTATGCATGATAAATGTGTTGATGGAAAAACTGATCGTGTTATGGTGTTGACAAGGGTTGTTGTGCGTACGTGGGTACAAAGAGCAAGGGTTACATTACAGTTGTAAATTGTGTTTTATAAGCAAGCGATGTGGGCTTTCTTTTACTAAACTCTTTTATGTTTTCAAAAGTATGATTATGGTGTTATACGGGTGGTTTAAAGTGTTATGTCATGCCATGAATGTTTTGATGTTGAGATTGTTGCCTGATGCCTAGTTCGTTGAGCTTGCTCCGTTAGGCTATATGGCTATGTTAAACGAATTCGGGTCTGAGTAGGGCCGCAAATCCTATCAGGTTGTGTACACAGGTGGGATCGTGAGTCGTCCTTGCTAGTCGGCCAGTCTCGTGGGCGAAAAGTGTGGCCACACTTTTGTCGCACTATGGTATGAGGATGTGAATGTTTGATTGTTGAGAAAGTGGGGAGATTGTTTGCCTGAACAGGCTATGAAACTGTTTTTGTGATACTTGATGATATTTCTTTCTAAATGTAAAACTCGAGTTCACTATGGTATGTGCAGGTTGAGCAGTGATGTTGCGGCAGATGTTGAGTCGGGCTTTAAGAATTTATGGATGCGTCGTATTTGCATACATATGCGTCATCCTATGACTCCCTTTAGATAACTTATTTCCGCTGCTTGTTTGAATTTGTTTTTCTAAAAGTCTTTCATTTTACTCCATACTGTTTTATGATATTAAGTACCTTGAGACATTAATCTGCTGCTTAACCATGCAATACATTAAAATATTTTCTCTTGAAGTTTAGTCGAGCTTTGTGTTAAATGTCGTCTTTTATTATTTCCCCCATTTCTTCCCTGCTTCTTAGTTCCTCCCCTAGTCACGAGTTCCCCATCTTTACTATCCTTAGTAAGGGCGGCCGTGACATTAGGGGACATCTCCCTGTGGAGGGCAGGCCATGGCTAGTGGGAGACGACTTCAACATATCCCTGACCAATGATGAGAGACAGGGGAGTGAACCAGACAGACACATAGACATGATGGAGTTCGATGATGCAATTGAAGATTGCTAATTGATGGGCCGATCTTACATGGCATAGGGCAGGTCTTTGGGAGAGGTTGGATCGCATACTGATTCGGGAGCATTGGACATCGCTTTTCGCGAAGACTAGGGTGACACATTTGGCAAGATTTAGCTATGATCATGCCCCGCTAGTAGTGAGATGTCAGTTGTTCTCTGTTCAGACTACGAGGCCGGCTTTCAGATTTCAGAACATGTGGGTGAGGCACGAGACTTTCAAGAGTGAGATTGTCAGAGTTTGGGAGGCAGGGACATGATATAATGGTATAATGAACCTCCAATTCAAGCTTATCAGAATTAAGAAGTTCCCGAAGGTCTGGAACAGAGCGGTGTTTGGCAACATCCACCAGAACCTGAAGAATGCTAAGGAGGCAGTTCTAGAGGCCCGGATCTTATATGATAGCGTGCCCACACCAGCACACAGAGCCGGCCTTAGCAGAGTCTCTGCGGAACTCTTAGTCATGACCAAGATGGAAGAAGGCTACTGGACGCAGAAGGCGGCAGTTAGATGGGCAGCAGATGGAGAGAGGAACTCCAAGTCCTTCCATGGTTGGGTCAGGCAGAAGAGAGTGAAGTTGAGGATACACATGATCGAGGCGGGGGGGAGGTGCTGACTGAGGAGACAGAGATCAGGAACTCGGTGGCCACCTTCTTCTAGACCTTGCGCAGCCAGACCTGACTGAGCAGCTCTTGACATCTAATGTTGGAGACCTTGCGCAACCAGACCTGGCACTTATTCACAACCTCCCAGACTCAGTGCACCAGGATGCCTTGTGTTCAGTACCACAGAAGATGGACGTTCGGGATGCGGTGTTTGGTATCATTGGAGATAGTGTGTCCGGACCGTATGGGTTTTCTTCATTGTTCTTTCAGCATTGTTGCCACATTATAGGGAGTTATGTGATTGCAGCCATTGGGGACTTCTCAGTGGGGCGTTCATGCCTCGGAGCTTCACGGCGACCATGATCATTCTCATACCGATGAAACCGAACCCAGTCATGTGGGGAGGATACAGACCGATTAGCCTTTGTAATGTCACGAACAAGATCATCACAAAGATCTTAGCCTCGAGACTTGCACCTTTGCTCCCTCTTGTCATCGCGTCGAATCATAGTGGATTCATCAAGGGCCGCCTCCTTAGTGACAATGCCCTGTTTGCGCAGGACCTGATTAATGACCTGGGAAAGAAGCTATCGAGCAGAGGGAGGTCGCCCAATCTGGCCCTCATGTTAGACATGGCGAAGGCGTATGATAGAGTGCAGTGGCCTTTCTTGTTGAAGGTTCTTGAGAAGATGGGATTCTCGCCTACTTAGGTGGGTATGATTAGTAGATGCATCTCGTTGTGCTGGTTCTCTATTTTGGAGAATGGTGGTCCGTCAGGCTTCTTCCAGTCCTCCAGGGGGTTGACGCAGGGGGACCGTTATCGCCTTCCCTCTTTGTGCTGGCGGCAGACTACCTCTCGATGGTGAGATGGTTTACAGATGCCGCAAGAAAGCACTAGTTATTACTCATCTTTCCTATGCAGACGACATCATCATTTTTTTGAGAGCACATAGGGAGGCGGTAGAGAAGCTGGTGGGATGTCAGAACCACTACATAGCCGTGTCCGGTCAGATGGTGAATAATGGGAAGACTCACTTATACTTGGTGGATGAGTACATGGAGTTTGCTGACACAGTGGAGAAGGTTGGAGGGTTCTAGAGAGGAGTTCTGCCCTTCACATACTTGGGAGTGCCGATATTTCGAGGGGCGAGTACGTGGAGTTTGCTGATTAACAGCATGCTTGCCGCCATTCCCCTGCACATTCTATAGGTTATGAGCCGCCTGATTGGCTTTCTTGATGAGTTGGAGCGGATCTTAGCTAGATTTTTCTAGGGCACATTCCACTGTGGGGGAGAAGAAGAAGTTGCATTGGATCTCATGGAGACAGATCTGCTTACCTGTTGATGAGGGTGGTTTGGGTATTCGGTGGTTCAGGGAGGTAGCAGTGGATTTTGGGTTCAAGCTGTGGTGGAGACTTATCGCTTAGGATTCTCTCTGGGCCCAGTTCATGATCCAGAAATACAGTATCCTCCCTTGTCATTTGCATACATCTCCTTATTGGTCACATGATAGTCCTACTTGGCGTCGTTTGCATCGTATTTGGTCATTCATGCATGATTATATTCGTTGGTCCTTGGGTGAGAGGAAGATCAGCTTCTGGGATGTTGTTTGGCTTGGGGCTAGCCTTTTCCGGAGTCTGTGCGTCCTGGGATATGGTCCTCTTCAATCTCAGGCCGTTGCATCATACTGGCATGAGCATGCATGGGATGAGGATATGCTGCATTGCTTGTCTTTCAGGTTAGGCGTACCTCTCGATGCGATCGACTAGATTAGAGCCACGACGATGGAGTTGGGGGCGAAGGATGTGAGGCGCTGGAGTCTGACTAGCCATGGCGAGTTCACTGTGACCTCAGCCTGGGAGAGCATCCGGACGAGACTGCCGAAGCAGGAGATTTTTGGGTTGATTTGGAATGGTGGATTAACTCCCACCATCTCGGTGTTCATTTGGAGGTTGTTGTTTGGTAGATTCCAATGGATGAGAAGTTGCAGAGGCGGGGTATTGAGTTAGCTTCTAGATGTCAGTGTTGTCTGTCTCCTTTTGAGTCTTTCAGTCATGTCTTTCTTTCGAGTCAGTCGGCGATTTCTGTGTGGGAGTATTTCGATACCTTCCTCGCACACACGGATTCATACGAGCACTGATATTGCACTTAGACTAGGTCACTGGCGGAGGTCCTCGTTCTCTAGGGCCCCCGCCATGCACATTAGTTTTCTTGTTCCTTGCTTGATCGTTTAGTTCCTTTGGACGAAGAAGAACGACTGCAAGCATCGCGGTCGGCCTTTCCGTCATACTCATGTTATTTGGTAGGTCACTCATCACCTGCATACGTTCGTGCTAGCCAGCAGGATCGCCCCTATTCACTGGAGGGGATGTTCGTCGTCGGTTGATTTCATGCATTCTTCTCCTAGACAGCGTGTTCTGCATTCGCTCATGGTCCTTTGGCATCCCCTGATGCCCCTTGGGTGAAGTTGAACACTGATGGAATCTTCTCTACTTCGACATTAGAGGTGGGAGAGGGAGGATTGGTTCGTGGTTCTGATGGAGGCCTTCTGCGGGCTTTTTGTTCTCCAGTTGCTGCTTCTTCGAGCTTTGAGGCAGAGCTTTTGGCTCTTATTCGGGGTTTGGAGATGGATATGGAGTTTTCTACACACATTTGGATAGAGCTAGACTCAGCAGCTTTGGTTACCTTGCTGTCATCTGGAAAGCTTGGCTCTGCGGATCTTAGACATCATATGGCTTTGATCCGAAGTATGACTTCTCAGTGGCAGGTTCGATTCTCACACATCTACAGAGAAGGAAACTGTGCTGCCAACTTTCTTGCCCCGACGTACTATGATTCAATCTCTGCGCCTCGGTACTTGAAGGCACTTGTTAGGATGGACCAGATGGGATATCCTAACTTCCGCTTCCGACATAGAGATGTGGATTGATCGTGTTCTCTTGGTAGTTCTTATTGCTACATAATGGTTTCTTCCATTTATTTATTTAGTTTCTAGTTTATCTTTGATAGCATGGGGGAGCCCGACTTGTGGGACCTCCAGTTTACTTTCTCATGTTCTTGGTTTGGATCCTAGTCACTTTTGGGCTAGGATCTTGGTTTGGAACGTTATATTTTAATTTTATTCACGGGTTGGGGGTCTGCCTAAACCCACCGCCCATACTGAGTGTTTTTTTTATTAAAAACAAAACTTATAAAGTTTACTCTCTTATTCTGCATAGGAAGAGAATGACATTTTAAGAGTACAAAAAGACTGAATTTGGTGTTTTGCGTTGAAGGTAATTTAGCAATTACTTACCATTAGAATAATAACTTAATATGTGTCCAGAGCCTTTGTCCTAGCGACAAGGAGCTTAGACATTATTGCATGAGGTGCCGAGTTCGAGCCCTCTTGACATCAGTTGTAATTTCCTCCTATCTATAGTATAGGAGTTTATTTGTAATTTTCTCCCTTATGTAGGAGTTAATTTTTTTTAAGAATAATAACTTAATATGTATGCTATACTTTAATTATTGTCCACTAAAGTTCACTCTCATATTCTGTACATGAAGTGAATGGTTTTTCTGAGTACAAAAAGACTAAAACCGAAGCTATGCAATTAATGTAATTTAAAAATTTCTTGACATATATGTCATACTTTGCTAATATTTATGATAATGTGATCAATTGGGTTCAATATAGGTGTTTGTAGAAAACATAAGCTAATTCAGAAGTTAAATAATTTACTTTGCATGATTTGTATGTTTTTAAATTGATTGATGCATGCTTGTGTTAGAGTTTGTATACTAGAAATCACCTTTCGAGTGATTGAATACTGTAAAACTCTATATGTTATTTTTCAAAGGAATGAAACAGATTATTTTTGCCATAATGTTGTTATGTTTTACATTTAATGGATGTTTATTGCATATTTAAATGTATAAGCAACGTAACAAAGTCTAAGTCTTTGTTGTAGTAGACAGGTTGTGGGCGTCGTCCGCTTTAAGGTAACACGGTCAGTTCTGAACAAAGAAAAATAAGAATTTCACAACCTAGATAGGCCTAGACTACCTATCGTGAAATGTTGCAATGTCAGTCCGCATATTTCTATGCCTTACTGAAATAAGATGACATTGGTGTGGTATAGCACTGA
Organism: Salvia splendens; assembly: GCF_004379255.2. NCBI lineage: Eukaryota > Viridiplantae > Streptophyta > Magnoliopsida > Lamiales > Lamiaceae > Salvia > Salvia splendens. The sequence continues at coordinate 18,837,607 of NC_056039.1, forward strand.
ATTGGATCTAACAGCAAGACGAGTCTTTATGCTATGTACTTAAAGACGAGGTCTTGATAATTAATTTCTTAATCAATGTACGTTAGCATTGAGCATACGGTATTGATTATGCACTACGTTGACTTACCAAAAGGTGCGGGTTTTTCGCAACCCAATAATCCTGGTATATTAGGTAGTGGTGATTAATATCTAGCGGTGCTAGGATTGCTATTATGTTGAATCGTGCTCGATGTGAGTCTCGTTTAATAACATCCACAAGAGGAGTTCGAAACAATGTTTTATTATTCGGAACCTAGCTAGTTGGAGCTTGATTACTCTATGAATAATAAATAAGCGTTTCTTGTTAAGTCCACTCTTGGAGATAATAATATGTTAATTAATTAAGTCCATAGCAAACATTAATTAATGAATAGATGTTTCTATCTTAAGCACGGGAAATAAATGATAAACAAATGGAAACCCGGAATACTTGTAATTTCAGATTTGGATGGGCAGTGCAATATTACTTCTGTAGTGGTTGCTCGTAATATTCCAATATAAGCTTATATGAAATCGTAGGTTCAATTTAATTAGTGAAAAGCTAATTGGGGGAGGCCATATCCACATTCTTCCATAGATCCCTTACTGGGCCCAATATGTGACTTAATATAAATAGGAGAATAAAGGAGACAGAAAAAAACGAGATTTATTTTAAAAAAAATTCGTCCCCCTCTCCTTCAAGTAGAGGGACGATTTTTGCTCTCCTCCATGAGCAGAATCCGTCTTCTTTATTTTAGTCCTAGTACTCTGGTGAGATCAGCCCTCACTAATATCATATTACAGTCCAGGAACCAGTCAGAAGATCCGTGGTTCAGTACTCAAAATCTTCACGTGGAGAGGGCGCGAGCTATCTTTGATTCTTCAGTGAATCAACGAGGTAAATTGGCTTACTCCGTAGCAAACATGTTTTAGGTGTTAATTGCGCTAAAGTATGTTTAAATTCAAGTTATGAGCATGACACATGTGAGAATTACGCGAATAGAATTTGTTTAAATAATCTGCTAAATAGATCAGAATTGTTATGTGATCCGTTTAAACGCACGCTTCCGCTGCCAACCCCTTCAATTGGTATCAGAGCCAGTCTTTGGCTCTGATTATTTGGATTTAAATTTCGCGAAATTCATGTATGCATGTGTTATTTAATTGCGAAGCATGTTCTTGGTGTTTTTGTTTATATTTTATGCATGATGAACTCAAGAACTATCGAATCAAAGAACTAGAATTTTTCGATCGTTCGAGACGTGCGATCCGTCGGCGCTCGCGCCGATACAGATCGCACCACGCGTGATCGAGAGAGGGTTGTCGATTGAGTGGGAGCCGAGGGTTAATGATCATGGGGCGACGCGCAGACGAACAAGGGCTCGTGCGCGCCGCCGACCAAGACCAAACCCTAGGCGGCACCCGCACCAAGGTCGATGCATAGTGGATGGCGCGGTGTAGCGGTTAGACCGAGAACACACCGAGACACCGAGACGCCGAGCCCCAACCCTAGGCGGAAGGTCCCGACTGTTAGCCCCAGACTAGGCCGAGAGCGACGCGCCCCATGGCCGAGACGGGTGGGAGCGGTGGATCGAGCCTGGCCGAGACGGGTCATCGCTGCTGGCCGAGGATCGCGGCACCCGACGAGCCAGGGCACCAAGACGGAGTCAGCGGCTGGCCGAGAGAGGTGACGCCTGTGCGCATCTCGCTTGCCGAGAGCTGCTGAGACACCGACAAGCCGTTGTGCAGGCCAAAAGGCCGAGAGCATGCGCACACCTGTGTGCTGCTGGCCGAGACGCAATGTGCGTCGGATTCTGGTGACAAACTCATCGGATATTCGTTGTTCATCGATCGTGCAAACCTCGTGCGATGAGATATCGACGATGGATTATTTTAATTTTTATTTAATTCATTAATTAAAGGATATCATTAAAATATTTTTATTTAATCGAAATAAAATATTTTGGGAAGATTTCCCTAGATTTTAGGAATATTTGAATTATTGACTATATCTATGGAAATAAATAATATTATTTTGATTCCTAGATGATATGGACAAGAATAATTTAATAGTTTCCTATATTTATATATCTAGAATCCTTACAAGGATAGATATATAGGAATACATTAAATAATACAATAATATAATTTCTCTTCCTTATCTTGAACATGGATATAATATGAATTTAATATTTCATGTCTAATTAAGATTTAAATAATTCCTTTATTTGAAAATATCTTATAGAAGACATGAATAAGAATTAAATTCTAGAACAATTAATTTCCTAAAGTAGGATACTTAAAGATAACGAAAGATTTAATTATCTAGTCAATTAAATGCCAATAAAATTTAATTAAGCCTTTATCTGCCTCAAGGCTAAGGATAATTAAAGAAAAACCATAACCCAAATATCTAAGCTATAATTACGAACTTAATGTTTGTATATGGTCTCCATCGATTGGTATGCAATTTTGTGAAGCTAATTTCTAATATTATCGCCACCCATTATGTGGGGACAATAATCCTAAGAAATAGTAAGTTCATGAGGGCGGACTTCTCAAATATAAATAGTATGAACTGGAATGTGGTTTCCAATATTATCGCCACCCATTATATGGGGACAATAATCCTAAGAAACTACGAGATTCATGAGTTCACACAAAATTTATGAGATAGCTTGATTTTATTAGCAGCACATGAACATTGTTATGGGAGTGTGTTGTAGAAATAAGATACTATAATGCTAAATCTGGTGGTCTTGCTTAGGCAACATTAGGTGACCATGTCATTATGTGGTCTCTATACTATTCGTCGGTATTGTGACCAGTAAAATTGTAAAATTTTAATGCGTATTGACCTCTTATGGAGGGTACAAAATTTTAATTTTACATTGTAAGAATTTTGAAAATTTTTATGGTTAATCTACTCAAACTTCTTACATAAGTTTATGACAAATAGTAAATATTATGTTTTACAGTGCAAACTAAATCGTCAAGATGTCATTCAATCCTCTTTCTGCAATTCTTAAAGAAAACAAACTTGAGGGCCAAAATTACATAAAATGGAAACAAAATTTGGACATCGTTCTCACAGCTGAAGAGTACAATTTTGTGCTCACAACCCCACGACCTCCAGTGCCGGCGGCCAACGCCGCGACAGGAGTCAGAGATGCGCATAGACGGTGGCATAAGGCAAATGAGATGGCTAAGTGTTACATGGTGGCTTATATGTCTTCAGTACTCAAGCATCAGCATTCTGCCATAACGACTACTACCGAGATCATGTAAAATCTCACAAATCTTTTTGGTACTCAGAATCGAACGGCCAAGTCTCAGGCCTTTCGGAGTATCATGACGAAGACCATGAAGGAAGGCACATCTGTGTGGGACCATGTCCTCGAGATGATGGACCACCTCAACCAGATTGAGGTTTTGGGAGGGACGATCGATCCCGAGTCCTAAGTAACAATTCACCTTCAGAGTCTTCCCCCTAACTTCCAGCAGTTCGAGCTCAACTTCGAGATGAATAAAAGGAACTACACCTTGGCAGAATTGTTGACTGAACTTCAGTCGGCAGAGGACCTTATGGTTCAGGCTAAGGTAACTATGCTTAGTTTGGCGCATCATTCCTCTGGCTCTAAGCTTGGCGCAGGAAAGAAGAGAACGCCGAACCAAGTTGTGGCTAAGAGTGCTAAGGGAAAGAAGAAGAGGAAGGCTAACAAGAAGCCTTCGGGGAAGTGTTTCAAGTGTGGAGAGAAGGGGCATTGGAAGCCAGACTGTCCTAAAAAGAGCAAGGCTACAAGTATGCACCAAGCTCTAGTAGTCGAGTCATGTTTGACTTCGGCATCTACTTACACTTGGATTATTGACACAGGAGCTACTGATCATATTTGTTTTGATCCTGACTTAATGCAGGTGTAAAGACGGTTATATGACAATGAGATCAAAGTCCAGCTGGGCGACGCTACTAAAGTGGGTCGTTGCAGTGGGAGATGTTTTTTTGCGTTTTAGTAGTGATAGATTTTTTATTTTGAAGAATGTTTTGTTGATACCTTCTTTTAGAAGAAATTTAATTTCAGTTTCTAAATTGGTTTTTGATGGATATTCAATTTCATTTAATGACAATTGTGTTATTAAGAAAGATGGTTCATATATCTGTCGTGGTATCATGGAAAACAATCTATACATAGTTACATCTACACAGTTTAATAATCGCAAATCAGAACTCAATACAACATCAAAAATTTCAATGAAAAGAAAAGCACCTTCAAGTTCAATGAACGAAACGTACTTATGGTACCTTAGACTTGGTCATGCCAATGAAAGGAGGATCCATTCTCTTGTGGAACAAGTCCTTATTAAAGGTCTAGAGAAGGAACCTTTTCATAAGTGTGAATCATGCTTAGAAGGCAAGATGACCAAGAAGTGTTTTAAGACTAAGGGAAATAGGGCCAAGGAAGTACTTGAGCTCGTTCATACTGATGTATGTGGACCAATGTCAACAGGGGCAAGAGGTGGTTTTCGATACTTCATCACTTCTATTGATCACTTCTCGAAAATCGGATATGTCTATTTGATGCGCCACAAGTCTAAATCTTTTGACAAGCTCAAAGAGTTTAAGGCATATGTGGAGACGTATCACGGAAAGAGAGGCGAATACCTCAGTGCTGAGTTTTTGGACTACTTATCGGTGGCGGGAATTGAATCCCAACTAACCGCGCCAGGCACACCCAAGCATAACGGCGTGGCTGAAAGAAGGAATAGGACCTTGTTGAACATGGTCCGGTCAATGATGAGTTTTGCACGGCTACCTATTTCGTTCTGGGGACATGCCTTGCTCTCTGCAAGTCATATTTTAGACAACTTACCGTCAAAATCCGTACCTACTACTCCTTATGAGTTGTGGACTGGGCGCAAGCCTAATCTAGCACATCTCAATATTTTGGGTTGCCCGACTCATGTATTGGAAAAGGATCCAACTAAGCTAGGATCAAGGACGGATGTATGTGTGTTTATAGGGTACCCTAGAGGATCGAAAGCTTATGAATTCTATAGTCTCTGAGACAAGAAAGTCATTGTGAATACTCATGTGACATTTTTAGTGGAATATTATATAATGAATCATAAACCCAGCAGTGAAGTGGCTCTTGACGAGCTAACTTCTGTCACAAGTTCCATTAACCAAGAACTTGTACCTACTATACAAATAATTCCCGAAATTTCAACTTCTACTCCAAGTATTGTAGTGCCGCGCCGCAGTGGGAGGGTCTCTCATGAGCCCGATAGATACATTGGTTTGGGGAATCTATGGATCACTCCTCGACAGCAATGTATTAGATCGCTGGAACTTTGCAGAGGCGCGGGCAGATGTCGATCATTGCGAATGGGTGAAAGCAATGGATTCGTAACTACAATCTATGATAGACAAAGACATCTACTATTTGTCCGTCCTACCCGAAGGCTGTACTGCCATTGGGAGCAAGTGGACATACAAGCGTAAACGTGGACCCGATGGATGAGTTAAAGTCTTTAAGGCAAGACTAGTGGCCAAGGGGTATACACAAAGGGAAGGTGTCGATTACGACGAGACCTTCTCCCCGGTGGCAATGCTCAAATCGATCCGGATACTATTGTCTATAGCAATTTACATGGATTGGGATGTGTGGCAGATGGATGTTAAGACTGCATTCTTGAACGGGAGTCTTGAGGAGACCATCTACATGTAACAACCCGAAGGATATGCCGTGAAGGGCAAGGAACACATGGTTTGGAAGCTTAAGAAGGCCATTTATGGCCTCAAGCAAGCATCTAGATCATGGAACCAGTGTTTCGATCAGACTGTGAATAAGTTTGGATTAGAAAAGTGCCCTAATGAAAGCTGCGTTTATAAGAAGGTTGAAAAGGGGAATGTTGTGTACTTAGTTTTATATGTAGATGACATTCTTCTAATTGGAAACAATAAAAAGATGTTGTCATCAGTACGCGGGACACATCCTCAGGATCAAGGTTCTTAGGAATCGTGAAAAGAGGATGATGTGCTTATCTCAAGAACCCTACCTCAATACTGTACTTAGACGTTTTAGCATGCAAGATGCCAAGAAAGGTTTCTTACCTTTTAGACATGATATCCATCTATCTCAAGAGATGTGCCCCAGAACACCATCTAAGATAGAAGAGATGAGAAGGATTCCATATGCTTCGGCAGTTGGAAGTCTCATGTATGTTATGCTTTGTACAAGGCATGATATTTGCTTTGTTGTTGGCATGGTGGCAAGATATCAGTCGAATCCGGGCCAAGGACATTGGACTGCCGTAAAGAACATACTCAAGTACCTTAAACGGACTAAGGACTATGCTCTAGTTTACAATGCAGCCGAGCTCTGTCCTTTGGGATATTTAAGACTCGGGAAAATCTACTTCTGGATATGTGTTGACTTTAGAAGGTGGAGCCGTAATTTGGAAGAGTGTGAAGCAGAAATGCATCGCGGACTCGACCATGGAAGCCGAGTATGTGGCCGCTTCGGAGGTTGCAAAAGAGGTTGTATGGTTCAAGAATTCCATATGGATTTAGGTATGGTTACGAATCTTCCCAAGAGCATCACCATTTATTGTGACAATTCTAGTGCTGTGGCAAACTCGAAAGAACCAAGAGCTCACAAAGCGAGCAAACACATAGAGAGAAAGTATCATATCATTAGAGATATAGTGCAGAGAGGAGACATACAAGTGGTCAAGATTGCGTCAGAGAAATCCTTGGTTTGGATCCTAGACACTTTTGGGCTAGGATCTTGGTTTGGAACGTTATATTTTGATTTTATTCACAGGTTGGGGGTCTGCCTAAACCCCTCGCCCGCACTGGGTGTTTTTTATTAAAAAAACATATAAAGTTTACTCTCTTATTCTACATAGGAAGAGAATGACATTTTAAGAGTACAAAAAGACTGAATTTGGTGTTTTGTGTTAGAGGTAATTTACTCACCATTAGAATAATAACTTAATATGTATGCAATACTTTAATACTAATAGATTGCAATCTGACCTTTTTTAAGTTTTAAATTGTACTCTGAATTTTTTCAACATCTCTGTAATTATTTTCCACTAAAGTTCACTCTCATATTATGTACAGGAAGTGAATGGTTTTTTTGAGTACAAAAAGACTAAAACCGAAGCTACGCAATTAAGGTAATTTAAACATTTCTTGACATATATGTCATACTTTGCTAATATTTATGATAATGTGAACAATTGGGTTCAATATGAGTGTTTGTAGTAAACATAAGCTAATTCTGAAGTCAAATAATTTACTTTGCATGATTTGTATGTTTTTATATTGATTGATGCATGATTGTGTTAGACTTTGTATACTAGAAATCACCTTTCGAGTAATTGAATAACGTAAAACTCTATATATTATTTTCCAAAGGAATGAAAGAGATTATTTTTGTCATAATGTTGTTATGTTTTACATTTAATGGATGTTTATTGCATATTTAAATGTATAAGCAACGTAAAAAAAGTCTAAGTCTTTGTTTTAGTAGACCGGTTGTGGGCGTCATCCACTTTAAGGTAACACGGTCAGTTCTGAACAAAGAAAAATAAGAATTTCACAACCTAGACAGGCCTAGACTACCTATCGTGAAAGGTTGCAATGTCAGTCTGCATATTTCTAAGCCTTACTGAAATAAGATGACATTGGTGTGGTATAGCACTGCATTGGATCTAACAGCAAGACGAGTCTTTATGCTATCTACTTAAAGACGAGGTCTTGATAATTAATTTCTTAATCAATGTACGTTAGCATTGAGCATGCGGTATTGATTATGCACTACGTTGACTTACCAAAAGGTGCGGATTTTTTGCAACCCAAGAATCCTGGTATATTGGGTAGTGGTGATTAATATCTAGCTGTGCTAGGATTGCTATTATGTTGAATCGTGCGCGAGGTGATTCTCGTTTGATAACATCCACAAGAGGAGCTCGAAACATGATTTTATTATTCGGAACCTAGCTAGTTGGAGTTTGATTACTCTATGAATAATAAATAAGTGTTTCTTGCTAAGTCCACTCTTGGAGATAATAATATGTTAATTAATTAAGTCCATAGCAGACATTAATTAATTAATGGATGTTTCTCTCTTAAGCACGGGAAATAAATGATAAACAAATGGAAACCCGAAATACTTGTAATTTCGGATTTGGATGGGCAGTGCAATATTACTTCTGTAGTGGCTGCTCGTAATATTCCCATATAAGCTTATATTAAATTGTGGGTTCAATTTAATTAGTAAAATGCTAATTGGGAGAGGCCATATCCAAATTCTTCCATAGATCCCTGACTGGGCCCAATATGTGACTTAATATAAATAGGAGAATAAAGGAGACAGAAAAAAATGAGATTTATTTTAAAAAAATTTCGTCCCCCTCTCATTCAAGCAGAGGGACGAATTTTGGTATCATCCATGAGCAGAATCCGTCTTCTTTATTTAAGTCCTAGTACTCTGGTGAGATCAGTCCACACTAATATCAGATTACAGTCCGAGAACCAGTCAGAAGATCCGTGGTTTAGTACTCAAGATCTTCACATGGAGAGGGCGCGAACTATCTTCGATTCTTTAGTGAATCAACGTGAATAGAATTTGTCTAATTGCACTAAAGCATGTTTAAATTCAAGTTATGAGCATGATACATGTGAGAATTACGCGAATAGAATTTGTCTAAATAATCTACTAAATAGATCAGAATTATTATGTGATCTGTTTGAACGCACGCTTCCGCTGCCAACCCCTTGAGCTTGCAATATATGAGCACGCTTTACTGATATTTAAAACTTTGTGATCAGTTTGGTCTCAATATGGATGTTAAATGCTAATTTACTTTGCATTAAAGATGAGATTTTTAGTTAAAGAATAAAACGGTGGTGAATGTGATATATAGATGTTATACGCCTCGTATTTAGTGTCTCAATAGATTCTCCTCATTGTTACTGGCTAAAATCAGTTACATGAATCTGCAACAAAAAAAGATACAAAAATTACTATTTATAATATAATACTCCATCCGTCCACGAAAAATAGAGCACATTTTCTATATTTTGTTGTCCACGAAAAATAGAGCACATTTAAAAAAAGAAAGTTTCCAACAACATCTCTCTTACTTTTTTCCCTTCTCTTATATTAATAATATGGGTCCCACATTCCACTAACACTACTTCTCTCTTACTTATTTCTCTTCTCTCTTACTTTACCAATTCCACATTAAAACTTGTGTCATTCACAATGTGTCATATTTTTCGTGGACGAATGGAGTATAAGATATCTTAAGATACATACCTCATTTGCAGAAACAACATCAGAAACTTTATTTCCTAATAGTTGGGTAGCCTCTTAGTCCCAAAGAATGATTCTTCCGCAGCTTTGAAAAGTCTAGCTATTTCCTAAAAGCTCTTATATGAAAACATGCAAAATTGGAATTTACAGTCAGTCACTTAAAAACTTTCTGTTTTAGGAATCATGGTAAGCCTATATTGGTATCTGGTAGACTCATTTATGAGATTGTTTGCCCTCACAAAAATCCTAATGAAGAAAATCCCTCATTCCCTAAGTTGAGAACCAACTTTCTAGCATGAATTTTTTGTAGATAATGCTTGGATCCTGGTGCCCTATAAAGAAAAATAAAAATAAAAACTTTTGAAAAAAGACTTCGGTTATATATAAAACTGATCTTTTAAAGCCTCTTGTTTCATTTAGATTGTTTATTATAATATTGATTTTTTTGTTTATAAATTTAGTTTTAGCATCTCCTAAAATTAGTAAACGTACCATACGATCATGGTAATGAAAGGTGCCATTACTTCAGTTGGTGCTTTCTACCACAAAAAAAAATTCAAAAACCACTCATTTATTTAATGTATATGCAGTATTTGAAGCAATTAATGTTTTGTGCAAAGGTGATGATATGAATCAGAAAAGAAAAAAAGAAACAAATATATCTAGAATGGAGAGTGAAGAAGCATAACAAAACAGAGAAAGAATAGATACTGAGAGAGAGAGGGTATGAAGAGCATGAATTAGGGTAGAAATAAGAAACTGGACTATTAGTCTGAGGATTCCTTTACTGATTTTGGTTGAGAGAGTAAATAAAAGACAGTGTGAGTGTTAAGAGAGGGGTATTTATAGGACTCCCATCTTCAGAATGCAAGTTAAAAAGATGCATCTTCCCCATAAAAACATAATCATTAGAGACTTTTAAGATAATAATAAGATAAAAATATTAGAAAGTATTATCAGATAACAATAAATACATTAAAAAAATCTTTTACAATTAGTAGAACATAATATTTAACCAATAATAATCTAAAAATAGCATGTGAAATATTAATATTGCCATTTATATTATAATATTAACACTAATATCAACACTTGTGAAACATTGCGTAAGATTCTGCCCAATTACTTAATCTTATAAGATTGTGCATTTATTTAAGGCTCATTACATTATTGCATTTATTAACTTATTAACTTATTTATGTGTTATATACAGGGAAATTATAAGATGAAAAACTAAACCCAAAAACCAAGAAGCCACCCCTCTCACCCTTCTCTCTGCAGAAAAAGAAATAGTAGTACACCATAGATAACACAAACACAACCATCACACTCACACACCTCCTACAAATGACACAACAAACGTGGGAAGTTAGAACCTACTCTACCAGATCAGCAATACATCAAATAAACAATATACCAAGGTAAAAACAAAAGGTATAAAACTCTTTGTATGCCTTAGAGCATCTGTAGCGGCGTCTTGTTGCGGGCTCGGTCTCGTCCCGGCGAGATGAGACCGCAGCGAGACGCCTCTGCGGATGCTCCGTCTCGTCACATAGCTCGTGGAGGAGGGGCGGGATGCGGGCTATCTCACCATGCGCATCGGCCACGTGGCGAGCAGCGGTTAGTGCGTGACGCCCACTCCTGGCTGTGCGAGTGGGCGTCGATTAGGGCTATTTTAATTTTTTTTTAAATATAAATAAAAAAAATCGACCTTTTTTTTGCCGTTATTTTTTTACCATTTTTTTTTCTTTTTTCTTTTTTGTCACATTCATCTATAAATAACACTACACACACACACAATTCCCCCACCATTTTTTCCACACAAACACTATATCATCTCTCTTTCCTCTTCAATTTCTGCAAAAAATGTCTGGTGAAGGAAACTCCGGCGGCGAGGGTGGCGGCTACGACTGGAACGAGTTTGTCGACTAGGGGGCATGTAAATTATTTTCGGTGCTTCCGGTTCCGGTTCATCGCCGAGCACCCAAGGCTCGGCGACGCCGGCGTACCAAACACCATCTTTTACAGTTGATGCATACTATCGTCCTCCTCCCTTGGGGATGAGGAGCTCGCAAACGTAGGGATTATCCCAAATTAGGGGGGATATTCCGGAGGAACCCACTCTGGAGGCGATGGATCTGTTCGACGCTTGGATCAGTACGTCGAACGATCCCATCATCGAGAATCAACAAAACCGCAAGGTTTTTTGGGTCACCGTTGTATACAACGCATATAAACCTAGGGGGGCCTTCCGCCGCAACCTGAAGATGCTTCGCGCTCATTTTGAGCGAGCCGACAGAGAGGTTAAAAGATTTTGTGGGATCTACAAGAGGGAAGCAGAGCAATACCAAAGCAGAGTCAGTGGATCCGACATTCTGAGAGCGGCTTTGTGAATCTTCAAATCCGACACCGGGAATGATTTCAAATTTTCCAATGTTTGGGAGGCGGTCAAACATCTTGATAGATGGGCTGGCGGTGTCGATTCCAGCTTGGGCTCGATCTCAAAACGCACGAAGCATACGGTGGGTGGCCAATACTCGTTTAGTGAGAGAGGGGAAGGCAACGCCTCACAAGAGGTTGAGTTCCCGACATCCGATGCAGGGGGCTCCTCCGGTACACGACGTCGGCCGCAAGGGAACAAGACGGCGAAGGCGGCTAGAGGGAGGGGGAGGGGCCGAGGCGAATCAAGCCAGGCGGGCTCCCAAGGGCCGCCTTCCTCCCTAATGTCCATGTACTTCACCGCCACGATGGCTGACACTTCCCGCATGACGCCTCCCCAATATCAAGCCCATCTTGCTGGCATTTAGTATCTAGCAAATCAACTTGGTATTTCGCCTCCACCTAGCTTGAGGGCACCGCCACCGTCTTCGGGGGATGATTCACCGGTGGGGTAGTTTTTATAATTTAAGGGTGCAATTTTTAATTTCTAGTATTTTAAATTATGTCTTTTTATTTTTTTAGGATTTTAATTATGTGTTTTTTTATTTTCTTAGGATTTTAAATTATAATTTTCTTTTATTTAATGAAGTGTGTTTTTATTAATTGAATTTGTTAGAAATAAAAAAAATGAAATTGAATGATAGTTAAGGGATGAGATGGTTAAGAGATGTAGGGATGCAGGCGTTGTCTCTTAGTTAATAGATGGAGTAAAAATTGCAGTGGGGTCCATGAATAGTGAAGGGATGAGACGGTTAAGAGACACGGATGTGGATGGCCTTATGGTTCCACATTATTCTCTCTTTCTCTCTTAGCTTAGATATTCTAAATTTGTGTTGATATTCTCTTTTGTACTACTGATTTCATAATGCGGCTTCATAAATAATTTCAAACATATACATAATAGGTTTTAAATACACATTATTTAACTTTGTTCAATGAGATCTTGCATTGTAAACATATGTATTAATTGCTATTGATTTACTGGAGTGATTTTTGTATTTAATAAGCGCGCTCTCTCTGTTCTTACATATGAATACTAAATATATTAGTGATCTTTGTTTAAATATATTAGTGATCTTTGTTCATGTCTTAATTGAATTGGAAATATCAAATATGAATCTCTCTCTATTTGTTGGAAACTCCATAGTGTTATGAATATCTCTCTCCACCTCTCTCTCCCTGTCTTATTTTTCATGGTTTATAATTCTGATTTTGTTCTTCTAAGTCTCTTGTTTTTAATCTTGTAAAGATGTGATTTATTCTCATCGTGATAACAGAGGTTAAATATTGTGATTTTTAATGTTAAGGTATTGAATTAGAAACACCTAAAAGATGACTCTGATGTTTGGAATAGTAGAATAGATTTATGTATTAGAATAAAATAGTAATATTGGTTTATAAAACCTATCCAGCCTAAGACAAATAGGCTGCATCATGCACACAACAATTTTCGAAATATGGCCAAAATCAGCTAAAATGTATAGTATGTACAATGTGCACCATAAAAGGCATCGAAAATTATTAAAAAATAAAAAAGGAAACCACTTCATTTTCCCGCTAAAATTGTGGCACATAGCAGTCCAAAAAACTATCACTTATGTATAGATGTATCCTTAGATGTCTTTTACATTTTCACCAATATTCAGCTTCAACAGACTTCATATGAATTTATTATGAAATTTCTGAAAAGCTGCCATGTTCCTAAACGGATAGGAATATCAAGATCAAAATAAATCCTCATAAACGGATAGGAAATTCAAGATCAAAATAAATCCTCATAAACTAGACTTTTCTTCTTATCTTTTGCATTTGGTATCGTTGGTTTTCGACTTATGAGTCGAGCTGAATTGTTTTGCAAAGTTAGCGCAATCCACCGTGAATAGTAATTGATAATAGTAAAAGTGATTTTGTTAGTTTTATGAGTAAGCTATTGGTGTGAGATGATTATGAACTTGAGATATGCTGTAAATAATGATGTAGGATTATGTGTGATTATTCTTGGAAATTGTTTAAAACCGTTTTTGCATTGTTTTTGGGAATTACGATTGTAGACCACATGAGTAGTAAGTGTGACCGCTTTTATACCTTGACAATTTGATATGATTGAGTGAGGTAAAATATTTTGAAACATATGGTGAATGTATTATGTGCTTATGTGTTGACAGATCCTTTGACTGAGATTCATATATTTAACCGTCTTGTGTGTTGTAACTTGTAAGTTAATGGAATTCGATAGATTCTATAGATGATAGAGATTATGGTTGTAAGTAATGGTTAAAGAAGATTACACTTTTTAGTTTGTTTGATGTTGTATGCTGTAAGTTTAAGTTTGCTAAAGTTGGAATGAGATCAAATTCCTTGTTTAAAGTTTATGTATGGAATTTTATAAACTGAGTTAAAATGCTCAAGTGTTGGGAGTGGCGCATCCAAGGCTCGAGGACGGACAATCGAACCAAGTTTAAGGAGGTTATTTTGAATTGCGTCTTGCCAAGTGGGGTTTACTTTATCTGTAGGCGTAGTGGTTACATGATTATAATCATTGTTGTGTCGTGCGTGATTCATATGAGCTTATGGGCTCATGAGGGGTTAGATTCACGAGGGGTCGTTCATACATGATTATAATCATTGTTGTAAGTAAGGAAGGAATTGAGGTTAGGGTTGAGTGATTATACCTTGGGTACCAACTGTGAAAAAAAACGGGCAGGGGATTATTCTCTTCCGATTCCTTTTTGGTTTCTGGTAAAAGAAGTCTTTTCAAGTTGAAAAGCTTTGGGTTCAAGGAAAGGAATTAGAATTTGGGCTCAGAAGTGTAGGAGATTAATTGCGTTTTTTTAGCCCAAAGACTCCTTGTAATTATTTTATTTTGTTTAGCCCAAACATAGAATTTCACTTAATAAACTTTAACTATTTTATTTTGTTTACTTACTTAACACGAAATTTAGCCAATTAAATAATTTTTGTGTAAAAGATCATTGTGTTAATTTCTGTAAGTCACTAGTCGATTTTGAACCTCACCTCACGTATGGAATTGATCAGTGCTTTGGTGTTATTCCAAGCACTTAGTATGAAAATAAATTATATTCGATCGAAACACAAAAGTACTAAACTTTATTTACATATCGACTCACAACAAGCTATGATTTCACACCACAATGCAATTATTAACTCCAATTAATATAACTATCAAAGCATTAACATTTTACGGCATGTCTCATTTATTTCACCGATGTAACAACAATTAAAAGAAATTAATTTCGTTATGGTTCGAAAAGCCAGGTGTTACATATTAATGTATAAATATGGTAATGTAAGAGAAATGATATGATCAATTGCTAATAATTAGTAATCTAAAACTAAGATCGATTTTTAACCATTAGATTATGAGATCTAGTGGTTGAAATAATGCCAAGTGGATTATATTTTAAATTTAAATAATTATTAATTAAAATTAAAGGGTATTATTGTGGATTGTTTCTTATTAAAATTATCTTAAAATTTAAAATTTACGTAACTCTCTCGATTTAAATTATTTTTTGGCAAAAAATATATTAAATTAAAGGTAATTTTTTAAGGATTCTAATGTGATCTTAATTGCACATGTTCCGACGACGTTCGGATGGCGAAATTTGATGATTTTATTTCAGTTTTCGTATATGTTGATAAACAGATTTTTATCACCAAATAAATAAAAAAATTTCAATATAATGCATTAAAAATCTCAATATAACTGTGTTGATATTTTCGTGTACTTGTGTTGAAATAGTCATGTCATTGTATTGATATTTATAATACACTATTTTGATATAAAAAAACACGAAAGTTATGATATAATAACAGAATGACGATTTTACCATTTTGTTGATATTTTGCCTACTATTTATTGAAATTCGTATGATTTAATTTCATTCACTTATTTCAAAATCTAAGGATGGAAATTTGATTTTGATTTTGAATTATGATATTATAAGGGGAGGATCCTTGTGAGACAATACCTATATATATATATAGTCCGGAAAGATAATTTGGAATCTCGTTTATATGCTCGTGAAGATTCATTCTCATAGTTATTAGTTAGAGCATCTCCAGTAAGACTGGACGTCAAATAGCCCTCACATAGCCTTCACACTGCCACATCATCAGCACTACAATTCTCCTGCCACATCAGCTTGCCACATCAACTGGACATCAAATAGCCCCCACATAGCCTTCACACTACCTATCCACATCACTAATAACAATTATATAATTTAATTTACACTCGTATCAACATACGGAATTTAATTTACGAGACAAATACGGAAAATTCGAATAATAATATTAAAACTTAAAAAGTACATTAATTTTAAAAAAAAAGTACAATAATTTTAAAAAAAGTACAAAAATTAAAAAGTGCATTAATTTAAAAAAGTAAAACAAAATCACTCCTCGCCACCGTCCTCGCCACCGTCGTCGCCCAGCGCTTCTTCACCGTCGTCGCCGCCGCCTCCGTCGCCACCTACGCCGCGGCTATTCCCGCCGGTGTCCCTCCTCATCGCCTCCAATTCTTCACGCTGGCTCTGGAGCAATACACGAAGAAAATCCTTCACCTCGGGGTCCACCGCCGCTTGGAAGTCGGCTAAGGTCTTCACCATTTGAGCGCGCGTTTATTGGCGCGCGAAGAATTTGAGCTCCTCGGTAGACCTGCCGAGGGGGGATGTCGAATGGACCCCCTGGGAACTCGGGGTGCCCCCCCTCGCAACCTGTTGCGCCCGCCTTTGGCCAACCGGGCGAGGTCGGCGACCGAACGAACGAGGAGTCGGGACCTCCTGGGCCGTCTCGGGGAGGTCTGTCGAACCACCGCTGCTGCCGCTATAATCTCCGGTATAGTTCAGTTTCTGCCTCTTCGGCCAGCCAGCGTCGACGCCTGCCCGGAATTTCTCCGACTCGTTGAGCACAACGTAGCAGTTCCAGTAGGTGAACTCATAGTACTTATTCTGTGGATCGGGGTAGGCTCTCTCCGCAATCCTACTGCAGTCTTCCTCTGTTTGGCCACTGGTCTGCATGCGGAGGGCGTTGGCGTACAAACCCGAAAATCGAGAGACGCCAGACCTGATTCGGTCCCAGCACTTCCGGACCTCCTCCCCGGTGCACGGTCTCCCTTCAGGGCAAAATGCCCTGTAGGCTGCGGCTACCTTGGCCCACAAGTTGACGATCCTCTGGTTGTTCGAAACGAGAGGATCGTCGCAGACACTCACCCACGCCTTGGCAACCGCAACGTTCTCCGTGTCCGTCCACTTCCTCTGGCCCCAGATTTCCGCCTCCGGCTGCGACGACTCGCCGACCTTCTTGGCCTTGCCCTTCTTCTTACCCCGCCCTACTCCCTGGCTTTGAATGAGAGTTTCCGGAACCTCGTTCATATCAAAACCCAAGTCCGCTAAGGAGAAGGTCTCCGTATACTGTGTATCCGTTGGGGTCGATGTGTGCGAAGAACCGGTGGAAAAATAAAAAATCGGCCGATAGGCGTTGTCCCCCCCGTGCGTCCCCTGTGCCGGGGGAATCATCTGCTGTGCCGGTGGAATCATCTGCTGCGCCAGTGGCTGCATCCCGGGTGCCCACCCCGGCATCATCTGCATAGGGAGCTGCATGCCGGGTGCCCACCCCGGCATCATCTGCTGCCACGGGTACATGTTGTAGTACCCGGTCATCGGAGGCCAACCACCTCCCCCAGGAGCCGGGGAAGTATGGGACCATACCCCGGGAGTCGGGGCCGTCTGAGACCCTACACCGGGAGGCGGGGGAGTCTGAGACCATCCCCCGGGAGTCACTGGAGTACCTTCGTAGTTGTTCTCCATTGCTCGTTATTGATCTTGAACAGAAAGTAAGGTAGAGAGAGAGTACTCGTTAAAACAAGTGGTGCGAATGAAAATGACGTTTAAAGCGCGTATATATAGTGTTTTCAAAAGAAAAAAAAAATCTGACGCCGGTTTGACGCCGATTCGGGACCCACAATGGCGCCGTGAGGATCGGCGTCGGAACCGGCGTCATCGCGCGAATCGGCATGGCCACGCCGATTTTGACGCCGATTTCACCGACGCCGGTTCCAATGGTTCGGCGTCAGAACCGGCGTCGGCGAAAAATCGGCGTCGCGATTTTGACGCCGTTACCTGTTAGGGGGACCTAGATCCGATCACAACAATAATTAAATACGCTTTACAAATCTGACCAACCACATCGACATATAAACTTGTACTAATTTTATTCTAAATCTCGTAGGAAACTCCAAAAACTAAATCCCTTTTTCTCTTTGGTCTATAATCGATTTTACAATGGATTTTGAAGAAGAGAAACGAAAATAAAAAAACACATAAGAATGAATTTAATAAATAAATTAATTACAGCTGGATAAACACCTGTACAAGAATTGTAGATGTGCCGTTGACCGTTAACTTTATATCTTTTTTCACTTTATTTTCATCGTAATATTTTCATCAAAAAAGGTTTGCGGATTCAATCGGTAATATTGAATACCTCCCGCAGACACAAAATCGTTGATTCAGGGACTACATTTTTCTCGGGCAGAAGGAAACAGTTAATTGCCGGTGGCTAACTGTTTATCCATCTCTCTATTATTTGTTTTATCAACGTTCGTTTGTGGTTAGAAATTGGATTTTTCTCAAGCCCTTTGTGATTGGCGGGAGTTTGAATTTTGTTAAAAATTTCGATCTTTGGCTTTATTTGGTGTTGTACAAGAAATTGCAGTTCACCTAACTTTGTATTGCTACTTCATATCAAATCGTTTTAGATAGGGAATTCGTGTTTGTATAGATTGATGGACATGGGGGTTTCGGATAACACGAGGGGATTATTATTGGCAATGGTGTCGAGTTTGTTTATAGGAACGAGCTTTATATTTAAGAAGAAAGGTCTTCTCCGAGCTGCTGCTGCTGGTACACGCGCAGGTATTCATGGATTCATTCTTATATTTAGAGTTAAATCGAATTATTTGTGTTTACATTTTTGTTAATTTAACTGAATTGTGTGAATATGTAATCTGTTTTTTGATGTGAAAGAGTTTTTTTCCGAGGTTTTTTATCATTGTTTGATGCTGTATTTCCAAATTCGAAGCTGTTTTATCGGTATGCTGAATTGCTGATTGATTGATGTAGAGTTGGAGCTGCTGATGATGATAGTGTTTGTTTTACAGAACAATTTAGTTATCTTAATTTTAGGAATTTTTTTAGTGGAATGTAGGTTTTATGAAGAAAAAGGGGGAAAAGTTGTTGGTTTGGTTTAGTTAGTCAATGCAGGAGCTTGTTTTTTCTTGCTTGTATCTGTGGATCAATGTTTGATGTTTCGTATTCATTTATGGTTTAGTTTAGCATGTTGTTATGAAAACTGTTGAAGCTTTGTGTCATTTTAGGCTGTTGGTTGTCTTGCAATACTCAGGTGTCGGGGGCTATACTTACCTGTTAGAGCCTCTTTGGTGGGCCGGCATGATTTCTAGTAAGTCGAGAGATTTTAACTTGTGGTTTAGAAGGAATTTCTTGCTTTTGGTTTGCTAACTGTGTTCTCTGCAGTGATTGTTGGGGAGATTGCGAATTTTGTTGCTTATATCTATGCCCCTGCTGTTCTTGTTACCCCCCTTGGTGCATTGAGCATTATTGTTAGGTAGGAATTCTTGAGCCTTCGACTTTTTTGTAACATATTCGATAAAGATGGTCTTGGTTGTTTGAGGGTTTCTTGATGACATTTAGCTGACTGAGCTTTTCATGAACCTGAAAAGTGCTATTTTAGCACACTTTCTGCTGAAGGAGCCGCTGCGACAGATGGGAATTTTGGGAATTATATCTTGCATAGTTGGGTCGGTTGTAATTGTTGTTCATGCCCCACAAGAACCAACTCCATCTTCTGTTCAAGAAGTCTGGGATTTGGCATCCCAGCCAGGTCCCCTCTCTCTCTCTCTCTTTCTCTCTATCCCTCTCTCTCTCTCTTTTTCATTTTTAATTGTGCATAATCCTGTTTTGTTAGACTATCACTTAATTTTTGTGCTCGTTTATTGCATCCACAGCATTCCTCATTTATGTGGCAGCTTCGGTATCACTTGTGCTACTTCTCATTGTGTATTTAGAGCCTCTCTACGGGCAGACAAACATACTCGTCTACTTAGGAATTTGCTCTATATTGGGAGCAATCACGGTAATTCCTTCCTGTTGCAAACCCTATGTTTTAGGCCTCATGATGCTGAGCATTTGTCTGAAACAGTCACCCTTTTTCGCCTTGTGCTGTGTTTCAATCTCAAGTAGGTTATGAGCGTGAAGGCCGTTGGCATTGCGATAAAACTCACCCTGGAGGGGATTAATCAGTTCGGATCTACTCAGACTTGGTTTTTCCTTTCAGTTGCAGTATTTTGTCTGATCACACAGTTGAATTATCTGAACAAGGTGACCTCCATGTTAATAGCTTATTTTGTCAATGCCATTGTCTTGCTCGATTCTTGAGAAATAGTGAAAGCACGTGCTGGTCTTGACTTCTTTGAAGCGTATACATGTTTTGCACCCTTGTTTGTAAGGTTTGTGCAATATCGTTTTGAGTTCTTGATAAAAGATAACCTTGGTGAACTAATACATATAGGGGTGTGTGTTATAATGCTAACTTTTCTTAAATTGCTAACTTGCTAGCTCATCAACGTAGTGTATTAAAAATGTCAACACGATCACATTAAAATGTCAATACATATTTGTGTTGACATTTTAATAAACTGGGTTGACATTTAAATATTAATGTCAACACAATGTATTAAAATATCAACTTAAGTTTATGTTGACATTTCATTATCATCGTATTGACATTTTTAATACACTATGTTGATGAGTTAGCAAGCTAGCAACTTAAGAAAAGTTAGCAACAGATCACACCCCAACATATAGGTATATCATTCCATAAACCGATTGCACGACCAAATTTGTGGCGATTGTGTAGAAATATGCGTTAATCCATCAATAAGTGTACCCTTTTCTCCATTACAACTGATTTCTTGAACTGTATCACCCTAAAGTCATGCTTCTCTGCCTCAACACGTTTGCTCGTGCAGGCGCTCGACACTTTCAATGCTGCAATAGTCTCTCCGATACACTATGTGATGTTCACAACTCTGACCATAATCGCCAGCTCCATCATGTTCAAGGTAACAGCAAGCTCTCGACAGATGCACAATGTCGCTATCCCCACCTTCCACTGCGCTAACAATATCTTGTCTCACCTTCTTTTGCAGGACTGGTCGGGTCAGAATGCGAGCAGCATAACCTCCGAAGTGTGTGGTTTCATCACAGTACTCTCGGGGACAATCATTCTTCACATGACTAGAGAAGAGGAGGCGTCATCACCTCCAACAGGTAGGGGTTGAGTCGGGGCAGTCTTCTTAAATGAATATTTAAATGATTAGATGACCAAACACGAACTCGAAATCTGTGCAGGAACCATAGTTTGGTACGATGAAGATTCATCGAAAGCTTTAGAAGGAGCTCATTTTATTTCATTGCATAGCTCTGATTACTTTGAACTTGTCTCTGGAGACAAAGTGATGGCAGCATAGCTTTACACAGATTTCGACCGCCGTTGACGGCTGAGCCACCTCGGCTTCCACTGCAATCGGCTGCAGCAAGAGCAGCATGGGGAGATGATCATATAGGGAAGGGTGTGGATTTCATTTTTTGCGATGTTCTTGTATTTTGTGAGTAGAATATGTAAATTATTCTTTTTTTTTCTTTTTGATGGTTTGGGTTTTGTAACAATTTTTATTATTCCGTTGGCTTGTTTGCTAACTGGGATATAGAGCCTTACACGATTTGATGTTAATATATTTTCTCAGCAAAATTTTATTTTATTTTATTTCGAATTAAAAGTGGATTCCCATAATACTATTATATATATAAAATATACTCCCTCTGTCCGCGAATAGGAGTCTCGTTTCCATTTTAGTCCGTCCGTAAATAGGAGTCCCGGTTCACCTTTAACATAAATGGTAATAGGGTTCCATATTCCATTCACTCATTTCACTTACATTTCATTTAAAGCTAATATGTACAAATAAGATTTATATTCCACTAATATTTTTCCACCTACTTTTCTTACCATTTCTTAAAACCCGTACTATCAAAGAATGTGACTTCTAATGGCGAAGTTGGGAGTACATGTAAAATGGTCAACCACAAGTTTTTATGTACCGTAAAAATGACTAAATAAAAAGCAACAAAATCATTTGCATCAAATGATACTTTAAAAAATAACCGCAAAGAACGCAATATTGTCTTCATGAATAATTAGAATATTTTATTTTTCCACACAATATTTTTGTGACTTAAGATTCTAAAAAATCTAGTCTAGGTCTTTAAATGTAACCCATGTTACATGATGAAATATAATACCGAATAAGGATTTTGAAAAATAGATTATTCTACTATTTTCTCTAAGAGCACGTACAATAAGGGTGCCGATCGGCGCCCATTGCAGCGAAACCACCTATCGGCGGTCTCTTCCCACCGCCTCTCCCGTCCGCACACATTGTTGATCAGCACCAAGATCGGTGGTCGATTGACGCCCATTGTGGTGCGACAGCCGATCTCAGCAAAATTTGTTTTTTTATTTAATTCCTAAAGTCACATCCTATAAATACCACTTATCCCATTTCATTTCCTACACCAACTTTTCTCTCTTCTGCACTTTTGAAATGTCTTCCGATGATGAGGACCCAATATTCGAATATTTGGATCGAACCATGTTATACTACGTATTGCGTATGAATTAACGACGCTGACAAGAACGGGAGAAGGAGCATGCGGTCCCTAGTCCAATCCGGCATCGGCAGAAGGTCGACCGTGACCATGTCTGGCTGCCTAACGGCTGTATTCGGACTACTGTGCTGAGGAGCCACGGTGGGGGCCGACGATTTTCCGTCGACATTTTAGAATGCGATGAGATCTTTTGTGCATTGCTAACACGCCAAAGTCGCGTTATGAATACTTCCAGAAACGTCCCGATGCCGATGGTAGGTTCGGACTATCACCGCTGCAGAAGTGCATGACTACATTGAGGCAAATGACTTATGGAGGAGTAGCCGATATGTTCGATGATTATCTTCACGTCGCCGACACGACTTGATGCGATTGTTTGCATCAAGACTTTTGGTGCCACATATCTGAAGAAGCCGACTACTGTCGATTGTCAATTCTTGCCCGAAGATGGTCTGCTGCTTTCATGGAATGCTGGGCAGCATAGATTGTATGCATTAGGCATGGAAGAACCATTGTAGAGAGGCTAGTTCATTAGCGGGTTCAAAGGCACGCACCCCACGATCATTCTCGGAGCATTGTTGACTAGCGGCTATGGATTTGACAAGCTTACTTCGGTGTAGCTGGGTCAAACAACGACCTCGACGTCCCTAACTCATCGCATCTCTTTAACGATCAATGCAAGTGTTTAGGCCCAGCCCTCGACTTCATTGCCAAAGGCAACCAGTATCATATGTGGTACTATTTGACTGATGGCATATACCCGATGTGGCCCGCATTTGTGAAGACGATCATTTGCCCAACGAAGTTGAAGAGAACTTTCTTTGCGCAACAACATGAGGCTGCATGGAAGGATGTAGAGTGGGAATTTGGTGTGCTTCAAGCGCGTTGGGTTTAGTTAAAGGCCCAATGCATTTCTTTTACCTAGATTATCTCGCTGATATCATGTATGTCTGCATCATCATGCATAACATGATAGTCAAGGATAAAGGTAAAGCAGTCACCAGTTAGGCAGATGAAGACACTGTTGGGCCAAGCCACTGTGTGGCCCGCGAGCCCGTACGTAAGGGTGTACTGTGTACTACAACTCTCGGATTCTTCAAGCATTGGTCAGTACCCGCGAGCAAGAAGCCCATCAACGACTCCAACACGATATGATTGAAGAGATTTGGGCATGTAACCATTGATGCATATTTGTTCTTTTTGTAAGTTTGTTTCTTGTTGTATTTTTACCCTATCTTGTATTACAACGAAGAGTTTTGTTTAATATGTTAGGTTAGGTATACTAAAAAGCATGTTTTGAGCAAGTTCGCGCGAATAGAATCTTGCTTGCATACGGAAAAACTCTACAATCCACTTTTAACTTGATTCGGTATTATTCGAGCAGTTTGCACGAATATAATCAGTATATTATTACATTGTGTTTGCTTGTCCATTTATAAGATGTTTTATAAACATTTAAATGCATAAGAAGCAAACAAAGCCTAACTCTTTTGCTTGGTAGACTGGTTGTGGGCGTCGTCCACTTTAAGATAACTACAGTCGGTTCTATGCAATGCTTTGCAAAAGAAAAAGAAGAATTTCACAACCTAGATAAGCTTTGGCTGCCTATCGCGAAAGGTTGCAATGTCAGTCCGATTATTTCTAAGCCTTATTGAAATAAGATGACGTTGGTGTGGTATAGCACTGAATGGATCTAACAGCCAGACATGTCTTTATGCTATCTACTGAAAGACTAGGTCTTGATAAATAACTATTTCTTAATCTACATACGTTAGCATTGAGCATACAATATTAATTATGCACTACTTTGACTTATTAAATGGTGCGGGTTTTCGCAATCCAATAATCTTGATATATTGGGTAGTGGTGATTAATATCTAGCGGTGCTAGGATTGCTTTTATGTTGAATCGTGCGCGAAGTGAGTCTCGCTTGATAATGTCCTCAAGAGGAGCTTGAACAAGGTTTTTATTATTCGGAAATTGGCCAATTGGAATTTAATTATTCCAAGAATAATAAATAAGTGTTTCTTGTTAAATCCACTATTGGAATTGATAAGATGTTAATTAATTAAGTCCATAGTAGACTTTAATTAATTAATGGACATTTATATCTTAAGCGCGAGAAATAAATAATAAATAAAACGGAAACCCGGATTACTTGTAATTTCAGATTTGGATGGGGAGGTCAATATTACTTCTGTAGTGGCTGCTAATAATATTCCAATATAAGCTTGTATTAAATTGTGGGTTCAATTTAATTAGTAAAAAGCTAAATGGGGTGAGCCCATATCCAAAACCTTCCATAGATCCCTGACTGAGCCCAATATGAACTTAATATAAATAGGATAATAAATGAGACAGAAAACACAATTAATTTTGCAAGAAATTTTCTTCCCCCTCTTCTCTCTGAAGTGGACGCAATTTTCTCTCTCCTCCTCCTTGAGGAATTTGTGTCTTCTTTATTCGAGTCCTAATATTTTGATAAGATCAGCCCACCCTGATACCAAGATACAGTTCGGGAACCAGTCAGAAGATTCGTGGTCTAGTTTTGAAGATCATCGTGGAGAAGGCGCGAGCAATCGACGATTCTTTGGAGAATCAAATTTGTAACTCTAAACCGTAGAATTCGTATTTTAGGATTTATATTCTTTAAGCATGAATTATTTGCGTTATAGCATGCAATTCTGTGTTAACATGTGAACAGATTAATCGTCTAGAGCCTTTGTCCTAGCGGCAAGGAGCTTAGACATTATTGCATGAGGTGCCGAGTTCGAGCCCTCTTGACCTCAGTTGTAATTTCCTCCTATCTATAGTATAGGAGTTTATTTGTAATTTCCTCCCTTATATAGGAGTTAACTTTTAAAAAAAACATGTGAATAGATTAATCCCATAAAGCATGTGAATAGATTAATCCCATAATCTGTCAAATAGATCATACGTCTGATTTATATGTTTTGCACAAGTCTTCCGCTGTGCACGGGGCTCCAAACCCAACATAATATTATTTGGGTATTTCTATTTATTTTATTTTATAACGCAATATATAAATTACAAAAAATAAACATAATAGTGGTGATGTGAAAAATGGAGATAGGTTGATAGATAGAGCAAATCATTGCAGGAAAATGGACTGGATGATAAAATACTTATGTGGCAGGAGGAAAATGGAGATGGGCTAAGGAATAGACCGACACTACCATGAGTGCTCTAAGTCTAACCCAATCAATAATTTGAATTGAATGTTCCAATAATAGATTCACCGATTTCTTCGATTACTTCAGTTAGACTGTTAGGGTTTGTATACTAGAAATCATCTTTCGAGTGATTGAAAACTGTAAAACTCTATATGTTATTTTCCAAAGGAATGAAACAAATTATTTTTGTCATAATGTTATTATATTTTACATTTAATGGA
Organism: Salvia splendens; assembly: GCF_004379255.2. Classification (NCBI taxonomy): domain Eukaryota; kingdom Viridiplantae; phylum Streptophyta; class Magnoliopsida; order Lamiales; family Lamiaceae; genus Salvia; species Salvia splendens. The sequence goes on from NC_056039.1 coordinate 18,863,574, forward strand.
TGTTTATTGCATATTTAAATGTATAAGCAACGTAACAAAGTCTAAGTCTTTGTTTTAGAAGACAGGTTGTGGGCGTCGTCCACTTTAAGGTAACACGGTCAGTTCTGAACAAAGAAAAATAAGAATTTCACAACCTAGATAGACTTAGACTACCTATCGTGAAAGGTTGCAATGTCAGTCCGCATATTTCTAAGCCTTACTGAAATAAGATGACATTGGTGTGACATATAACTGAATTGGATCTAACAGCAAGACGAGTCTTTATACTATCTACTGAAAGACGAGGTCTTGATAATTAATTTCTTAATCAATGTACGTTAGCATTGAGCATACGGTATTGGTTATGCACTACTTTGACTTACCAATAGGTGTGGGTTTTTCGTAACCCAACGACCCTGGTATATTGGGTGGTGGTGATTAATATCTAGCGGTGCTACGATTGCTATTATGTTAAATCGTGCGCGAGGTGAGTCTCGTTTGATAACATCCACAAGAGGAGCTCGAAACAAGGTTTTATTATTCGGAACCTAGCTAGTTGGAGTTTGATTACTCTATGAAAATGAATAAGTGTTTCTTGGTAAGTCCACTCTTAGAGATAATAATATGTTAATTAATTAAGTCTATAGCAGACATTGATTAATTAATGGATGTTTCAATCTTAAACACGGGAAATAAATGACAAATAAATGGAAACCCGAAATACTTGTGATTTCGGATTTGGATTGGCAGTGCAATATTACTTCTGTAGTGGCTGCTCGTAATATTCTAATATAAGTTTATATTAAATTGTGGGTTCAATTTAATTAGTAAAAAGCTAATTGGGGGAGGCCATATCCAAATTCTTCCGTGGATCCCTGAATGGGCCCAATATGTGACTTAATATATATAGGAGAATAAATGAGAAAAAAAATGAGATTTATTTTATTAAATTTTCGTCCCCCTCTCCTTCAAGCAGAGGGAGGATTTTTGCTCTCCTCCGCGAGCAGAATCCGTCCTCTTTATTTAAGTCCTAGTACTCTGGTGAGATCAGCCCACACTGATATCAGATTACAGTCCAGGAACCAGTCAGAAGATCTGTGGTTTAGTACTCAAGATCTTCACGTGGAGAAGGCGAGAGCTATCTTCGATTCTTCAGTGAATCAACGAGGTAAATTGGCTTACTCCGTAGCAAACATGTTTAAGGTGTTAGCGCTAAAGCATGTTTAAATCAAGTTATGAGCATGATACATGTGAGAATTACTCGAATAGAATTTGTCTAAATAATCTGCTAAATAGATCAGAATTGTTATGTTTTCCGTTTAAACGCACGCTTCTGCTGCCAACCCCTTCCATTGGTATGAGAGCCAGTCTTTGGCTCTGATTATTTGGATTTAAATTTAGTGAAATTCATGTATGCATGTGTTATTTGCCTTAACTATATAAAACAATGACCACGTTTTAATTTGCCTCAACTATATAAAACAATGTTGAACTACGAAGCGAATGCCTCTTCCTAAATACTTTAAGTGCGATAATTATATAATCCATACGTTCAAATTTCACGATTTATAACTAACATGGATCTGGAAATTTAAAGAAAGCAAGCAAGGATCGAATAAAATGGAAATGTGTCCGTTTTTTCCTTAAGTAAATAAAATACAACGGGTTACTTTCCGAACTGCGCGTCGCCCCGTGATCCCGGCTCCCCGGTTCCCACTGTCTCGACATCCCTATCTCGATCGCACGTCTCGTACAATCGAGTAATTCAAGTTCTTGATTCGATAGTTCTTGAGTTCACCATGCATAATAAATTAAACAAAACACCAAGAACATGCTTCGCAATCAAATAATATATGCATACATGAATTTCGTGAAATTTAAATCCAAATAATCGGAGCCAAAGACTGGCTCTGATACCAACTGAAGGGGCTGGCAGCGGAAGCGTGCGTAACATAACGGATCACATGAATTTGATCTATTTAGCAGATTATTTAGACAAAATCTATTCGCGCAATTATCACATGTATCATGCTCATAACTTGAATTAAAACATGCTTTAGCACATTAAATTCCTAAAACATGCTTACTATGGAATTAGCCAATTTACCTCGTTGATTCAATCAAGAATCGATGATGGCTTGCTCCGTCTCCACGTGAAGATCTTCAATACAAGACCTCGGATCTTCTGACTGGTGTCCCGGACTATACGCTGATATTTGTGTGGGCAAATCTCACCAACGTACTAGGACTCGAATAATGGAAGACAGAACTCAGCTCACGGAGGAGAGCACAATTTTCGAAAATTCTCTTAAAGGAGGGGGACGAAAATTTTATGAATAAATTGTTGTGTTTTTTTCTCTCCTTTAGTCTCATATTTATATAAGTCACATATGGGGCCCAGTCAGGGATCTAAGGAAGAATCTGGAACAAGCCTCACCCAATTAGCTTTTTACTAATTAAATTGAACCCACAATTTAATATAAGCTTATATTGGAATTTTACGAGCAGCCACTACAGAAGTAATATTGCACTGCCTTCCAAATCCGAAATTACAAGTATTCCGGGTTTCCTTTAATTGTATTTGATTTATTTCCCGCGTTTAAGATGGAAACATCCATTAATTAATTAATGTCTGCTATAGACTTAATTAATTAACATATTTCGAATTCCAAGAGTAAACTTAGCAAGAAACTCTTATTTATTATTCATAGAGTAATCAAACTCCAACTAGCTAGGTTCCGAATAATAAAACCTCGTTTCGAGCTCCTCTTGTGGATGTTATCAAACGAGACTCTCCTCGCGCACGTTTCAACATAATAGCAATCCTAGCACCTCTAGATAATGATCACCACTACCCAATATACTTGGATCGTTGGGTTACGAAAAACCCGCACCTTTGGTAAGTCAAAGTAGTGGATACTCAATATCGTATGCTCAATGCTAACGTACATTGAGTAAGAAATTAATTCTCAAGACCTCGTCTTTCAGTAGATAGCATAAAGACTCGTCTTGCTGTTAGATCCATTCAGTGCTATACCACACCAACGTCATCTTATTTCAATAAGGTTTAGAAATAATCGGACTGACATTGCAACCTTTCGCGATAGGTAGTCTAGGCCTATCTAGGTTGTGAAATTCTTATTTTTCTTTGTTTAGAACTGACCGTGTTACCTTAAATTGGACGACGCCCACAACCGGTCTACTAAAACAAAGACTTAGACTTTGTTACGTTTGCTCATACATTTAAATATGCAATAAACAACCATTAAATGTAAAACATAACAACATTATGACAAAAATAATCTGTTGCATTTATTGGAAAATAACCATTAGAGTTTTACAGTATCCAATCACTCGAAAGGTGATTTCTAGTATACAAAACCCTAACAATCTCCCACTTATACTCAAAACAGCTTTCGAGTATACAAAATGGTAGTGCACACGTCTTAAATATCTCCCACTTATACTGAAAGCGAGTTGAGGTCTTGAATGAGTCGAACTCCCATCCCTTCTACGTGGCAATCGAACGGTTTTACCGCCAAAGCCTTTGTAAAAGGATCTGCCAGGTTGTTCTCTGACGCAATCTTGACCACTTTTATGTCTCCTCTCTGCACTATATCTCTAATGATATGATACTTCCGCTCTATGTGTTTGCTCGCTTTGTGAGCTCTTGGTTCTTTCGAGTTTGCCACAGCACCAGAATTGTCACAATAAATGGTGATGCTCTTGGGCAGATTCGAAACCACACCTAAATCCATAAGGAAGTTCTTGAGCCATACAGCCTCTTTTGCACCCTCCGAAGCGGCCACATACTCGATTTCCATGGTCGAGTCCGCGATGCATTTCTGCTTCACACTCATCCAAATTACGGCTCCACCTCCTAAGGTGAACACATATCCTGAAGTAGATTTTCTCGAGTCCTGATCAGCTTGAAAGTCTGAGTCAGTATATCCCAAAGGACAGAGCTCGACTGCATTGTAAACTAGAGCATAGTCCTTAGTCCGTTTAAGGTACTTGAGTATGTTCTTTACGGCAGTCCAATGTCCTTGGCCCGGATTCGACTGATATCTTGCCACCATGCCAACAGCAAAGCAAATATCTGGTCTAGTACAAAGCATAGCATACATGAGACTTCCAACTGCCGAAGCATATGGAATCCTTCTCATTGCTTGTATCTCAGACGGCGTTTTAGGGCACATCTCTTGAGATAAATGGATGCCATGTCTAAAAGGTAAGAAACCTTTCTTGGCGTCCTGCATGCTAAAACGACTAAGTACTGTTTCGATGTAAGATTCTTGATATAAGCACAACATCTTCTTATCTCGATTCCGAAGAACCTTGATCCCCAGGATGTGTCCCGCGTCTCCCATATCCTTCATCTCGAACTGGTTTGACAACCATGTTCGAACTGATGACAACATCTTTTTATTGTTTCCAATCAGAAGAATGTCATCTACATATAAAACTAAGAACACCACATTCCCCTTATCAACTTTCTTATACACGCAGCTTTCACTTGGGCACTTTTCGAATCCAAACTTGCAAACAGTTTGATCGAAACATTGGTTCCACGATCTAGATGCTTGCTTGAGGCCATAAATGGCCTTCTTAAGCTTCCAAACCATGTGTTCTTTGCCCTTTATGGCATATCCTTCGGGTTGTTCCATGTAGATGGTCTCCTCAAGACTGCCGTTTAGAAATGCAGTCTTAACGTCCATCTGCCATACATCCCAATCCATATAAGCTGCAATAGACAACAGTATCCGGATCGATTTGAGCATGGCCACTGGGGAGAAGGTCTCATCATAATCGATGCCTTCCTTTTGGGTATACCCCTTGGCTACTAGTCTTGCTTTGAAGACTTTAACTTGTCCATCGGGTCCACGTTTACATTTATATATCCACTTGCTTCCAATGGCAGTACAACCTTCAGGTAGGACGGACAAATCGTAGACGTCTTTGTCTATCATAGATTGTAGTTCTGAATCCATTGCTTTTACCCATTCGCAATGATCGATATCTGCCTGCGCCTCCGCAAAGTTCCAGGGATCTAATACATTGCTGTCCGAGGAGTGATCCATAGATTCTCCCAAACCAATGTATCTGTCGGGCTCATGCGAGACCCTCCCACTGCGGCGCGGCACTACAATATTTTGAGTAGAAGTTGAAGTTTCGGGAATTGTTTGTACACTTGGTACTTGTTCTTGGTTAATGGAACTTGTGACTGAAGTTAGCTCATCAAGAGCCACTTCACTACTGGGTTTATGATTCATTACATAGTCTTCCTCTAAGAATGTCGCGTGAGTGCTCACAATGACTTTCTTATCTCGGAGACTAAAGAATTCATAACCTTTCGTTCCTTTGGGGTATCCTATAAACAAATATACCTCCGTCCTAGATCCTAGCTTAGTTGGATCCTTTTCCAATACATGAGCCGGGCAACCCCAAACCTTGAGATGTGCTAGATTGGGCTTACGCCTAGTCCACAACTCATATGGAGTTTTAGGTACGGATTTTGATGGTAAATTGTCTAAAATGTGACTTGCGGAAAGCAAGGCATGTCCCCAAAACGAAATAGGCAGACGTGCATAACTCATCATCGATCGAACCATGTTTAATAAGGTCATGTTCCTTCTTTCAGCCACGCCATTCTGCTGGGGCGTGCCCGGCGCAGTCAGTTGGGATTGAATTCCCACTTCCGATAAGTAGTCCAAGAATTTGGCAGTGAGGTATTCGCCTCCACAATCAGATCGTAGGCATTTGATATTCTTCCCATGATACTTCTCCACAAGAGTCTTAAAGTCTTTAAACTTGTCAAAAGACTCTGACTTGTGACGCATCAAGTAGACATATCCAATTTTCGAGAAGTCATCAATAAATGTGATGAAGTATCGAAAACCACCTCTTGCCTCAGTTGACATTGGTCCACATACATCGGAATGAACGAGCTCAAGTACTTCCTTGGACCTATTGCCCTTAGCCTTAAAAGGCCTCTTGGTCATCTTGCCTTCTAAGCATGACTCACACTTATGAAAAGGTTCCTCCTCTAGACCTTTGATAAGATCTTGTTGAACAAGAGAATGGATCCTCCTTTCATTGGCATGACCAAGTCTAAGGTGCCACAAGTACGTTTCGTTCATTGAACTTGAAGGTTCTTTTCGTTTCTTTGAAATTTTCGATGTTGTATTGAGTTCTGATTTGCGATTATTAAACTGTGTAGAAGTGATTGTGTACAGATTGTTTTCCATGATACCACGACAGATATAAGAACCATCTTTCTTAATAACGCAGTTGTCATTAAAAGAAATCGAATATCCATCATAAACCAATTTAGAAACTGAAATTAAATTTCTTCTAAAAGAAGGTATCAACAAAACATTCTTCAAAATCAAAAATCTATCACTACTAAAACGCAAATAAATGTCTCCCACTGCAACGGCCGCCACTTTGGTAGCGTCGCCCAGCTGGACTTCGATCTCACGATCATGTAGCCGTCTTGTCCCCTGCAATAAGTCAGGATCAAAACAAATATGATCAGTGGCTCCTGTGTCAATAACCCAAGTGCAAATTGATGTCGAAGTCAAACAAGACTCGACAACTAGAGCCTGGTGCATACCTGTAGCCTTGTCCTGTTTAGGACAGTCTGGATTCCAATGCCCCTTCTCTCCACACTTGAAACACTTCCCCGTAGGCTTCTTGTTAGCCCTCTTCTTCTTCTTTCCCTTAGCGGTCGGTCCTGAGTTCGGTGCCTGCCTTTTTCCTGCTCTTAGGCTTCAAGCCAGAGGAACGAGGCGCCGAAATCATCATGGCCGCCTTAGCTTGGAACATAAGGTCCTCTGCCGACTGAAGTTCAGTCAACAGCTCTACCAAGGTGTAATTCCTTTTGTTCATCTCTAAGTTGAGCTTGAACTGTTGGAAGCTAGGGGGAAGACTTCGAAGGATGATAGTTACCTGGGACTCGGGATCGATTGTCCCTCCCAAGACCTCAATTTGGTTGAGGTGGCCCATCATCTCGAGGACATGGTCCCTCACAGACGAGCCTTCCTTCATTGTCTTCGACATGATACTCCGAAAGGCTTGAGACTTATCCGTTCGATTCTGAGTACCAAAAAGATTTTTGAGATTCTGCATGATCTCGACGGCTGTTTCCATGGCTGAATGCTGATGCTTGAGTACTGAAGACATAGATGCCAACATGTAGCACTTAGCCATCTCATTCGCCTTATGCCACCGTCTGTGTGCATCTCTGACTCCTGCCGCAGCGGTAGCCGCCGGCACTGGAGGTCGCGGGGTGGTGAGCACAAAGATGTACTCATCGGCTGTGAGAACGATGTCCAAATTTTATTTCCATTCTATGTAATTTTGGCCATCGAGTTTATTTTCTTTGAGAATTGCGGAAAGAGGATTGAATGACATATTGACGATTTGATTTGCACTGCAAAACAGAGTATTTTACTATTGTCATAAACTTATGTAAGAAGTTTGATTAGATTAACCATAAAACTTTTCAAAATCTTACAACTGTAAAATTAAAATTTTGTACCCTCCAGAGGAAGTCAATACGCATTAAAATCTTACAATTTTACTGGTCACAACACCGACGAATAGTCCAGAGACCACAGAGTGACATGGCCGCCTAATGTTGCCTAAGCAAGACCATCTCTTTAGCATTACAGAGTCTCATTTCTACAACACACTCCCATAACAATACTTATGTGCTGCTAACAAGATCAAGCTATCTCATAAATTATGTGTGAACTTCTGAATCTCGCAGTTTCTTAGGATTATTGTCCCCACAGAGCAGGTGGCGATAATATTCGAAACTACATTCTAGTTCATACTATTTATATTTGAGAAGTCCGCCCTCATGAACTTGCTATTTTCTTAGGATTATTATCCCCACAGAGCAGGTGGCGATAATATTAGAAAAAGGCTTCATGAATTGCAGACCAATTGATGGAGACCATATACAAACGTTGAGTTCATAATTATAGCTTAGATATTTGGGTTATGGTTTTTCTTTAATTATCCTTAGCCTTAAGGCAGTTGAAGGCTTAATTAAATTATGTTGGTATTTAATCTACCGGATAATTAAATCTTTTATTAATTGGTATCTTCCATTAGGAATTATTGTTCTAGAATTTAATTCTTATTCATGTCTACTATAAGATATATCTAAAATAATTAAATTACTTAATTCTTAATAAGACATGAAAAATTAAATTCAAATTATTTCCATGTTCAAGATTAGGAAGAGATATTATATTATTTAACGTATTTATACATATCTATTCTTATTAGGATCTTAGATATATAAACATTAGGAAACTATTATATTATTCTTATCTATATCATGTAGGAATCAAAATAATATTATTTATTTCCATAGATATAGAAAATAATAAGATATTCCTTAAATCTAGATAAAATATTAGGAAACTATTAAATTATTCTCATCCATATCTTCTAGGAATAAAATAATATTATTTAATTCCATAGATATAGATAATAATCAAAATATTCCTAAAATCTAGATAAATCTTCCAAAAAGATTTTATTTCTATTAAATAATAATATTTTAATGATATCTTTTAATAAAATAATTAAATAATTATTAAAATAATTCATCATCGTTATCTCATCGTACGAGGTTCGCACGAACGATGAACGACGAAAATCCGACGAGTTCGTTGTTGTATCACGATGCACATGGCGTCTCGGCCACAGGCGCGCAGGTGGCGCGCCATCGTCTCGGCCAGCGGGTGGTCGCGGTTCGCCAGCGTCTCGGCCAGGACGTGCGCGGAGGCGCAGCTCCTCTCGGCCAACGGTGAGCATCTGTCGCGGCTTCTCGGCTCGTCGGGTGCCGACATCTCTCGGCCAGCGGCGCGCACGGTGGCGCGCTCGCTCTCGGCCAGTGTCTCGGCGCCCGTCTCGGACAACCAAGCCATCAGGCGGCGCGAGCTTCTCGGCCAGCGGCGCACACGGAGGTGCGCCCGCTCTCGGCCTTCCGCCTAGGGTTGCGGCTCCCGGCGCCCAGTGTCTCGGTGGTTCAGTTACGTGCCACCACACCACGCCAGCCACCATGTCGCTCTCGACGCAGGTGCGTCTGGGGCCAGGGGTCTCGGCCGGCAGCGCGCGCGAGCCCTTGCTCGCCTGTGCGTCGCCCCGTGATCCCGGCTCCCCAGTTCCCACTGTCTCGACATCCCTATCTCGATCGCACGTCTCGTACAATCGAGTAATTCAAGTTCTTGATTCGATAGTTCTTGAGTTCACCATGCATAATAAATTAAACAAAACACCAAGAACATGCTTCGCAATCAAATAATACATGCATACATGAATTTGGCGAAATTTTAATCCAAATAATCAGAGCCAAAGACTGGCTCTGATACCAACTGAAGGGGCTGGCAGCGGAAGCGTGCGTAACATAACGGATCACATGAATTTGATCTATTTAGCAGATTATTTAGACAAAATCTATTCGCGCAATTATCACATGTATCATGCTCATAACTTGAATTAAAACTTGCTTTAGCACATTAAATTCCTAAAACATGCTTACTACGGAATTAGCCAATTTACCTCGTTGATTCAATCAAGAATCGATGATGGCTTGCTCCGTCTCCACGTGAAGATCTTCAATACATGACATCGGATCTTCTGACTGGTGTCCCGGACTATACGCTGATATTTGTGTGGGCAAATCTCACCAACGTACTAGGACTCGAATAATGGAAGACAGAACTCAGCTCACGGAGGAGAGCACAATTTTCGAAAATTCTCTTAAAGGAGGGGGACGAAAATTTTATGAATAAATTGTTGTGTTTTCTGTCTCCTTTATTCTCCTATTTATATAAGTCACATATTGGGCCCAGTCAGGGATCTAAGGAAGAATCTGGAACAAGCCTCACCAAATTAGCTTTTTACTAATTAAATTGAACCCACAATTTAATATAAGCTTATATTGGAATATTACGAGCAGCCACTACAGAAGTAATATTGCACTGCCTTCCAAATCCGAAATTACAAGTATTCCGGGTTTCCTTTAATTGTATTTGATTTATTTCCCGCGCTTAAGATGGAAACATCCATTAATTAATTAATGTCTGCTATAGACTTAATTAATTAACATATTTCGAATTCCAAGAGTGGACTCAGCAAGAAACTCTTATTTATTATTCATAGAGTAATCAAACTCCAACTAGCTAGGTTCCGAATAATAAAACCTCGTTTCGAGCTCCTCTTGTGGATGTTATCAAACGAGACTCTCCTCGCGCACGTTTCAACATAATAGCAATCCTAGCACCTCTAGATAATGATCACCACTACCCAATATACTTGGATCGTTGGGTTACGAAAAACCCGCACCTTTGGTAAGTCAAAGTAGTGGATACTCAATATCGTATGCTCAATGCTAACGTACATTGATTAAGAAATTAATTCTCAAGACCTCGTCTTTCAGTAGATAGCATAAAGACTCGTCTTGCTGTTAGATCCATTCAGTGCTATACCACACCAACGTCATCTTATTTCAATAAGGTTTAGAAATAATCGGACTGACATTGCAACCTTTCGCGATAGGTAGTCTAGGCCTATCTAGGTTGTGAAATTCTTATTTTTCTTTGTTTAGAACTGACCGTGTTACCTTAAATTGGACGACGCCCACAACCGGTCTACTAAAACAAAGACTTAGACTTTGTTACGTTTGCTCATACATTTAAATATGCAATAAACAACCATTAAATGTAAAACATAACAACATTATGGCAAAAATAATCTGTTGCATTTATTGGAAAATAACCATTAGAGTTTTACAGTATCCAATCACTCGAAAGGTGATTTCTAGTATACAAAACCCTAACAGAAACCCCCCTCTCCCCCCCCCCCAACAAGAGGTAAAGCCATCACCTTTGCATCAATTAGGAAGCATCACAAATAGCAACATCATCAAGTAAAATCCATAACCGTAGAAACAATAGAAATAGTAGCAATAGCAAATAATTCCATAACCGATTAAAAACTCTACTCAAATGCCTTATAGGGATCTACTGGAACTAGCATAATAACACTAGGCGATATGCTCAAGAGATTGCAGTTCACACTCTAGTTTGAAGCCCATAGGAGAAACACCATAATCTGCCCAAATTCTAAATCGGTAATAAGAACCAATTTCGTCTAAGGAAACCTAAATTTAGTGGAGTTAGAGACTTAGCTGCTGCGTCACGGAGGAGAGGCGGCAAAGCCGCTGTCAAGCCTACGCCTCGCATCACGCCGGGCAGCCGCCCCGATCTAGGCTCGCCGGCGGTTTTTCCCCCGAGAGGCTACGCCTTTTAGCTCCGATGGCACCGGGATGGAAGGATCAACGGCGCTGAGTCGCCGAAACATACGACGGACGGCTGGAGGAGCCGTGGATTGTAGCTAAAGCTGCGGCGGTGGCGACGACGCCGTGTCGTCACCTGAAGGAGACGGGGACGAGGCGGAGTCCGGCACGGTGGTGGTCGGCGTTGGTGACGGGAGTAGAGGCGCCGATTTTTTTCTTCTAGGGTTACACTGATTTGGGGATTTGGGTTTGTCCCTTTCAGATTAGGGTTTTGAAATGAGAGAGAGTTTGAGAAGAGAGGCAGGAGAGGCGTAGTTCGGGGTGAGGTCGGAGATGGCGGTGGCGGCCGGGCAGCGGCGAGAATCGTCGAGGGAGGGGGAGCAGCTAGGATTCCTCCCTCCCAATCTGTGAATTTTGGTGAAGGAGGGAAGAGGAGTAGGCCGACGTGGGGAGGAGAAATTTCGTTATTAGGGGTTAATCTGACCTTTTGAAATTAGGGGTTAATTTAACTGACCTTTCAGAATATGGGATCGAGGCGTGCGTATTTTTCAGAACAAGGGATTTCTAATCTTTTTTTTATCTTTATTCTAATTTTTTCCTATTATTTATTTCCCATCATTTATAAGTGGACTAAACTACCCTTTTTATATTTTCAAAAACACTAATAAATCAGCCGAGATTTGTCAATCTTTTAAATGTGTTATCTTTTACTCATTTCCATACACAATGATATAATAATATGAAAATATTGATTTCAATATCTTCTCTTTTTATATTGTCTTTGTGCGTAAACTATTATAGTGTCTATTAAATAACAATTTTATTCACTAAACAATTTATCATCACTACTCCTATTAACTAACAAGCTATGTGAAAAAGTAGGCAATATTTAATCGTATACCATCGTGATTAATTTTTTTGCTAATGATTTTTTTTTTTAAATCCAAAAAAAACATGTTTATATAAAAAAGCAACCATCAAAACTCCTCTTCCGCAACTGCTTCCACAAAAGTATGGATTCACAATATCATAGTTTCACAAAATACTTCCACAAAAACATATATCATCCACAAAATACTTCCACAAAAGTATGGATTCACAAAAACATAGTTTCACAAAATACTTCCACAAAAACATAGATCTTCCACAAAATACTTCAACAAAAGCATAGTTCATCCATGAACATGTTCTTCAAAAGCTTAGTTCCTCAAAATACATTATCACTAAATTAACTTCCTTGGAGTGAGTTTCTTCTTCGTACATATTTTTATTGGTAGTCTTCTAGGTTTAGGCTTCCCTCCTCCTCCATGCTACAATTCACTTGGCTGAAAATATTTGATATTAATGTCAAGTTATAAAAAAAAACAATTGGCTCAATGTAACAATTATACATATTTAATTCTTCATACCTCATTGGTTCATCAACTACTCCATGCATTTGACATGTACTGGCATGCATCCCACCTAAAGGTCGTCCCTTTGCACGGCTCTTCCTGCCACTCAAGTAAGCAAAACAAAAATAAGATTGATATAACAAAATGAAGAGGAGATGCAATCCAAATAATTACCTTTTCTTTGTTCCATTAAAGACACATTTAGCTGATGACTCCCTATGACCAAACTCTTTGCATTGCTTACATTGGACCTGCCACATCCTTTTGTTCTAGATTTGTTTCCTTTGCCTTCTAAGCATCCATGTATCCTATGCTTCCTCTGTCTGCCGGGAGCTTTTTTTTTCAAATGTGGTAACACCTTGAAGCCAAGGTCTATGCTAGGCCACTGAGACTTGTCGGGAAATGGGCTAATTACCCCTCTATATGCTAGCCTAAATAGACTCACTGAAAAGTAAGGATGTAGGTAATCTTCCATTTTAGGATTTCTATGTGAAGTTATCACTGCTAATGCATGTGGGCATGGTTTCCCTGAGACTTGCCACTCCCTACATGAGCAAGTGTGTTGTGCAAGATTCACAACATGTCTAATTACCTTGTGTCTATCTGTGATCTCAGTCACCTCTGCCTCACCCATACCGCCTACTTTGACCTACAAGTTGCCCAATTGTCTACTAAGAACATTGAGATGGCGAACAACATTTGGAAGCATGGTGTGGCCTTCCAATCTTTCACCTATATCTCTCCTCCTTGCATAGAGCTCTATGAACTTTGATCTCAGACTGTCAACTAGCTCGGCTATTGGAAGGTCCTTAAGGTCCTTTACCCAATTGTTCCACACTTCTGCAATATTGTTTGTAATATAGTCACATTTGATATCTTCGAAAAATTTGCTCCTCATCCAAAGCAGGCTGTGATATGTCTCTAAGAATGGTTGCACCCTATCATTTGCTTCGTACATCTTGTGCATTAGTTTTTCATGATAAATTGGACAAAATGTCCTAGCTGCTGGATACATGTTTCCAAAAATCGGACCTTGAAACCTCTTAGAAAAATTCTTCATCAAGTGGATAAAACACTCTCTATTTTCTGCCAATGGAAACACCGCCTTCAAAGCATTCTCCAACCCCTTGCATGCATCTGAGCAAATAGCTAAATGAGGTGGACTTCCAATTGCCCTCTTTAGCTGCTCCATAAACCAAATCCATTCTTCATTGGTCTCACTTTCAAACAACCCAAAAGCAAGTGGAAATATCCAGTTGTTCCCATCTAATGCAGTAGCTGAAGCTAGCTGTCCATTCCATCTACCATTAAGAGCCGTTGCATCTACACTTAAATATGGCCTACACCCATTTAGGAAGCCATTGATACTTGGTTTGAAGCAACAAAAAAATCTTTGAAAGTACACCCCGTCTTCAGTCTCTTTCAACCCTATCTCAACCACACTCCCTGGAATTTTAAGCTCAACCATTGCCTTAAAGTTAAACAAATTCCCAAAACTGTCCTCCCATGTTCCATAAAATTTTTCACTTGCAATCTGCATACCGGCATATATAGTAGAATAATGAATTGTGGTGACATACTTCTCCTGCAACTCATTTTGCAACTTAATTGCTCCCATGTTTGGATCTTTCTTTAAAAAAGGAATTGCCTTTTCTCCAACCCAATGATACGATGCCATCTTGGTCCTTACTCTGCCAGTGGATGAACAAAAATGGTCACCTTTATTCAAACAAATCTGTATCCTAGGGACACAAAAATATTAGTTACAAAATGCACACATTATTAAAATGAGCAAATTTATTAATTACATCAATAGTTAGCATATTATACCTTCACATGCTTTTCATTTTTCATCCACCTAGCAACAATTGACCATGGACAACTCTCAGCTTTGCAGAAGCCCCTGGACAAATTTGGGTTGGATTTCTCTGTTCCTAGTTCAAATTTAGTCTTTATAGCATGTTGCTTCACTGCTTTCCTAAAATCATTCATATTTGTGTATATGGTTCCAACATCCATCGGAGGGTCATCCATATCATAAAATACATTCTCTTCATTAGGAATACGGTCATCAACTGGTATGTCCATTACCTCATCAACAATTGGACCATAATTCATTCCATCTACTGCTGCATCACTAGGTTTCTCTAAGGTTAGACCAACAAATGCAAACATTGTTTCTTCATCCATCAAGCTTTCAGGAGCACCAATCTGTGATTCTTCAAGTGGAGTAATTTCTATACTATCCCAGTCAATAATATCAATTTCATCTATGTGATCCATCCTACCGAATAAAAAAAGAATTATATATCAAAAATTTTAATTATACAAATTTCCAAACAAATATATATGTACAAACAAATGTATATATGTATGCATTCTACTCTAGCACAAACAAACATATTTATATATAGATGTATTATGCTCTAGCACAACACCTCAAATAAATGTATGGTAGATTTTTCAATTGCTTAAGCAAGCAAGTGATTTTAAAACACAAATAAATTTAAACTTATTAGCTATAACACTATTTTAACGTATGTATATATGCATGTATTCTTCACTTTTTGAGACATTTTATATGTGTATATGGAATATTAAACAAAAAAATTGATATATGTACACTACATATGTGGACAGACACAATAAATATTCATATAAGTATATTGCATATGCATCGAAAACAGAAAATATGAATATATGTATTTACAGGTTTCTTACAGAATCACAATTATTTTGGATTGAAGAGACGACGGGGAAGAGAAGGGCGGAGATAGAGGCAGCGAACGGCGGAGGCGGCTGTCGAGAGGGTGGAGGCGGCTGTCGAGAGTTTTAATATAAAAAGAGAAGATATTGAAATAAATATTTTCATATTATTATATCATTGTGTATGGAAATGATTAAAAGGGAAGACATTTAAAAGATTGACAAATCTCGGCTGATTTATTAGAGTGTTTTTGAAAATATAAAAAGGGTAGTTTAGTCCACTTATAAATGATGGGAAATAAATAATAGGAAAAAATTAGAATAAAGATAAAAAAGATTAGAAATCCCTTGTTCTGAAAAATACGCACGCCTCGATCCCATATTCTGAAAGGTCAGCGAAATTAACCCCTAATTTCAAAAGGTCAGCATAATTAACCCCTAATAACGAAATTTCTCCGTGGGGAGGGAGTGTATATTTCTTTTGTTTGGGCCTCTTTCTTTTTTTTTCGGGTCAGGGACTTTATTTTAGTAATTGGCCCAATGTTGCTTTTAATTAATTTGGGCCACTGCCTAAATTAAATTGGGCCCCTACATTAATTGATTTAGGGCCATGAGACTAAACTCTCTGACTAAATTTAAATTAATTTGGACCATGAAATTAATTTATTTCGGGCCACCGAATTATGTTGAGCATTGTTAATACTTAAGGATTTTGTATAAATTTAGGAAAAGAACAAATAAAAATGATCACATGCTTAGGAATGCATGCACGCTAAGTAAATAGTTCTTAAGTCTAATTTAAGTATATCTTATTCTTTTAAAGGGGCGTTGTCGCACGACAAGTGAAATCAAGTCGAGGGACGCTCATTTGAGAGTTTAAGAAAATGAGGTGGGCTTTTTCTTTCAAAACGTGATTTTATGTGAAAACGTGAATATATTTTAATGAGTTGTCATGGCACGTTTTGTTTTATGATTACCTATCTGCTTGGCAACTCCAAATATGTTAAATCGAATTCGGGTCCCAGTAAGGCCCCAAACCCTTCTCGGACTAGTGTACACATATGGAGACTGTGTGCTAGCTTTCGAGTTGGCGGGTCCAGTGACCGTCGTGGAATGTGGCCACATTCTCGGTTCACATAAGTTCAGATATGGTATTATGTTTATGTGATTGCGCAATCAAATTCATGAAATGCAAAAAAAAATTTAGTGACTCGGGCCTTATTTCAAATAAAAATCCCGTGTTCACTCAACTATGGCTGACAATTAAATAAGAACTGTTTTTGGCACTAAGTCCACTGGGTATACCAAATACTCAGCCATGCATGTTTATTTTTTCTAATGTGCAGGTTGAAGGTGATCGAGGTGCTGAAGGTGTTGGGAAGGACTTATGAATAAGTAGTTAGGTAGCTAAAATAACATGTCTCCATGCATGTTATTTTGTCTTGGAACCTTCCGCTTCATATTTAAGTATTGCTCTAGTAAAACAATGTAATCTGCCTAAATACTCTGTTTTTGACTTGGTTGTACTCATTCGCCTTCAAGACTATTTTTTTGAGTTAAGTATTCCTTTTATGATTAGTTTATGATTGATGAGTTTAATATAGTTGCGAAATAAGTACGCTCACTAGCACTAGGGAGTTGTGGTCGTGACAGGAATCGTGCGCGAGGTGAGTTTTGTTTGATAACATCCACAATAGGAGCTCGAAACAAGGTTTTATTATTCGAAACCTAGCTAGTTGGAGTTTGATTACTCTATGAATAATGAATAAGTGTTTCTTGCTAAGTCCACTCTTGGAGATAATAATATGTTAATTAATTAAGTTCATAGTAGACATTGATTAAATAATGGATGTTTCTATCTTAAACACGGGAAATAAATGACAAACAAATGGAAACCCGGAATACTTGTAATTTCGGATTTGGATGGGCAGTGCAATATTACTTCGGTAGTGGCTGCTCGTAATATTTCAATATAAGCTTATATTAAATTGTGGGTTCAATTTAATTAGTAAAAAGCTAATTGGGGGAGGCCATATCCAAATTCTTCCATAGATCCCTGACTGGGCCCAATATGTGACTTAATATATATAGGAGAATAAAGGAGACAGAAAAAAAAACAAGATTTATTTTATAAAATTTTTGTCCCCCTCTCCTTCAAGCAGAGGGACGATTTTTGCTCTCCTCCGCGAGCAGAATCCGTCTTCTTTATTTAAGTCCTAGTACTCTGGTGAGATCAGCCCACACTGATATCAGATTACAGTCCGGGAACCAGTCAGAAGATCTGTGGTTTAGTACTCAAGATCTTCACGTGGAGAAGGCGAGAGCTGTCTTCGATTCTTCAGTGAATCAACGAGGTAAGTTGGCTTACTCCGTAGCAAACATGTTTTATGTGTTAATTACGCTAAAGCATGTTTAATCAAGTTATGAGCATGATACATGTGAGAATTACGCGAATAGAATTTGTCTGAATAATCTGCTAAATAGATCAGAATTGTTATGTGATCCGTTTGAACGCACACTTCCGCTGTCAACCCCTTCATAGACACTTAGGGGCTGTTGATTAGGAAGATTATATCTCATGATTGAATATGTATTAGTCATAGTCACCCTTTTCCAACTAAAATAATCCCACAACTTAATCATAAATGGATAAACATATGATATGAGTCATGACAACACAACGAAACCTTAACCTTTGAAAAATGGAATTCTTTTATACATTTTGACGATGAATCTAAGTCTAAAATTTCACTAATACATGATATTTTACATATTTGACAATTAAAAATAATTTACTAATAGAAAAAATAGAATCTCTATCTTTACGAATAATCGTCAGACATGATTATCTCATCTATTTTATTAATTTTGATAAATGAATTCACATTCTACTAACTCATCCTCTTAAATTCAATATCATATCTGTCTTAAAAAATAATCTTATGTAGAATTTTAAATCAAAATGGAATACGACTCAAGTAACTTGGGACAGAGAGAGTAATATCTTAATAACTCATTAAACACAACTTTCTTAAATCTCGTGCCAAAAAGAAACGCTCCAAGTAACGTGGGACGAAGGGAGTATTAATGAAAAATAAAATATACTCCCTCCGTCCCTCAAGAATATGCACTCTTTCATTTTTAGTCCGTCCCACAAGAATATGCACTTTTTAATTTTAGAAAGTTTTTTTTCTCCAATGAGGTGAGACCCATTCTACAGTAACATACTTTTATTAAAACTCGTGTCGACCCCAAAAATACATATTCTTTGGGGACGGAAGGGAGTATCTCAAAATCTTATTACAAATTGATAAAAACTATATTTTCGTCTTCTTTATCAATTATGCATTAAAATTCGCATTTTCTTTAAATGATTTATTCTACAAGATAGATGGATTATTTCAATCTTTTTTTCTATTTTTCTCTTAATTTATCAATTATTTATTAAAACTTCTATTATTTTAAAAAGACAGCTGTAACAAAGAACTAATACTGCCATCTTTTTGATCATTGAACAAATTAATAAACATTATTTGTTAATGCAAATTTTAATGCATACTAATTGATAGATTAGAGGAAAAATAGTTTTTATTACTTTTATCATACTTTATCAATTATTTATTGAAATTAATATTATTTTAAAAAATATTTTAAAAAGACGGCTGTAATTAAGAACTAAGGGTATCCACTATGGGATCGCCGCGCCTATAGCCCCGGCGGGGGCAATCCCGGGGCGGATTATAGTGTAGGCGACGTCCGCCCCGGGGCGGACGAGAAACGGGGGCGGATGCCCATTCGGCGAAAGCGGGGCGAGGACGCGCCGGTCGGCCATTAGCCGCGCCTATAGGCGCGCCGGCCATAGTGCGCCGGCGATAGGCTCGCCGGCGGTTCTCGAAAATTGTTTTTTTAAATTACCTCTTTAAATACCACTCATCCACCACCCATTTTTACACCATTTTCACACTCTTCCTTTATTCACTATCTACACTTTCACTCTCTAAAAATGCACGGTGGAGACGACGAATCACCCGACTCGCAGGAATCGGGCTATGGCGGCAATCCTTCACAGCCGTCGGGATACGGCGGCTATCCTTCTCAGCCGTCGGGATATGACGGCTATCCTTCTCAGCTGTCAGGATATGGCGGGTCTCCGTCCCAGCCGTGGATTTGGGGTCAATCTCCCTCGCCGTGGGCATCGAGTCCAAACCTTCCTCCATCTCAGTCGTGGAGGTCTTCTCCAACGCCCCCACCTTTTCAGCGGAATCTGAGTCGCTCGGCGTTTGGAGATGACAGACCCAACATCGACGCACTTAACCTTCCGCGTCCAGAGTCCCCTTTCCTATCCTACCAATCTCCTTACACTGAAGCAGATCAAGACGCACTGGATACCATGATGGGGATGCTCAGTTCCGGCGTCCCGGATACGCCTGCAGCCCGGGTGGAAACGCCCGTTCCGACCCGAAGCAGTGCCGGGGGCGGCGGCCGCAATGGCGGTGGCGGTAGCAGCGCCGGAGGCGGCTCGGGCAGCGGCGTCGGCAGTGGCGGCGGCTCAGGCTCCAAACGGGGCAAGCTCTACACCAAAGCGGAGTCCATTGCCGTGGCAAGGGCGTGGGATGCCATCACATCGGACCCCATAGTGGGCACCGATCAGACCGAGGGGAGCTTTTGGCAGCGCGTCCTGATGGCATACGACGAGTTCAAACCTGCCGCCGCCCGAAGCGCGACCCAGAACAAATCCGCAAAAAGTGGTCTAGGATTCTACCGGCTACCAAGCGGTTCGCGTGCATATACCAGAACAACCTTCTCCACGCTGAGAGTGGCCGAAGCGAAGCAGACGTGAAGGCCCTGTCGATGGGCCAATACAACACGGAGGGCTGGCCGAAGTTCACAATGTGGGAGGAGTATCTAGTCCTCGCGGATTGTCCGAAATGCAAGGCAATCTGCACACAAGAAGTCACTGGAGCTCCCGGACCGAAGCGTACAAGACACAACCTTGCCGGGGACTACAGCAGCGGAAGCGGCTCGTACTCGTTCGAGCAGAACGGCGAGCAAGTCGAAGAGCCCGCCTCTACACACCCTCGGCGAGGACGGCCCCCGGGACAATATGCCTCTATCCGCAGCGCCAGAAGGGCTTGAAGTGCCTCCCGCCTATCGTCGGCAGCGTCTGGATCGCGCATCCCGCAGCCCGCCCCAATCCCACAGCACATGGTTCCTGGTCCCCACGAGGTCTTGAGGGAGAACCTCGATGTGCAGTTGATGCAACAACTGCAGGACGTCTGCAACAAATACCTAGCCACCGATGACCCGTACATCATGAATATATACCAGAAGCTCATCACTCGGATTGAGCGTCGTCTAGGGTTGGCTGATGATGCTCCTGGGGGAACCGCGGCTGGCAGCAGTGAGGGAGGAGGAGAAGAAGAAGACGAGGATGCCGACTCCGACACCGAGTAGACGGTAGCGGAGTTTTTATTTGTATTTTATTTTAAATATTCGTTGTATAATTTTATAATTTTCAATACAACGAATATTCGGTCCAAATTACCTCGTTTTCTAATTATTTACATTGCGATGATTTTAATTATACCTGATTGAAACTAAAAATATTTTAAAATGAAAATTGATTATAAAATTTGGGGCTATTGGAAGTGTCCACCATAGTGGCGGAAATAAATTTTTGGAGCTTTGGACAATAATTTTGGGGCTGTGAACAAAAACTGAGGCGGGGCTATTGGGGTGTCCGTTTTATAGTGGACTAACTGCTATCTTTTGATCATTGAAAATAACAAATTAATAAACATTATTTATGGCAAATATGGAAACAACTACCGTCAACTAACACTCACGCCAGCTAATCAAATAGTGATTATTTTATTTTATTTTATTTTATTTGATATTATTATGGTATCATTGCCGAAATTTAATTGATATAAAAAAAGTTCAGATACATAATTAAAAATCCCCAACTCCAAAACTACACCTAATCTTAGCCGTGCATCGCATGTACAAATCCCAATCGGATACGAATTCTTCAGTTCAAACGGATTACAGCCGTACGATCAAATCTCCAAAACCTACGTGTCTGTGTTTAGAGCATCCACAATGGCAATAGGCCAACCATAGCCTAGCCACAAACTCCTCCTCCCACATCATCAGCACTAAAAACTCCTCATGTCACATCATTAGGAAAAAATTATAAAAATAACAATCAAACAAAATACGGAATTCAGCTTACGACACAGATACGAGAAAATGCAATAATTTTATTTAAATTAAAAAAAGGTATATTAAAAAAAATTACATAATTAAAAAAAAAACTAACGCCGTGCATTCCTCTGCACGCACAACTCTTCAATTAAATCCTTTTGGAGTCGAATATGAGCTTCCACTTGGCGCATGTCGGCATGTGCTAGGAGGCGTGCGGTTTCATCGTGAGGTACCCCACTTCGTACGTTGGGGGCGGCCACGCCGTGGCTTGGACCGGCTTCATTATCGTCATTGGCCCAACTAGTCAGTTGTACACCTTCATCTTCGACAATCATGTTGTGCATGATAATACAGGCGTACATTATATCAGCAATGCAGTCGACGTGCCATAAACGCGTTGGACCCCTAATTGCCGCCCATCGAGACTGGAGCACACCAAATGTGCGCTCCACATCCTTGCGCGCCCACTCCTGCCGTTCTGCAAAGTAAGCCTTCCTCTCATCTGATGCGCATCTGATCGTCTTCACAAAGACGGGCCACCTAGGGTATATCCCATCCGCCAAGTAGTAGCCCATATCATGCTGGTTCCCGTTGGCGATAAAACTGATGGCCGGACCGACGCCGTGGCACTGCTCGTTGTAAAGGGGCGACGAGTTGAGGACGTAGAGGTCGTTGTTCGACCCCGCTACCCCAAAATATGCATGCCAAATCCTAATCAGCTACGGCCTCGAGGATTATGTGGGATTCTTTCCCTTGTAGCCGGTCGTGTAGAACCCTTTCCAGGCAGCGGGGCAGTTCTTCCACTCCCAATGCATACAATCTATGCTGCCTAACATACCCGGGAACCCATGCTTCTCCCCGTGCATCTGCATCAGCTCCTCGCAGTCTTCGGGGGTAGGGCTTCAAAGGTACTGTTCACGGAATATTTCAACCACGCCCTGACAGAAATACTTCATACATTTAAGGGCAGTCGTCTCACCGATGTGGAGGTACTCGTTCCACATGTATGCCGCGCCTCCTTAGGCCAACTGCCTAATTGCCACAGTGCACTTTTGAATAGGTGTGTGGACGGGTCTGCCAGCCGCATTGTGCCTGAAGCGGAAACACATATATCGACGCTCCAAAGCGTCAACAATACGCATAAACATGGTCCTGCTCATCCTAAAACGCCGCCTGAAAAGGTTGGCGTTAAACCGCGGCCTCGGTGCGAAGTAGTCTTCATATAGCCGCTGATGTGCAGCTACGTGATCCCGCTCAATCACTGCTCGGCGGTGGACAACGGGTCGAGGTCGAGGTACCGCCGGCTGCAAGGCCCTTTGTATCAGCCGGTTTATCTCATGGGACGTATAGGCCTCCAACTCTTCGTTCATTCGTCGTTCGTACTCCTCAGCATCCCCACCACTACCACCATTACTACCACCCGCGTTACTCATTTCGCGTTATTGATCTTGTACATAAATTAAGATAAAGAGAAAACTCGTTAAAATAAGTGGTGCGAATGAAAATGACGTGCAAATCGCTTATATATAGTGTTTTGAAAATTAAATTAAAAGAATTAAAAAATCGGCTGGCCGATCGCTTGCCGATCGGGAGCCTGCAATGGCGGCCAGCCGATCGGCGAGAGCATCGGTCAGCGCCCGGGAATAAGCATGCACTCGCCATTTTTCTCGCAGATTTTGCGCTCGCCTGCTGTAATGGTTTGGCGAGCGGACCGGCCAGCACCGGGAATCGGCTAGCCGGTCCGTTCGCCGCCATTGTGGATGCTCTTATAATAGATTGGCCTTGGCTTGCAATTGACGCAAATATACCCACAAAACCTATCGCCACACACACTAACGCACCTTTCAAAACACACAGAAATAAACCGTAGAGAGAAATTGAGAAGCAGTAATCATGGCGGCGACGGTGAAGACGGCGTGGGCGAAGCCAGGCGCGTGGGCCCTGGACGCGGAGGAGAACGAGACGGAGCTCCTCCAGCAACAGAAGGAAGATACGTCGGCCGCGGCGACTAATGGCCACTCCGAGACGGCGGATTTCCCGTCTCTGGCGGCGGCGAAGACTAAGAAGAAGAAGAAGCAGGTTCTCTCGCTCCAGGAATTCACGACCTACAGCGCGGCGAAGCCGGCGGCGTTCCAGGCTAAGGGATTGACGACGGACGAGTTGATGGCTCTCCCGACGGGTCCGCGCGAGCGAACGGCGGAGGAGATCGATCGGAACAAGCTAGGAGGGGGATTCAGATCCTATGGCGGCGGAATGAGGGATGAGCAGCCCCGGCGCCAGGGGAGCTTCAATCGAGAGTCGAATCATGAATTGGCGCCGTCTAGGGCTGATGAGACTGATAATTGGGCGACGGGGAAGATGTCTCCTGCTAGTGGTGGGTTTGAGAGGAGGGATAGAGGGGAAAGAGGGGGTTTCTTCGCTGATTCGCTATCGCGAGCGGACGAGGTTGATAATTGGGCGTCGAATAAGAGTTTTGCCCCTTCTGAGCCTAGGAGGTATGAGCGGAGGGGAAGCTTTGGATTGGAATCAAGCAATGGTGGCGCGGATTCAGGAAGTTGGGAAAAGAGAAGAGGAGAGGAAGGGCCGAGGATGGGCGGCGCATTCGATAGTTTGAGGGAGAGGAGAGGGGGGCAGGAAGGGGCGGAATCGGAGAGCTGGGGTAGGAGAAGAGAGGATATGAGTGCTGGTAGTAGGCCTAGATTGAATTTACAGCCTAGAACAATGCCGGTGATTGAGATTGCTGCTCCAGAGAAGCCTAAGGCCGAGATTGCTTCTCCGGTTGCTGTTACCGTGAGGCCAAAAGGGAGCAATCCATTTGGTGAGGCGAGGCCGAGAGAGGAGGTGTTGAAAGAGAAGGGCCAAGATTGGAAGGAGATTGAGGAAAAGCTCGAGTCTACCAAGATTAAGGAGGTGGTTTCTGATGGACCGGATCCTCCTAGGAAGAACTTTTGGAGTGGGAGAGAGAGGCGGCAGGAAGAGAAGATTGAGAGGGCTTGGAGAAAGCCAGAATCTGCTGATTCCTACCCCCAGAGGTCGGTGAATTGAGAATTTTTTATTGACATGCTTGAATTTTTTGAATGCTTTGCTTCTTGTGATATTTGTGCATGAGTGTTATGAGTTTTATGTTTTCTGAAGACCTCTTTAAGCTGAAATGAATGATAATCTGTTTACTATATCTAGTTGTGAATTACACTACTTATGGTATTCTAGATCTTCTTTTCAGTTTAAGTATCTTTGTAGTTATAGTATCACCTGCAACTGCATGTAGTTATTTTGCAAGTATGCATCTCTACAGATGATATGCACATATATTTCCTGAATTTATAAGTTAGCCGTGGAGCTTTTGGTGGGTTGGTGCACACTGGCCAGGTCTACATCTACAAAAACTCAGATAGTTAACCAAGCCCTCTCCTTGCCTTATTAGAGGGCATTTCTGAACACCACCGTAATTGTGGCTAGTTTCTACTGCATTCCTGGCTTTGGGGGATTTTTAGTGACTGTAACGTGTCTGTTTTCTCTTTAAAGTTGGATTATGTTGACAATTCATTAGTTAGCTTTGGCACAAATTGTTGAATAATATTGGATGATGATGAAGAGAAAAAAACCATCTAAGTTTAAAATAAAATGGATTTAGAGAGTGACTTTGGTGATAATAGCTACTATGCAATACGTAGTACTCCATGTATGGACTTGTTGTCACTCTTGAGTTGTGGGGATTGAAGGATGAGATATTCGTATGAGCCATTGTGAAAAATGGATAGGACTATGGAAACGTGAATCAGTTTTAGGTATTTGTCTTGTTTGTTTCTGCATCTTTAACTTCCCTGAATATTTTGTAATTGATGCCATCACTGACCTTTACTACACTTGTTTATCTTGAAGTACTGATGAGTCTGCCAACGGGCCTGCTGAGAAATCCGAAAATGGACATGCTGAAGAGGCTGATGGGGGAGAGTCACCGGCCTCTGACGCTAAGGGAGTGTGAGCTTTGAGAAAACAAAAGAGAATAGGAGTATTGATGTTGCTTAAAAATGCATCTGCTGAGCTGATAGATTTTTGTTTCATATTTATTTTTTGTCTTCTGTTTTGCATCGCACAATATATAGCAATTTTTTGGGAGAGAATTATGGCGTGGAATTTTGTTATTGCCTCTCTGACTTGTTTGCACTTGTCGACTATGGTTTGTTTTGGGTTCAGATACTTTTTATTTATTTGTGTGGGAAATACAATATTCGTTCTGCCACCAAAATTGTATGTTAATATTCCTTTGATTTGAAGCTTTTAGGGCATTATGCTGTCAATTGTTGCAGAAGGAATTGGTGCGACTCAAGTTTGATTTGTCTTTGATCCCACGTTTTATTACTCTCTCTGTCTCATAATAAGAAATAGATAATTACATAAGTCGGCTAGTTCTCTCTCCGTCTCATAATAAGAAATAGATAATTACATAAGTCGGCTAGTTCGTTGCTAGTTCTTATGTGTATGAGTTTGGCATTAAAAAAAAGGGAGGAGAAAGGGAAAAGAGAGAAGAAACAACGAGAGCTTTTAAGCTCTAAATTAAAAAGGCGTCTGATAAGGTTCCTTGTGAGGGAAACCTTCCATGTGCCCAAGAAATACCCAAAGCGGTGTTTGATTTCAATTTTTTTGTGTTTTCAAAGATAAAGTAAAGATAAGTTGAGCTAGCCACAAAAACTAAACTCAAAATGGTTTTGGATGGAGAGAAAGAAGGTGAGAAGAAAGTGTAAAGAAGGAGGAATCCTCTTTGAGGACCTATGACCTCCCACAAAAAGATGTGGGCAACCCTAGGCTACTTTCACCCAAAGCAAATACTCCATTGGCTCCACATTAATGACTATACAACCATAAATGCATACCTATACTTGATTTAGCCAAATGAACATAAAACAAGCAACCTACAATGTAGGAATTTGGATAGAAATCTCACATGGGAGATGCTCTCAAAGGAGTCTTCATAATAACATCATCAAAGTCTGCCCTTAAAGTCTTACAAAAAGGATATTTATAGTTAGGGTTGGAAACCCAAGAAAAGGGCTAAAAAACAAGGAAAAACGGATGTAAAAGTTGAATCGCCCGGCCGGGCGTTTTGGGAAAGTGAAATCGCCCGGTCGGGCGAACTTTCTGGATTCGGCGCTGCTTCTTCAAACGCCCGGTCGGGCGTTCTGGGATGGTGAAATCGCCCGGTCGGGCGAACTTTCTGGACTGTGGACGATGCTCAGCGCACAAACGCCCGGTCGGGCGTTTTGGAGGTGTGGATTCACCCGACCGGGCATTCCATCTGCCTCCTCCATTCCCCTCCTAATGAAGTTTGAAACGCCTTCCCGAAGCCTTTGTCTCATTGATCTCGTGACGGGCCTTCCGGGCAGCTTAAGGGGAGTCGTGGTCGGGTCAGCCCGGGCCTTGGACTTCCCGTTTGTATCATCCTCTCCCTCTTGAGAAGGATTTGTCCTCAAATCTGGGTCGTCCCCTACAAAATCAAACGGGCTCAAGTCAGCCACATTAAAAGTACAACTCACGTTATACTCACCGGGAAGATCAATGATGTAGGCATTGTCGTTCACACGCTCTAGGACCATAAATGGGCCATCCCCTCGCGGGGCAAGCTTGGATTTTGCTTTGTCGGGAAAACGTATTTTCCGAAAGTGTACCCACACCCAATCTCCGGGGTTGAACAACATTTTCTTTCGCCCTTTGTTCACCCTTTGAGCTACTTGTTCCCCCATCTTGCGGATTCGT
This sequence comes from Salvia splendens, assembly GCF_004379255.2. NCBI lineage: Eukaryota > Viridiplantae > Streptophyta > Magnoliopsida > Lamiales > Lamiaceae > Salvia > Salvia splendens. The sequence goes on from NC_056039.1 coordinate 18,890,934, forward strand.
TCTTGCACTCGAGTGTGCACGTCTTGTACAAACTTGGCCTTCTTCATCCCGCCTACATCAACCATATAAGACAAAGGCAAATCGGCCGTGGACAAGTCCAACGGGGTGAGTGGATTGAAACCATAGACAACCTCAAAAGGAGATTGTTGGGTGGTGGAATGTATGGTCCTATTATAAGCAAATTCGGCTATAGGCAAACATTCTTCCCAAGAAGTTTTATTTTCAAAAACCAAGGCACGGAGAAGAGTTCCCAATGAGCGGTTTACAACTTCCGTTTGACCATCCGTTTGGGGATGTGCGGTGGTAGAGAAAAGAAGTTTGGTGCCCATCCTACCCCAAAGCGTTTTCCAAAAGAAACTCAAAAATTTGACGTCTCTATCACTTACAATAGTTCTCGGGACCCCATGGATTCTTACAACCTCCTTGAAAAATAAACTAGCAATGAATTTGGCATCACTTGTCTTCCGACATGGAATGAAGTGAGCCATTTTGGAAAACCTATCCACCACCACAAAGATGCTATCATTTTTCCGAGGAGACATTGGGAGACCTAGAACAAAGTCCATGGACAAGTCTACCCAAGGATGTGTAGGAGTAGGCAAAGGGGTGTAAAGACCATAATTGTTAGATTTAGACTTGGCTTGCCTACACTCTAAGCAACTACTACAAAACTTTTCAACATGCTTCTTCATGCAAGGCCAAAAGAAATGCTCACTTAGTATGTCAAAAGTTTTAAGCAACCCAAAATGACCCATTAGGCCCCCTAGGTGAGCCTCCTTAATCAACAAGTTTCTCAAAGAGCATGAAGGTATGCACAACCTATTCTCTCTAAAAAGATAGCCATCCAACTTATAGTATTTATCAAAAGCACCTTTTTCACAAGCTCCGTAAATAGAAGAAAAGTCATGATCATGCTCATAAAGGTCTTTAATAAACTCAAATCCAACATATTTGGAGGCACACATAGTAAGCACACGCTTTCTCAAACACACGGTATCACTCACAAGTAAAGTGCCATCATGCAAGGTCTCAAAAGGCTTCCTAGAAAGAGCATCGGCAACCAGATTGTCCTTTCCCTTCTTGTACCTAATGACATAGGGAAAAGTCTCTAGGAAAACACTCCATTTAGCATGCCTTTTATCAAGTTTATGTTGACCTCCTAAGAACTTAATAGACTCATGATCCGTGTGTATCACAAACTCCTTGTGCATCAAGTAGTGTTGCCAATTCTCAAGGCAACGGACTATAGCATACAACTCCTTGTCGTATGTGGGGTAGTTCAATTGGGCTTGATTTAGTTTTTCCGAGAAGTAAGCTATGGGCTTACCCTCTTGCATGAGAACTCCCCCGATCCCCACACCACTTGCATCACACTCAAGTTCAAAAGTTTTATCAAAATTAGGGAGTGCTAGTAAGGGAGCATGCGTGAGGTCATTTTTCAAAGTACTAAACGCTCTCTCTTGCTCCTCCCCCCACTTAAACTCAACATTTTTTTTGACAAGGTGGTTCAAGGGTGAAGCTTTTGTGGAAAAATCCCTAACAAACCTCCTATAGAAGCTAGCAAGGCCATGAAAGGACCTAACCTCACTCACATTCCTAGGTGTTGGCCATTCCCTAATGGCTTTCACCTTTTCCTCATCTACCCGCACTCCTTCCTTTCCCACAACAAAACCAAGAAACACAACTTCCTCAACACAAAAAGTGCATTTAGGCAACTTGGCATATAAAGTATGCATTCTCAACACTTCAAGCACATTCCTAAGATGACTAGCATGCTCTTCAACACTACGACTATAAATCAAGATATCATCAAAATATACCACCACAAATTTCCCAATAAAAGGACGAAGTACATGATTCATCAAACGCATGAATGTAGAAGGGGCATTAGTTAAACCAAAAGGCATCACAAGCCATTCATATAAGCCAAATTTGGTTTTGAAAGCGGTTTTCCATTCATCTCCCTCTTTCATGCGAATTTGGTGATATCCACTAGCCAAATCAATTTTAGAGAAACATATAGAGCCACAAAGATCCTCTAACATGTCGTCTAACCTAGGTATAGGGTGTCTATATTTGATGGTGATTTTGTTAATTGCCCTACAATCTACACACATCCTCCAACTTCCGTCCTTCTTAGGTACAAGAATGACGGGTACGGCACAAGGAGATAGAGATTCACGAATTAGACCTTTGGCAAGGAGTTCCTCGACTTGCCCTTGTAGCTCTTGTGTCTCCTTGGGGTTCGCCTTGTATGCGGCCCGGTTTGGGAGTGATGATCCCGGCAAAAGGTCAATTTGATGCTCGATCCCCCTCATGGGAGGGAGTTCACTCGGGAGTTCTTCCGGGAATACATCTTCAAATTCCTGCAACACACTTTGGACAATCAAAGGATACGGGTCAAGGTTAGTTGCTAAGCACAAATCCTTACGGACCACGAGGAGAACGGAGAGGTGATTGTTTAGTGCCCACCCAAGGTCGGTTTTACTAGCTATCAAACATTCCTTTCCCCCTCTTGTTTGTGGGTGCTCTCCTTTGGGCGCTTTTATTTTTCTCTCACCACCCCCACTCTCACTTGGCTTTTTTAGCTCACATTCTTCTACTAGCCTTTTTTCCCTATCTCTCTCTCTTTCCTTTTGTAGATGTTGGCTAGCCTCAAACACGGCACTAGGTAGCAATGGCTTCAAACGAACCTTCAACCCGTTGAGCATGTAGAAATACTCATTCGTGAAGCCATTTTTGTAGGCCCTTCTATCAAACTCCCATGGCCTCCCTAGCAAAACATGACATGCCGTCATAGGAATGATATCACATAGGATTTCTTCCTCAACTTCTCCAATCTTCAATGGAACTTTGCATTGAGCCTTCACCCTCAACTCTCCGGAGTCCCCTAACCATTGCAATTTGTAGGGGTTTGGGTGTTTAAGTACCTTCAATCCCAACTTGGCCACCAACCGGTCACACACCACATTTGTACAACTCCCTCCATCTATGATGACCAAGCACGTCTTGGACTTCACCTTACACTTCATATGAAAGATGTTGCACATTTTCTCCTTATGCTCCTCAAGGTTGGGTTGTACATTGAGCATTCGGAGTACAACCATAGCCCTTAAGGGTGTATCTTCTTCTTCGTCACTAGAAAAAGCTATGTCGGTGTCCGGGCTCACTTCTTTAGTGCCCACACCCTCCCCATCTTCTTCATCTTCCTCACTATACACGCTACCATCTTGCCCGATAACCATTACCCGTTGGTTTGGGCACTCGCGTGCATAATGGCCATACCCCTTGCACTTGAAACATTGAACCTTCTTGTCTTCCATAGGGGCTATAGCTTTAATAGGTTGAGTACCCGGTAAAGCCTTCGCGATCGGCCTCCCTTACGTGTTTGGATTGGCCATGTTTTCCACCTTCTTGCCGGGAGCACTCCACTTGCTAGTCCCCGTCCCTCCGGTTTGGCTAGACGCCCATTTAGCCCGGCTAGAAACCAACTCCTTACTTTGCCTCTCAAAAGTGTCGGCAAACCCAATCACCTCATCCAAGGAAATTCCCCTCAATGCCTCCACTTGCACCTTGTGCTTCAAGTTGATGTTAAGGCCATGGATAAATCAATCTTGAGTCGCCTCTTCTCGCTCCTCCACCCCTACCTTGCTCATCAATGATAGGAGTTCATAGTAGTACTCCATTACGCTCTTCGTCCCTTGCTTCAAATCTTGAAACTCCCCTCGAAGTCGGAGGAAATAGGACTTTGGTACAAAGGTAGTCCTCATGAGCTCACACAACTCCGCCCACGAACCCACTTCCCCTCCCCTAACCATCCTTCTCCTCCTCATCGTATCATTCCACCATGTATCCGCATTGCCACGAAACTCGGCTATTGCCACCTTCACCTTATCACCTTCCGAAAAGTTATGGAGTGAGAAAATTTTGCTCATTTGTGACTCCCATTCCAAGTAGGCCTTGGGATCAAACTTGCCGTGGAACTCGGGAAATGTGTGCTTGATAGACTTGGTGGGATCATCATACCGCGGCTCCATCTCCTCCTCATAGTTTCTATATCTTCCATGCCTACCATTCCACCCATGGTGCCCCATGTTTCCATTCCCTCTTCCGCCCACCATGTTCCCGAACCTACCATTCCTATTCCCATTCCGTCATCCTCCTTGTCCCCCACGCCCCCCATGATCGTACCAACCATATGGCTCTTCCTCTCCATTACTCCCCTCGGAGGCATCATGATGTGTGTGATTGCTCCTAGGGGTGTTTGGCCTTGATAGTCGCACGGCCTTCAAAGCGTTGAGCTCGTCGTGGAGAAAAGTTTGGTTTTCATGGATGGATGCTTGGTTCACCTTGAGTTCCTTCAAATCCCCGAACATAGCATCTTGAGTGACATGCATTGTGGTTTGGCCTTCTTTTAGATCCCTCAAATCCGTCATAATTTTTTCCATCAAGTTTTTCAACTCATCCCCCGCCACACTAAGACTCGTGCTCGCACCCGGTTGCGGATCCCCCATCGTGGTGGATCTAGTACGAGGTGGCATTCACAATGGTACCTACAATAAGAAATAAAAATAAACTAGGATCTAGTCCTAAGGGTTAGTAAAATCCACACTCACACACACAAGAAGGGGAGATTTTAGTAAGAACTCACTTCCCAATTGGTAATCCCACCCCCAATTCACTCACCAGTGTCACTCGGAAAAGGGCTTAGAATATAGTGAGGGCTAGGTTCACTCACTCTCAATATCCAACTTCCAAAATGCAAGTGCTAAGACAAATCAATCAAGGTATACACATAGGCAATATAACCAAGCAAGTAAAGCCAATAAAGCATGTGAAAGTAAGGTTCAATGCCTAAGGAAGCTAACAAACAAACTTAGTTGAGCTGAAAATTTATGTAACTCTTGGCTGATCTTTAGGAATTTTTTTTGATATGGCTACCCAACCCCAAAATTGATGAAACTTAGTAGATAACAAGATTAAAGGGTTTAGAATGAGGGAAAAATATCCCCAATATAGCAGGTTTTCGAGAAGACCCTCGATTTTACGTTTTCCCCAAATCTGTCAAACTATGGAACAAAACAGGGCAGCAACTTCACACATTAATTTGACCTATCAAATGATGGAATTTTTGGCTGAGATTTTTCAGGAAAATAGTTCATATCTCAAGGTTCATGCACACCAAAAATCAGCTCAATCCTACAACAATTGACCAATAAACAAGCAAAGGCTAAAACAAAAGAAATAAGGAAAAACAAGGAAAATGAAATTTCATAGAGGTTTAAAATCAAACACTTGGTAGGCACCTAGGCTCTAGATACCAAATGATAAGGTTCCTTGTGAGGGAAACCTTCCATGTGCCCAAGAAATACCCAAAGCGGTGTTTGATTTCAATTTTTTTGTGTTTTCAAAGATAAAGTAAAGATAAGTTGAGCTAGCCACAAAAACTAAACTCAAAATGGTTTTGGATGGAGAGAAAGAAGGTGAGAAGAAAGTGTAAAGAAGGAGGAATCCTCTTTGAGGACCTATGACCTCCCACAAAAAGATGTGGGCAACCCTAGGCTACTTTCACCCAAAGCAAATAATCCATTGGCTCCACATTAATGACTACACAACCATAAATGCATACCTATACTTGATTTAGCCAAATGAACATAAAACAAGCAACCTACAATGTAGGAATTTGGATAGAAATCTCACATGGGAGATGCTCTCAAAGGAGTCTTCATAATAACATTCATCAAAGTCTGCCCTTAAAGTCTTACAAAAAGGATATTTATAGTTAGGGTTGAAAACCCAAGAAAAGGGCTAAAAAACAAGGAAAAACGGATGTAAAAGTTGAATCGCCCGGCCGGGCGTTTTGGGAAAGTGAAATCGCCCGGTCGGGCGAACTTTCTGGATTCGGCGCTGCTTCTTCAAACGCCCGGTCGGGCGTTCTGGGATGGTGAAATCGCCCGGTCGGGCGAACTTTCTGGACTGTGGACGATGCTCAGCGCACAAACGCCCGGTCGGGCGTTTTGGAGGTGTGGATTCGCCCGACCGGGCATTCCATCTGCCTCCTCCATTCCCCTCCTAATGAAGTTTGAAACGCCTTCCCGAAGCCTTTGTCTCATTGATCTCGTGACGGGCCTTCCGGGCAGCTTAAGGGGAGTCGTGGTCGGGTCAGCCCGGGCCTTGGACTTCCCGTTTGTATCATCGTCCCATAATAAGAGATAGATAATTACATAAGTAAGTTGGCTAGTTCGTTGCTAGGTCTTGTTCTTATATGTATATAAGTTTGGCATTAAAAAAAAGGGAGGAGAAAGGGGAAAGAGAGAAGATACATCGAGAGCTTTTAAGCTCTAAATTTAAAAGGTAGACTATGAATTGCGTAAATTTTCATCCATCCCAATTCTTAGCTTTTCATATTTTCTTTACTTCCAGTTGCTTGATATATAAATGATATTTTTACCTAGATTTATATATTACTTGATATATAACTGATATTTTTACTTTAGAATTATAACGTAACTATAGAGTTTTGAAGGGAGTATGTGTTATGTGGTGGATTGTGAGAAGTTAAATTGGAGTGAATATTTGGTTTATGTGGTGGGATATGATATGAATATATGAATAGTGTAAGGGATATGTTTTTATATTATATTGGAATTATTTAGTAGAATATAATATGGATATATAGTTGATAGAATTGACATGTTTCACGTATGATATTGAAAGTATATGAAGCATTTGTATTAAAGAGGATATGAGACAGTCTTGCTCTGGGTCTGATATCAATGCAATGGACCTACGGATCATATATACAATAGCAATGAACCCACGGGCCATATATATAATGACAATGTATACAATGTCAATGGGACTGGATGGGCCTCGAGAATGAGCGCGAATAGAGTATGGATCAAGTTATATGCAAGATACCCGAACCGGTTGGATCAGTTAGCAAATGTCGTTGCCACTTGATCAATGCAATCTCGCTCTCACTTGTTTCCTACCAAAGTAATTTATAAACTCCCAATTTTGCACTATTTTAACAGTAAAGCGGCAAGTTCGGGGTCGATCCTACAGAGAAGCTAGTGTATCAAGTGTGTGAGTAGTGAACAAGGGGTTGGCTGCTGCCACGCTTTAACTTTGGGAGTTTTTAACTACTGATTTTACTCTAGACAGAATTTAACTTACTAACTTGATCAAGGAAAGTTTAACTACTGGGTCAAGTGAATTTCAGACTGGAATGAAAATTAACTACGTGAAACAGTAAACACCACGATGAAAACGAAAACAACTTTGATTAAAACTAAAACTCATAATACTACAACGTGAAATTTAAACTAAGCTAACATTTCAGAAAATACGAAAGCAAGTAAAACCGAGGAGATCCTCGGCGGGAAACTTAAGAATACGCTGACAGATATCAAGTATTCTGCAGCGCTCCTTCGATCGCCCTTTCTAACTAAGCATTACTTTATCTAAGCTATCTAGATAACTGAACTAAACTAGAGAGCTAAGCTAAACTAAACTAAAGACGGAAAGTAAAAGATCAGATCTCTCTAATGTGGTGGCACATCCTCTATTTATAGGCTCGACACGACCTCCAGCTGGATAACGATATTGGCAGGGAATATTCGCTCACGCTGAGTGTGAGCTACTCATCGATTGCTACATGTTCTCCTTCTAGAATGACGATGCTTTTCAGTAACAGATTCATGACACAGCTCCGTCCTTGCGTCTCTGTAACGCCCGTACTTTTTACGAAAGAATGACGACGATATTTCTATATTTAGCATGACGAATGAAATACGTGGAGATGAATATTTTCTTATGGAAGATGACGTGCGTAAATCGAAGAACGGGTGAAGGAATTATATTTGGAACAACACCAAATATAAGTTGTGCCGTTAAACGTTCTTTAATTTTTGTTTGTGAAGAGCGAGATAACAAAATTAAATAAAGACCCGTAATTTTAATTATCGAAGGAAAATACGAAAATATAAAGTATGAATTTATGTTGGGCTTTGCAAATTTAATTAGAGTCCAATTGTCTATCTACAAAATAGCTGGACCCTAACTATTTAAAAGTCTAACTAAATAATAATATTTCCAATATGGGCTTACAATAACTTGAGCCCAACAACACTTAAATTAATTGAAGCCCAATACAATTCTAAGTAAATGGGAACAAGCCCAAGGTTTATTCTTCTTCTTCTTCTTCTTCTTCCTCAAAATATGGTCGACGGCTTCTCCCCTTCATGGAGACCCTCCACCTTGCAAACCTTCTATCTACCACCATCAATGCTTCCATCCAAGAGTCACCCCAAACCTTTACATTAGCCTTCCATCTCTTCAACACATTACACTACACAAAAGAAGAAAAAAAAGAAGAGAGAGTGAGAGAGAACCGAGAGAGAGCCGAGAGAGAAACCGAAGGGAAGAGGAGGAGGATTCTTTTTCACCATTCTTGTTCTTTCACCACCAAAACCAACCAAGTTGAAGGTATAATTCTCAATTCCTAAAGCATGAATTGTTGTATATATATATATATATATATATATATAGAGAGAGAGAGAGAGAGAGAGAGAGAGAGATGTGATCAAATGCAAACTCACATCTTACGTACAAACTCCAAACTGCAATCACACGCCATCTTTGATACTAATCTGCGGTTGGGAAGGGTTTACTAAGTCAATGTCACCGGGTAGTTCATTTTATGGCACCGGGGGTGTATATGGAAATCCTTTTGCATCAGCAATTTTATACACGCTTATTTTACTCCAATCTGGTATATTCAATTATTTGTAACTGTGATGACTCCCTAATTTATCTCCATTCTCCCAAACTACCATTAGTATCATTTCATATATTAATTATTCACCATTGCAATATTAACTTCAATCTCCCGTTGATAGTCATAGCCAAATTTTCTTCGACGTGCGTTTTAGTGTTCTTCTCCCGCCCAAGGGCAACGTCCTCGCTTGTGATGAAATGGAAATGTCTGACATAGATCAAGGTAGATTCTCTATCGCAATGTTATATCTGTAGCTATGGCCGCTGACATTTCATGATGACATTCTTGGTGATGCTTCCCTATCGGTGTATAGTTGCAGTTAGATTCCGAGATGACAAACCTTGATGACATTCTCGGTGATGCTGAGTTTTCTGTACTTTTTTGTTTAAGAATTGTTGAATATATAGTATAGAAGTTGTTGTTCTTGACTAAAGAAGACATCGTATGTAGATTATATTATGCATAGTCATTAGGTTATATTCCGAAATGTGTTTGAATGTGTTTTCGAAACGTAGACTTTGTGTAAGTTTATTTAATTTTTTATGCTTGTTCTGATGTTGTATACATTAGCTGTCAGCAATGCGTTTTGTCTGCTATAGTGTGCGACGATATTTTGCCAATTGGGCCGTTGACATTCAGTTATGACATTATTCGATGATGATTCTCTATCGTGTGTGCAGCTGCAGTTATTCCAGATTGCAGGCCCGAGCTGCAACCGTACGTTGGTCAGGTGTTTCAAACAGTAGAAGATGGAATTTCCTTTTATGAAGCATATGCCAAATACTGCCGGTTTGATACTCGAAGATTTGGACACAAATACGCACATGGTGTCAAAACCTGGCAGACCATTGTGTGCAGCAGGCAAGGTGAAAAAATGGATGCTGACGAAGACGGTAGCTCTACCAAACGTAGACGCCATTCTAGCAGATGTCAATGCAATGCGAAACTTACGATGAAGTATATAAACGATTCCGACAGTCCTCGATACGTTGTCAGCAACTTTGTAGCCCAACATAATCATGATATGGTCGATACAAAGCACGTCAGATACATGAAATCCAACCGTAACCTTGGGGATATCCATTATAAATTCCTGCAGGACTGCACAAAAGCCAACATTGGACCTACACAGACTTTCAATTTATTGAAAGAGTTCCTAGGTGGCTATGATGCTGTGGGTTACACTGTTACTGATTTACGGAACGGCAAACGCGGCATATTGCAAGAAGTGAAAGGCGCTGATGTCCAGATGATTTTAAATCAAATGGAGGAGAAGAAGAAAACCAGTGACGGTTTCCATTACAAATTCCAGCAAGGTAGTGACGGAAAGTTAAGTAGTCTTTTTTGGTGTGACGCTGTGTCCCGACAGAACTACAAGATGTTCGGTGACATTGTATCCTTTGATACTACGTACTCAACAAACAGGTAATCGCACGTGTACATTGTGTCTGACATTTTCTTTGTTTGTTTATAATGCTCTAAATTCAGGTGATGTGTTGAGCTGTTGGATTTAATTTTACTCACTCTCAATGCTTGCAATACTCGTTGAATAGGTATTGCATGGTGTTTGGGCCATTCACTGGAAAAGACAACCACGGATGCCCTGTTACGTTTGGTGCCGGGTTCGTTTCAAATGAGGGAGCCGACTCATTCTCTTGGTTGCTTAGTGAGTTTGTAGAATGTATGGGGTTCGCGCCCAAGTTGATAATAACTGACCAGGATTGGGGGATGAAACTTGCCATAGAACGTGTGCTAACTAGTACTAGGCATCGGTGGTGCATGTGGCACATCATGATGAAGCTTCCTGAAAAGGTACCCAAAAGAATACTTGCCAACGAAGAGTTGAAGAAGGATTTGGACTCTTGTATATGGTCTGAATTGTTGGAGCCAGAGGAATTCGAAGAAACTTGGCTGACCATTATGGACCAATATGGTTTACAAAATGAATCCTGGTTCACAAATATGTTCACACAACGAGAGTATTGGATTCCAGCATATTTTAGGGATTTCCCAATGGGGTCGCTGTTGAAGACAACATCATTCTCTGAGTCCGAGAACAACTTTTTCAAAAGGTACACAAAACCCCACTTCAATCTTGCTGACTTTGTGATGCACTACAACAGCGCGTTAGATGCTCAACGTAACCTATCAGAAAGGCTCGATTTCGTTGATGCTACAAAAGTCCCCTTCCTCTCAACGGAGCTCTTATTTGAGAACCACGCAGCATATATTTATACAAATCGCATCTTTCAGCAAGTTCAAAATGAGATCGTCGAGGCTCATCAACGTTGCAGAATGACTCACTTCGAGATGGAAGATAATACTGAGATTTACACAATAACGGACAGCCTTCGAAATAAAGTTGTTGTCCGCCACGAAGTTGGCACCGAATCGTACCACTGTGATTGTAAGTTATTTTTGCGGCGTGGAATATTATGTTGCCACATTTTTTGGTTGTTCAAAAACCACGACGTGAAGGAAATACCAGATACGTATATAGGTACAAGGTGGCTGAAGACGCCATTCTTGAAATCGATCCATTGCGATCCTAGTGAGGAAGCATCGTCATCCGAATGTCTGTATTTATCCTGATTTTTTTTTCAATTAGTTGCTTTTGTATTATGTCACCATGTTGACACGGTACTGACATAATGTTGCTGCAGTTTCACTAATTGATCGCAAGCGAGTTGTAACAGCCAAACTGCATTCACTATACTTTCGCTTAGTCCAACGAGCACAGAGCAATGACGATGACATTGTTGCATTATTCGACGGAATGGAAGAACTTAATCAAGAACTCTTTGGGGGTACAGTACCTTCATGGTCTTCCATGGATAAAGCACAGAGGATTGAGGGTCTGTACGGGGCATCTCGACCGAGTGTTGTTAACGTGCACCCTCCCGATGTAGTGAGTACAAAGGGATCTGGCAGCAGTTCTGGAAAGCGAATTGCGTCAGCAACTGAGAAGGCCATCATACTACAGAATAAACCTAAGAGGCGATGTGCAAAGTGTCGAGAAATGGGCCATCACGATGCAAGGAATTGTGGTAGGGAGAAAGGAAAATCTAAAATGTAGGATTTTTTACTTACTTTCCGTACTCTTGCAAAGAACATCTTACAGTGAAAGAGTTAAGTTGGACGTGGTTGTGTTTTTTCCCATTTACGTTATCTTCTACTTAAATGATGCACTGGGCAGTGGTTTACTAGTGTATATCATACTGCTGGTATGATAATAGTAATTAAAAGCAAGTTGTGATAGAATGTATAAGAAAAGTAATAGAAAATTCTACACTATCACCAACTTATGCAATGTCGTGTTTTTCTTAATTTTTGTAAACACCCTATGTCAACATATTTTTGACTTATGTTGTTTGCCTGGGATTAAATTCTTCAAGGTTTTCTTCCTATAATCATACCCTCCACCGAATGTCAATATCTGTGACCAAGTGAAGCACTGTCTACAACAACTTCAAATGTCTATAGGGTTAATAAATGTCAGCAATGTCAACATATTATTTTAATATGTTGTTTCTCTAACCTTTTTCTCAAGAGGGATTTTTTCCCTTTCTCAACCCCTCAAGACAGAAGGTCAATAGGTAGACCAATTATAGCTGCAACATTAACAAATGTCACCAAGGTTATTCTGTTTTGTAACATTATCAACACCAGAAACACCATGTCATTATAAAAGTTCCACATAGGACGAATCAAAATGGAGAGAATATCAATACGAACTTGCTTCAGTTCAAACAACTTCCTAATGTTGGTAATTCAATTAACAAAACGACGAGTTATCAAGCCAAAAGTTCTAAACGTCAAAATCCAAAAACTACCATAAACAATTGAAAACAAAGATCATCAACTTCAAATAAACTCATTTCATCTTGCTTCTCTTCTTGGCAGGCTGATTGCATTGCTCGTTACTGGGAGCCTTGTTCAACATTCCATTCACTTGCCTAGCAAAATCTGTTCTGAAAGTGGGCGTCACGTTGATGTAATGACTCATGTATGACAAGAACCTTTCTTTGGCACTGTTGAACGGTGCAAGGAGCATGTTCTTGCAATACCTCCCCCTCAAAATCTGCAGAATCCTCACACTAGCACCATGAAGACCAATAGCCTTTAAATTGTCAGGGTTACCTTTGTAGGACTCCATGTGCCTCATCAGGAATACTGCCGAGTCATTAGTGGCCTAGGGTGTCTTCCAGGGCAAGTCCAGCAGTCGGGTTCTCTGCTCTTTCATTATTACCTCACACATGGCGTTCAGTCTTTTTGACTCGAGATAGTAGCCAAGAAAATTCCGCTGCATACAAGGCAAGGGAAAATGTAAGCTATATCATGTCATCATTGATTTATTGGCTAGCTGTAATGTTAGCGTAAATGTCATTATATAGGCGATGAAGAGTCATTTAAAACATCAAGGATTCAATATAGTGTCAACTTGTGTACTTACAAGTAGACCCAGGTCTGTCGCATATTTGCTCGCATCTGGAATACCGTTCTCAGGCACGACAATGTCTAGCACGTCCGCAATACCAGTCTTAAAGGAAAAACACACCAAAAAGTACTGTCTATTTGAAAAGATTGGGAAAAATATCTGCACATAATTATACACTTGCTTCAATAATGAATGTCGACGACGTTGTTTTTAGAACGAATGAACAGCTTCAGACTCTAATCAATGAAGGATTACCATATCATATTTTGTGAAATCAAAATTTCCATCCATGTTGAATTGACCATCCATCTCCTCACAGAACGAATGAACAGCTTCAGACTCTAACCAAGTAGTTCTCCTTTCAACCACATTGAATGTCTGCACTCGTGACACAATGTCATTAGGCATAAAATAATACAAATTACATCGCAGTAACAGGACACTTACTGTTGGAGATGTTGTGGCAAACAATCTCTTGGTAATCTGTGTTGTTTTTTCCTCTTCCATGTGATTCAAATACCATGCCCAAGCATCCACAACTCCAACATCAACAGCTTCATGGGGCTTCAACGTGCTGAATTTTCTTTTACTAAGTTCCACCATATCATCATCGTAGACAACATGATCCCTACATTTCAACCATACCTTATTCAAGTCAGCAACTTTTGTTAAAATAAGCCAATAATGATGTAATTTTTGGCTTACGTTCACATATAGGGAGTTGCAAGTAGGAATTGGTAACAGTCCCTTTCTTCTCTAGTCCATAAAGGGCTGATGCGCGTTGACATCGATCCCTCTCTTCTCCCCGTAGGCAATCTCATTTTCCTCACTGGAGCAGGTTGTATGTCAGCAAATGTGCTCTCTTCACGATGACTCTCTGCATCCCCACGAACAGGAAATTTACCCATGTCAACACCCCTTGTATCTGTTTGTGTCTCAAAGGCGGCATCACCTAGCACATATACTGCTTCCACAACAGAACAGATGGCTATATCTACTTCGTCGTGCTGCATTGGGAAAACAGAAAAGTGTACAATGTCAACTTATGCTGAATGTCAACAACACCATCAAACATCCACATCCAAAAGCAAATGTCAACACCCCCTGCATATATGAATCATTACTAAGTTCAGCTGTTTTACATACCTCCTCATCAACATCACGCGCTATAGCCCTAACCACATCGAGTGCATTCTCCTCGTTCACAACCGTTCCTGCTTTCACAGCAGTCAGAGGCTCTCTCCCATTGTCACTACCACTCATAAAATCCCCACAGTCTCCTCCTAAGTTGGCAGCCGGCTCTCTTTCCCCTTCATGGGAAACACCTTCATCCCCACTGAATAATTCGTCAGATGGCTCCCTTAGGCCGTTCTCCGATACGTCAGCCTTCACGAAAAGTACGCTAGGATGATTGAGTGAGCAATCAATTTAAACCAAAAAAAAATGTGGCCAACATACCTCTTCAGCATTGGCTGGATTGTCGGTTCCCTCCCGACGTCCTGAATCACGGTGACAAGCATCACCATCCTACAATATACCAAATGTCACCATGCCGTTAAGAATGTCAACGACCTATTGACCTAGGAACGTCTAATATATACTTAACCTGGCTGGCATCAAAGCCGAGGCTGAAGCTTGGGTATTCATCCTTGTTTTCGAGTATATCCATTTTTTCAGCAGTGTCCAACAAAAATGTCAGGGCTGACCAGTCTTCCACTGAAGTACTTTGGGCAGATTGCGTCTGCGTCATTGACTCAGCAGGGTCAACGACGTTGTCGTCCAGCCTAAATGCCCTCCTAAGGGTGTCACATGTTATTCTAAAGCTGTCCATTTTCCGTACGTCTGGAGGAGCTTGGTTCAATTCCTTGGCCAGCAGCTTCAAACCATCACCAATGTGTTTGACTGCACCCCAAACACCCCTGATATACACCCATTCTTCGGAACCATCTCTGTTTTCAACAACATCTTCAGCAGCTTCTGGATGCTCCACTCCAGTTGACATCTCCACACTACCTAATTCATTCTCGTCATACTTTGAAACCACACGTCCCCGGCCGAAATCTACTTCCTTCAATTCCTCGTCCTCTCTCTCTTTTAACAATTCCACTGTCCAACCCTTTACCCTAGGAATCGCACGTTGGACACATCTCCTACGGTGCACTACTCGATCCACGTAGAAGGCCTACAGTACATAAAAATATATAGACAATGTCAGCAACAGACCGAATTCAATAAAAGCAGTGCTCTAAGATCCAGCTACAGACACGACAACAACAAATTTATATTCACACACAAGTCCATGTCAAATAATCATCAAATAATAAACGGCATTGCTGCGATAAATGAAGGCCATACCACTAAGAAGACTAATGGGCCACTGAAAACTTTCGACCTATTGTTCTTCCACTAAAAATCAAACAAAACAACAAACTACAACCCAAAAATCTGTGTGGGGTTTTTGTTTCTCAATAGAACGAACATAAATGGACCCTGCATGTCAATTACAAGGGGTTACTGTGGTTAATTGCACTTAAAAAATAGCCTTGAATGTCTATCATTGACATTCAAGCACGATTCATACAGCCTACGGCGACAGGATGTCAACATAGCTTCGTATATCGATTTTTTATCTATACAAAATGAGCGGCGCATTCAATTGACTGAATAAAGCTACAAAAACCCAATTGCTTCAAAATTTCACCGCTGTTGAAAATTGGGGTTTTCAATGGAAACCTCACCTCCGGCCGAAGCACCAGCCGCTTGACCCGCTCGCCCCCCCAGAACTCATGTCAGCACGAAGCTTGGCAAACGACGACTGCGTGGAGTACAGAGACGAAGCGTTGCAATGGAGGAAATTGGAGAGGTGCGTTGAACAGGCTTAATTGGTGAAACTGCGTGGAGTACAGAGAGGGGAGGACGTGATAAATGAGAGGGGAGGTTAACAGCCGATATTATTGGGATTCCTTAATCTAATCGGATTTTCTGTTTTTGGATTATAATTTTGGTCCCAAAAATAACCCTTAGTGACATCTTTTATAAGCTCTGTTGACATTTTTACAGACCATAAATTAGAACCGTCGATTTGATATACTTACCGGATGAGATTATAGTTTGCATAGTTTGTAGCTTAGGGAGTTTGTATATTATCACTACCCTATATATATATATATATATATATATATATATATATATATTGCCATCATTCCATAATTCTTCCATAACCAACTCAACCAACTCAACTTTTAAAACAAATCGAACGATCGCCGAATGTAATCGAAAATACGAAAGAACTTAACTTTATAATAAGAACGTATGTTGCGGGTTGAAGCGGAGTGGTTCGGAGTGATACCGGAGAAGGAGAAGCCACCGCCGGCGACGGGCAGCGGCGGACAGCCGCGCCTCGATGACCCCAGTGGCGGACAGCGGCGAGCGACAGCGACGGCAGTAGCTCCTCTCCCCCGTGGCAGCAGCAGCGGCGAGGGACGGCGAGCAGCAGCGGCGGCCGCGAGCAGCGAGCGTTGGCACCGTCGATGCGTTGTGTCCCTCGGAGGATTTGTGACTGTTGAGGGGGTGGTGAGCAGCGGCCGGCGACGGGAAGGAAGCTGGCGAACTCAGCGGCGGCGTCGCGTTTTCACGGCAAGGGCGGCGAAAAAAAAATGGGAGTTCCCGATTTGGTCAGAGAGAAAGAATTAGAAAGAAGATAGAGGGAGAAGATAGAGAGAAAGATAAAAGAATGGGGCTTTGTTTAAAATAATATTTTGGGCATTTACTTTTTTGTGTGGGCCAAATTTTAAGGGGAGGAGTTAATTTTAAGTTGGGCCTTTCTTTGAGGCTTTTAAAATTTAATTGAAGATAAAGAGGAAAGGTGATAAAGGTGTGGGCCGATAACTTAATCGCAAAGAATGGGTTTAACGAAATTGTGGGGGATTATTTATTTAATTCCCGGAATAATTTTGAAGAATGAATAATTTTGTCCTAAGGATGGAATAATTTCGAGGAGAAATAATTGCGATAATTAAAGTATACGCGTAAATAATTTTTAGAAATTATTTTTGACGTTATGGAAAATACGAGGAGCCAACGAAGGAAAGAACGAGCGTAAGCGGCCGACCGGCGTCGCACGCGACGCCTTGGGCGGCCGCCGAATAACCGAAAACGCACGAAAACTGAGAAAACGAATTAAAAGATTTTAATTAGAGTGCATGCATTCTAAATATCGTCGTTACCGAGAATTGATGTGAACTTTATGTATTTTCCGAAAATGTTGTTCGCACGCACGCTAGAAGTCGGAATGAGGAACTATTTACGGAAATTCTAAGCTTTTGAGGTGGGCTCTATTACTTAAACTCTTTTATTTGCAATGATACATATATGGTGAGATAAGGGTGGTTTAAATGCTATGTCATGCCATATTTTATGTTTTGAATTGCCTATTTGATTGTCTACTAGGATAATGTCCTACTAGACTTTGATGGTTAACGAATTCGGGTTTGACTAGGGAGTGAGTCCCTACTCGGACTAGTGCACTGATGGGGATCGTGAGCCGTCCTTTGTGGTCGGCCGGTCCATTGATCGAGTTTGTGGCCACATTCTCGTTTCACATGATGGTTCAGATATGGTACATGATGGGGGATGATGATGATATTTGTCTGCAGACACTATTTTAAGGAATGATTTAGTGTTTCTCGGCCTTTTAAAGTAAAACCCGAGTTTCACTCAATGATGGCTTGACATAATCGATAAATGTATTTTGGGCATGAGTTCACTGAGTGCATCAAGTACTCAGCCCCTGCATATGTTTTCCCTATGTGCAGGTTGAGCGAGGACGGGAGGCGGAGGATGTTGAGCATTTGGACAAAGATAGGATTCAATAAACGTTCCGGTTACTATTGTGTCTTCATATACAGTAGTAGCTAACTCTCAAATGCTTCCGCTATGCCAAGTTTTAAGAATTTCTTTGTTTTCCTTTGAATTGTCAAACTATGTCATTCACGTCATGTACCTTCGGGATTTGAAACTTTGGTTGATACTCGGTCAAGACTCCGCGCTTCTTAAATCCACTGGATCACTAGGTCCAGGAACTCAAGAAACACAGAGTGTTTCTGTCATTGGACACACTCGACTCCCCTTCAACAATTAAATCCCTCAACCCCAAATACTATGGATTAGTATAGGGAAGCGGGGTCGATCCAACGAAGATGGATTCGTGAAGTAGTGCTAGAGACTCTGGAAACAAGCGGCTGCTGCCACGCAAAGGGTTGAGAATTTTACCTAACTCTAGTCCTAGGCACGAAATGTAAATGCTAGACCTAGGAAACTGTAAACACACTGACAACAAACATCGTCATGATCGCGAGGTATTAAAATCACTTCCTAGACCGTGTAAACGATTCACAAATTAAGACTAGACAGAGAGAATAAAAGCAGTGGGGACCACGACTCCAAATATAGCAAGTACGGTAAAAGCTGCAAACAACCGACTCATGCCCTGACTAACAACGACATATATTTCCCTAACCGACTCAAGTACGTAAATGGAGAAAACAGAGCACGTACCTAGATTCAAACAGAATATAGAAATCAGGACGCCAGAAACTTGCTACGAATCGGAAATACATCAGATCGACATAAACTAGGCGAAGCGAAATGAAAACACGTAAACTAGGCATGAAATTAAATCAACACTGCTCAGATTCACGTTGAGTGCTCAATCCACTCCGGATCCAAGCCACCCGAACTCAACAACCATCAAAATCAACTCCATAACTCCGATTCTTACACATCTGCTCCGATCAACTCCGAATTCCAACAATCACAGACAATCCTACAATATCAGCAAGACAAAACCCCGATTCATCCACAAACAAACTCTATTCTCTCAGATCTAACCACGAACCTGCAATAATCCGCGAAAACAACCAACTCCAACAATTCCAACTCCAGAATTCAAGTAAACACAATCAACAAACAGAAATCAACACAATCAACATAAGTGAAAACGAAACTTGCATTAAGATAAGAGAAATATTCAGCAAAGTACGAAACGGAAATTAAATTGTTTCTTCGCCCCACAGAAGGACGGTGTTACAACCCAATCGAGAACGTGAGAAAGCTAGATGTGAACCCAAGTTGCGTCACCCTGAATCTCTCCTCCAAAAGAACCCAAGTGTATGAAAAGTGAACTAAGTTACAAGCTGTTAGCGAGGCCTCCAACCGAGAAGGTCCCTCCAGCTTGCATGCTTCTTCCTTTTATAGATGCGGACATAGCCTTCTAGAGTCTTCGTAGAAATCCCTATTCTACCCTTCAACTCCGAGGCTTCCTCCGTCAAGCAATTCTCTTCATAATGTCCACTCTTTCGCCAGTTTCCTAGGACCATGCAAGCGTCCTCTTCCTTTCCTGGATCAAGCGAAAACCTTCACACACCTGACTTTTAACATGCGTTAGACCCAGCGTTTTCATGAAATAAAATCCCTAGACCGATGCATGAAATTGGCCTTATCAGTTTATAGAAGGATTCTCCAAGATAGCGAGGCCAATGACCCAACAACTCAAGAAGGGGGTGAAAGTCAATTGGACCCCGGAGTGTGAGACAAGTTTTCAGCTTTTGAAGAAGAAACTGACCACTGCACCAATCTTAACTGTGCCAGAGCCTGGAATGAGTTACGTGGTCTACACTGACGCTTCGAAGGTGGGACTAGGATACGTGTTGATGCAGAACAACAAAGTGATCGCCCACGCATCACGACAATTTAGACCGCACGAGTTGAACTACCCAACCCACGACTTGGACCTAGTAGCAGCAGTACATGCCCTAAAGATTTGGAGGCACCATCTCTACGGAGTTCGATGTGAAATCTTTACGGAGCACAAGAGCCTGGAATATTTCATCGAGCAGAGAGATTTGAACCTGCGGCAGCGAAGATGGCTCGAATTAGTAAATGACTAAGTTGTGGCATCAACTACCACCCTGGCAAAGCCAATGTAGTGACAGATGCTTTGAGCCGAAGGAACCATTCGCAACTAGCTGATTTTCTGACGGAAGAGGAAAGTCTAATACGAGAGTTTAGTAAAATGCATTTGGAAGTGGTAAGGGCACCTAAAACAATGGAAGGCCGAATTGCCACCTTAGTGGTCGAACCTAATCTAAGAACGAGAATCGTTGCAGCACAATGGATGGATACGAAACTTGAAGAAATTCGAATTGAAGCGAGAACTGGCAAATCTGAAAGTTTTAGTGAGGAGTCCGACAACGCCCTCACTTTGGAAGGGATACTGTGCGTACCAAACGATGTGGAACTCAAGAATGAGATCATGAGTGAAGCTCATGAGACTCCATACACCGCTCACCCAGGAAGCACGAAGATGTATCAAGACTTGAAAAAAAAAATCCTTTTGGTGGAAAGGCATGAAGAGAGACATAGCGGCATTGTGGAGCGCTGCTTAGCCTGCCAGCAAGTGAAGGCTCTACATCAACGACCGTACGGAAAGTTGCAACCACTAGAAATTCTCGAGTGGAAATGGGAGCACATCGCCATGGATTTTGTGACGGCATTACCAAAGACGCAAAATGGGATTACTGCCATATGGGTAACTATAGACCGACTCACTAAGTGTGCGCATTTCATACCGATTCCCGTAATGCCTGGATCGAGCAAGCTAGCTGAGATCTACATAAAGGAAATAGTGCGACTGCATGGAGTCCCAGTGACAATCACGTCCGACCGTGACTCGAAATTCACTTCAAGATTTTGGATGAGTCTGCAACACGAGCTTGGAACTTGATTGAATTTTAGCACGACGCTTCACCCGCAGACCGATGGACAATCCGAGATGGCGATCCAAACTCTAGAGGACATGTTGAGAACCGTGGTGCTCGACCGTGGAGGAAGTTGGGAATCAGTGCTACCGCTGATCGAATTCACTTACAACAACAGTTTTCAAGCAACGATAACCATTGCGCCGTACGAAACCTTGTATGGAAGAAAGCGTAGATCGCCGCTCTATTGGGATGAAGTTGGCGAACGAAGAGTACTTGGACCTGATGCAGTTAAAGAAATGATTAAAATTGTTAGACAAATTCGCAAAAAGATCAAAGAAGCTCAGGACAAAAAAAATCGTACGCGGATGTCCGGCGAACCGACTGCAATTTCAAGCCAACGACAAAGTTTCCCTCAAAGTATCCCCGTCAAAAAGGATAACGCGTTTTGGTGTCAAGGGAAAGTTGAGACCACGATTTATCAGGCCTTATGAAATTCTAGAAGGAGTAGGACCCGTTGCGTACCGATTGGCGCTACCGCCAAGCCTTGGAAACATGCACAACGTCTTTCACGTGTCGCAATTGCGGAAATATGTGTTTGATCCGAAGCACGTGATTCACTCAGAAGAAGTTGCTTTGAACTCGCTACGAGGAGAGACCCCAAATGATCCTGGACCGAAAGGTTCATAATTTGAGAAATAAGTCTATTGCTTGCGTAAAAGAACTGTGGACAAACCACGGGCACGAAGAAGCCACGTGGGAGCTTGAGGACAAGATGATGGATTTGTACCCAGAACTCTTCCCATGAAGGTACCAAATTTCGGGACGAAATTTCTTTTAAGAGTGGTAGGATGTAACGCCCCACTTTCTGAACCCTAATTTTTGAACCATGAAATTTTGCATTTAATGCTTTTAATGCCGTGAAGTACGCAAATTAAATGATGAGAGAATTAATTGCTTGATTTCTATGTGACCTAATTTTGTTTTGGAGTTGAGATGTGGGTGGAATAGTCAATCGTGTTGAATTATGACGTGACTGTTTGAATAATTGATGCGGGGTAAAATATATTGTGGTAAATTATTTTTTCTAAGGGTGATTGAGATTAAATAGGATCATCAATAATTACCTTGCCCAATTTATTTGAAATTTTCGACCACTCCTATTTAATGGAGAGGGATTCTATTTTTCTTGGATTTAATTATTTGTTTGGCATAATTATCCAAATTAAATCCAAAGCCAATTATTCTTTATTTTCTTCATGAGGAAAGTCGACCCCCATGCTTGCCCCATGGAGATTTCGAAAATCTCCTAATTGTGGAGAGGATGAATTATTCATTATACTAATTGATCCCCTATTTATTCCCTCCCATGAATAAATTCAAATATCCTAGCAAATCTTGCCTTATCTTGTTCAATTAAAGATTTGAAATTTATTCCTTGTGGAAGAAGCATAATTTACGCCACTTCCCTATTTTTTTATTGAGAGAATTATTATTTTATTATGCTCCGTAATATTTTATTCTACTCCGTGAAATACCAAATAAAATCATTGGCTAATTAAATAGCCAAGATTTCAAAATCTCTCCACCAAATTCGCGCCAATTCCCACTCCCTCATATCTTCCCCAAATCTTTATTTAATTGTAGGATATTTTATTCCTAACTCTATAAATAAGAGATTAAACCAAACCCTAACCCTAGCCCCCACAATTTCACACGCCTACTCCCTCTCTCACATGCCCATTCTCTCTTCTCCACTCCTCCCACACTTGTTCTTCTACTCTACTCAAGATCCTTTCGATTCGCCAAGAGTTGGTTGAAGAAACAAGAGTTATATTCATTTCTACCGATTGTTTCGTTCAAGAAAGGTAATCAAACCTATATTCTTCATTCATATCCATCTAAACATTCTTTTGACTCCCTCATGCATATAGTGAGTGTAGGGATTTCAAATCTAAGGATTTAATCGGTGGGAATTTATATTTGTATGTGTGTATGCGTTTTGAATGAAATTGTATGAAGATTTAATGAATCATTGGTGAATGATGTATGATTATATGAAAACATGAGTGTGAGGACTCTTTTAAGCATGTTTGTGTGTTAAAACCATGAAAAGGTTGTGTTTGAATGAATGGGGATGAAACCCTAATTCAAATTTTTAAGCATTGAAAACTGTGGATTCGGACAGTAGATTCCGACATGATTTTGACCGAACAAATGAACTCCTTTTTATTCGATTCTTTTTTCTCAGTAAACTTCATGATGGCGTCTGTGTTGTATGGGAATTTCAACTCATTTTGGATAAAAGATGAATATTTGGTGAATTTTTGAAGTTGACTGCGCAATTCTGCCGGAAAATATTTTCTCGACCAGTAGGTTACGTTTTCGATTTGACTGACCTTAAAAGGTTATTTTGACATGAATTTTTAACTGGAAGTTATTTGATGAGTCTACTGCGTTGTAGTAAAATTTTAGCCCCAACGGAAGTTGGGTGAGTTTTTAATAATTTTTATAAAATGATTGCGCAGTGCTGCCAGATTTCTATCTTTACATAAACAACTATGTTGTTATAAGTGATATACATGATATATATACGTGATGACGTGATGGGTTATTCAAAGATGGGAAAAAAGGGGAACGTTAGGGACATGCATAATATTAAGTCGATGTTTGTGACTGATTGATAATATATATTATCTAAATGTGATAACTCGTGCGCGAAGCGTGATAACAAAGCGAAAGCAGTACTTGAAATCTAAACGGTCGAGGTGGGCTTTCTTTTAAATAAGGACGATGTCCTAAGTATTTTACCGATTAGAATGGAATTGTGTTTATCATGCCTTGTTTGGTTTTAACGTGCCTATCTGATGTGGCTTTTGCCACTATTATTTAAATCGAATTCAGGTCCTCGTAGAGCCGCAAACTCTACTTGGATTAGTGCACACCTATGGTAGACTGTGTGCTAGCGTACGGGCTGGCCGGTCTAGTGGCTTGGTTTGTGGCCACATTCCAAGTCATGTATTGGCATATATGGTTGACGTCTATGGGAAAATGACTGCGCAGTTGCTATTTTAAACAATGGAAAATATTTTGGGTGCCTCAGGCCTTTCTAAAGCTCAAACCCCGATGGTTACTTACGTATGGCATGATAACATATACTCTTATTTAAAATGTTTTCGGCATGAGCCACTGAGTATTTTTATAGTACTCAGCCCTGCATGTGTTTTCCCTATGTGCAGGTTGAGCGGCGACAAGCGGTTGGTGGTGTTGAGCAGAATTAATAATATACTATGGTTGTTTTGAAACTCCGAGTGTCGTTGTGTCTTCACACATGACTTCATTCTTCTCTTGGATGCTTCCGCTGTGATATTTTCTTTACTTATTCTTATTTAACTATGAAACTGTTTGTTGGGATGTTTGAAAACTTATTATCTTTTGAATAAATGCTAAACCTTTAGTCTTTTTATTTATTAAACTTAAATTCTTGGTCAGACTTTTATTGAAACCCTAGTCTTCTATGTCTGTTCATTAAGTCCTTTTAATCACGATCGCCCGCTTTTATTAACCCTAAAGGGCGGTCGTGACATGCATGGTGTACCAGTGACGATCACTTCGAATCGAGATTCAAAATTTACTTCTATAATTTGGATAAGCCTACAACGAGAGTTAGGCACTCAGCTGAACTTCAGTGCAACATTTTATCCACAGATGGACGGACAGTCCGAAAGATAATTCAACCGTTAGAAGATAAGTTGAGAGCCATAGTGCTCGACCGTCGAGTAAGCTGGGCGCCAGTACTTCCACTTATAGAGTTCGCCTACAACAACAGTTACCAGGAAACCATCAATATGGCCCCATATGAAGCACTTTATGGGAAGAAGTGTAGATCACCACTTTTTGGGATGAAGTTGGTGAGAGAAGAATTCTCGGACCAGACTCGGTAGAGGAAATGATAGAAATAGTCCGACAGATCCGAGAGAGGATCAAAGAAGCTCAAGATAGACAGAAATCTTACGCAGATACTAGAACCGAGTTACAGTTCCAATCGGGAGACAAAGTCTTTCTGAAAGTATCCCCGTCGAAAGGGATAACTAGATTCGGCGTCAAGGACAAGCTAAAACCACATTTCATCGGACCCCATGAGATCCTAGAAATCGTCGGCCCTGCGACATACTGATTAGCACTTCCACCAAGTTTTGGAAAGGTGCACAATGTGTTTCACGTGTCACAATTGAGAAAATAGGTGTTCGATCCCAAACACATAGTACACGAATAAGAAATGGTGTTAGAACCAAATTTGAGCTATGAAGTAAAGCTAGAAGCAGTTCTAGACCAAAAAGTAAATGAATTGAGATATAAAGCTATTGTAACAGTGAAAGTCCTATGAAAGCACCACGGCCGCGAGGAGGCGACGTGGGAGCTTGAGGACCAGATGAAAGAGAAATACCCAGAGCTTTTTTACT
This sequence comes from Salvia splendens, assembly GCF_004379255.2. Taxonomy (NCBI): domain Eukaryota; kingdom Viridiplantae; phylum Streptophyta; class Magnoliopsida; order Lamiales; family Lamiaceae; genus Salvia; species Salvia splendens. Next base: position 18,916,374 of record NC_056039.1, read on the forward strand.
GACCGAGACAAAATTTCGGGATTAAATTTTTGTTAAGGAGGGTAGAATGTAATCGCCGCGATCTAAATTCTCAGAATTCAGACTAGAAATTTAAAGAAGAAAGACGAAAGAGTATTGGTTCAATTCTTGAGAAAACAAAAAAAAAACTGAACATTTAGTATCGAGATAAGTCTTAAATTACAGATGTTGACAAAGAAAAACAAAGGAAACGAAATACACATGAAATATTACAGAGACTTGTTTACATATTAAAGAAAATGAGAAAATTACGAGTAAGAACCCTATCTCTTTACAAATGAAACTACTAGCTTCGTGCCTTCCCTCTTAGCTTGGATTTTGGTCCGATTGTGCCGACAGCCCGATGAGCCGAGTGTTAGGGTTTGTATACTAGAAATCACCTTTCGAGTGATTGAATACTGTAAAACTCTAATAATTATTTTCCAATGAATGCAAAAGATTATTTTTGTCATAATGTTGTTATGTTTTACATTTAATGGATGTTTATTGCATATTTAAATGTATAAGCGAACATAACATAAGTCTAAGTCTAAGTCTTTGTTCTAGTAGACCGGTTTTGGGTTGCGCTCAATTTAAGGTACGCGGTCAGTTCTAAACAAAGAAAAATAAGAATTTCACAACCCAGATAGACCTAGACTACCTATCGTGAAAGGTTGCAATGTCAGTCCGATTATTTCAAAGCCTTATTGAAATATGATGTTGTTGGTGTGGTATAGCACTGAATGGATCTAACAGCAAGACGAGTCTTTATGCTATCTACTGAAAGACGATGTCTTGATAATTAATTTCTTAATCAATGTACGTTAGCATTGAGCATACGATATTGAGTATCTACTACTTTGACTTACCAAAGGTGCGGATTTTTCGTCACCCAATGATCCAGGTATATTGGGTAGTGGTGATCATTGTCTAGCGGTGCTAGGATTGCTATTATGTTGAATCGTACGCGACGAGAGTCTCGTTTGATAACATCCACAAGAGGAGCTCGAAACAAGGTTTTATTATCGGAGCCTAGCTAGTTGGAGTTTAATTACTCTATGAATAATAAATAAGAGTTTCTTGCTAAGTCCACTCTTGGAAAATAAAATATGTTAATTAATTAAGTTCATAGCAGACATTAATTAATTAATGGATGTTTATATCTTAAGCGCGGGAAATGAATTAAACAAATAAAAGGAAACCCGAAATACTTGTAATTTCGGATTTGGAAAGGCAGTGCAATATTACTTCTGTAGTGGCTGCTTGTAATTTTTGAATATAAGCTTATATTAAATTGTGGGTTCAATTTAATTAGTAAAAAGCTAATTGGGTAATATAAACAGGAGAATAAAGGAGACAGAAATAATAATTATCATTGCTAGAATTTTCGTCCCCCTCTAGAAAGAGAGAGAATTCGAAAATTGCTCCCTCCGTGAGCTGAGTTCTGTCTTCATTATTCGAGTCCTAGTATTCTGGTGAAATTTTCCCACACAAATATCAATATACAGTCCGGGACACCAGTCAGAAGATCAGAGGTCGAGTACTGAAGATCTTAACGTGGAGACGGAGCAAGCCATCATCGATTCTTGATTGAATCAACGAGGTAAATTGGTTAATTCTGTAGTGAGCATGTTTTAGGGATTTTATATGCTAAAGCATGTTTTAATTCAAGTTATAAGCATGATACATGTGATAATTACGCGAATAGAATTTATCTAAATAATCTGCTAAATATATCAATTTTATGTGATTGGAACTTTTGCACTCTTCCGCTGCCAACCCCTCAATTGGTATCAGAGCCAGTCTTTGGCTCTAATTATTTGGATTTAAATTTTGCGAAATTCATGTATGCATGTATTATTTGATTGTGAAGCATGTTCATGGTGTTTTGTTTAATTTATCATGCATGATGAACTCAAGAACTATCGAATCAAAGAACTTGAATTACTCGATCGTACGAGACGTGCGATCCTTCGGCGCTCGCGCCGAGACGGATTGCACCACACGCGCTCATGAAATAGGGTTGTCGATTGAGTGGGAGCCGAGGGATCGCGATCACGGGGCGACGCGCAGTCGAGCGTTGGCTCAAGCGCGACGTCGGCCGAGACCGCAAACCCCAGGCTTCCCCCGCACCAAGGCCGACGTGAAGGCTGGCACTGAGTGGTGGTTCGTCCGAGAACCACCGAGACACCAGGCGCCGAGAGATGGAACCCTAGACAGAAGGAAGGGTGGTCGGAGCTGGCCGAGAGCGGGCGCGCCACCTCGACGGCTCGGATGGCCGAGACGGGCGTCGAGACGCTGGCCGAGAGGCGCGCACCGCCGCGTGCACGCCTGGCCGAGAAGCGTCGACACCAGATGGATCAACGCGCCGAGACGGGCGGGGCGTACCTGGCCGAAAGGAGAGGCACCGACGTGCACGCTCCTGGCCGAGAGGATGCGACACCCGACGAGCCAGTCGGAAGAGACACTGGCGCGCCACCTGTGTGCCACGGCCGAGACGCTTTATGCGTCGTGATCAGATGACGAATTCATCGGATTTTCATCGTTCATCGTTTGTGGGAACCTCGTACGATGAGATAACGATGAAAGATTATTTTAATAATTATTTAATTATTTTATTAAAAGATATCATTAAAATATTATTATTTAATGGAAATAAAATCTTTTTGAACGATTTACCTAGATTTTAGGAATATTTTTATTATTATCTATATCTATGGAAATAAATAATATTATTTTATTCCTAGATGATATGGATGATAATAATTTAATAGTTTCCTAATATTAATCTATATTTTAGGAATATTTTTATTATTTTCTATATCTATGGAAATAAATAATATTATTTTATGCCTAGATGATATGGATGAGAATAATTTAATAGTTTCCTAATAATTATATATCTAGAATCCTAATTATGATAGATATGTATGAATACATTAAATAATAAATCTTATCTTCCTAATCTTAAACACGGAAATAATTTGATTTAAATTTTTCATGTTGTATTAAGAATTAAATAATTTAATTATTTTAGATATATCTTATAGTAGACATGAATAAGAATTAAATACTGGAACATTATTTTCTTAATGGAAGACGCCAATTAAATATAAAGGATTCAATTATCCACCGTATTAAATATCAACAGAATTTAATTAAGCCTTAAACTGCCTCAAGGCTAAGGATAATTGAATAAAAACCATAACCCAAAATAACTAAGCTGTAATTACGAACTCAACGTTTGTATATGGTCTCCACCAATTGGTCTGTAATTTATGAAGTTGTTTCAAATATTATCGCCACCTGCACTGTGGGGACAATAATCCTAGGAAATAGCGAGTTCATAAGGTGGACTTCTCAAATATAAATAGTATAAACTAGAATGTGGTTTCCAATATTATCGCCACCTGCACTGTGGGGACAATAATCCTAAGAAACTACGAGATTCAGAGGTTCACACAGAATTTATGGGATAGCTTGATCTTGTTAGCAGCGCATGAGCATTGTTATGGGAGTGTGTTGTAAAAATGAGACTCTATAATGCTAAAGAGGTGGTATTGCTTAGGCAACATTAGGCGGCCATGCCACTCTGTGGTCTCTGGACTATTCGTCGGTGTTGTGACTAGTAAAAATTGTAAGATTTTAATGCGTATTAACTTCCTCTGGAGGATACAAAATTTTAATTTTACAGTTGTAAGATTTTGAAAAGTTTTATGGTTAATCAAATCAAATCTTACATAAGTTTATGACAAATGGTAAATATTCTGTTTTGCAGTGCAAATCAAATCGTCAATATGTCGTTCAATCCTCTTTCTGCAATACTTAAAGAAAACAAACTCGAGGGCCAAAATTACATAGAATGGAAATAAATTTTGGACATCGTTCTCACAGCAGATGAGTACATCTTTGTACTCACAACCCCGCGACCTCCAGTACCACCAGCTAACGCTGCGGCAGGAGTCAGAGATGCACACAGACGGTGGCATAAGACGAATGAGATGGCTAAGTGCTATATGTTGGCATCTATGTCATCAGTACTCACGCATCAGCATTCAGCCATGGAAACTGCCGCCGAGATCATGCAGAATCTCAATAATCTTTTTGGTACTCAGAATCGAACGGCTAAGTCTCAAGCCTTTCGGAGTATCATGTCGAAGACAATGAAGGAAGGCTCGTCTGTGAGGGACCACGTCCTCGAGATAATGGGCCACCTCAACCAAATTGAGGTCTTGGGAGGGACGATCGATCCTGAGTCCCAGGTGACAATTATCCTTCAGAGTCTTCCCCCTAGCTTCCAGCAGTTCAAGCTCAACTTCGAGATGAACAAAAGAAACTACACCTTGGCAGAGCTGTTGACTAAACTTCAGTCGGCAGAGGACCTTATGGTCCAGGCTAAGGCGGCCATGATGACTTCGGCGCCTCGTTCCTCTGGCTTCAAGCCTAGCGCAGGAAAAAGGCAGGCACCGAACTCAGGACCGGCCAAGATAGCTAAGGGAAAGAAGAAGAAGAGGGCAAACAAGAAGCCCATGGGGAAGTGTTTCAAGTGCGGAGAGAAGGGGCATTGGAAGCCAGATTGTCCTAAAAAGGGCAAGGCTACAGGTATGCACCAAGCTTTAGTAGTCGAGTCATGTTTGGCTTCGACATCTACTTGCACTTGGGTTATTGACACTGGAGCCACTAATCATATTTGTTTTGATCCTGACTTAATGCAGGTGACAAGACGGCTACGTGATCGTGAGATCAAGGTCCAGCTGGGCGACGCTATAAAAGTGGCGGCCGTAGCAGTGGAAGACATTTATTTGCATTTTAGTAGTGATAGATTTTTGATTTTGAAGAATGTTTTGTTGATACCTTCTTTTAGAAGAAATTTAATTTCAGTTTCTAAATTAGTTTTTGATGGATATTCGATTTCTTTTAGTCACAATTGCGTTATTAAGAAAGATAGTTCTTATATCTGTCGTGGTTTCATGGAAAACAATCTGTACACAATCACATCTACACAGTTTAATAATCGCAAATCATAACTTAATACAACATCGAAAATTTCAAAGAAACGAAAGGAACCTTCAAGTTCAATGAACGAAACGTACTTATGGCATCTTAGACTTGGTCATGCCAATGAAAGGAGGATCCATTCTCTTGTTAAACAAGACCTTATTAAAGGTCTAGAGGAGGAACCTTTTCATAAGTGTGAGTCATGCTTAGAAGGCAAGTTGACCAAGAGGCCTTTTCAGGCTAAGGGCAATAGGGCCAAGGAAGTACTTGAGCTCGTTCATTCCGATGTATGTGGACCAATGTCTACTGAGGCAAGAGGTGGTTTTTGATACTTCATCACATTTATTGATGACTTCTCAAAAATTGGATACGTCTATTTGATGCGCCACAAGTCAGAGTCTTTTGATAAGTTCAAGGACTTTAAGACTCTTGTGGAGAAGTATCATGGTAAGAGTATCAAAAGCCTACGATCTGATCGTGGAGGCGAGTACCTCAGTGCTGAGTTTTTGGACTACTTGTCGGAGTCGGGAATTGAATCCCAACTGACTGCGCCGGGCACACCTTAGCAGAACGGCGTGGCTGAAAGAAGGAACAAGACCTTATTGAACATGGTCCGATCGATGATGAGTTATGCACGGCTACCTGCTTCGTTTTGGGGACATGCCTTTCTTTCTGCAAGCCATATTTTAGACAATTTACCGTCAAAATCTGTACCTACTACTCCTTATGAGTTGTGGACTGGGCGCAAGCCCAATCTAGCACATCTCAAGATTTGGGGTTGCCCGGCTCATGTTTTGGAAAAGGATCCATCTAAGCTAGGATCAAGGACGGAGGTATGTTTGTTTATAGGGTACCCCAGAGGAACGAAATCTTATGAATTATTTAGTCTCCGAGATAAGAAAGTTATTGTGAGCACTCACGCAACATTCTTAGAGGAAGACTATGTAATGAATCATAAACCCAGCAGTGAAGTGGCTCTTGATGAGCTAACTTCTGTCACAAATTCCTTTAACCAAGAACGAGTACCAAGTGTACAAACAATTCCAGAAACTTCAACTTCTATTCCAAGAATTGTAGTGCCGCGCCGCAATGGGAGGGTCTCACATGAGCCCGAAAGATACATTGGTTTGGGGGAATCTATGGATCACTCCTCAGACAGCAATGTATTGGATCCCTGGAACTTTGCGGAAGCGCAGGCAGATGTCGATCATTGCGTCAGAGAACCACTTGGCAGATCCTTTTACAAAGGCATTGGCGGTAAAACCGTTCGAGGGCCACGTTGAAGGGATGTGAGTTCGACTCATTCAAGACCTCAACTCGCTTTCAGTATAAGTGGGAGAAATTTGACGTGTGCACACTGTTTTGTATACTCGAAAGCTGTTTTGAGTATAAGTGGGAGATTGTTAGGGTTTGTATACTATAAATCACCTTTCGAGTGATTGAATACTATAATTATTTTTGTCACAATGTTGTTATGTTTTACATTTAATGGATGTTTATTGCATATTTAAATGTATAAGCGAACATAACATAACATAAGTCTAAGTCTTTGTTCTAGTAGACCGGTTGTGGGCTGTGCTCAATTTAAGGTATGCGGACAGTTCTGAACAAAGAAAAATAAGAATTTCACAACCCAGATAGACCTAGACTACCTATCGTGAAAGGTTGCAATGTTAGTCCGATTATTTCTAAGCCTTATTGAAATATGATGACGTTGGTGTGGTATAGCAATGAATGGATCTAACAGCAAGACGAGTCTTTTTGCTATCTACTGAAAGACGAGGTCTTGATAATTAATTTCTTAATCAATGTACGTTAGCATTGAGCATACGATATTGAGTATCTACTACTTTGACTTACCAAAGGTGCGGGTTTTTCGTCACCCAACGATCCATGTATATTAGGTAGTGGTGATCATTGTCTAGCGGTGCTATGATTGCTATTATGTTGAATCGTGCACGAGAAGAGTCTCGTTTGATAACATCCACAAGAGGAGCTCGAAACAAGGTTTTATTATTCGGAACCTAGCTAGTTGGAGTTTAATTACTCTATGAATAATAAATAAGAGTTTCTTGCTAAGTCCACTCTTGGAGCATAAAATATGTTAATTAATTAAGTCCATAGCAGACATTAATTAATTAATGGATGTTTCTATCTTAAGCGCGGGAAATGAATTAAACAAATAAAAGGAAACCCGGAATACTTGTAATTTCGGATTTGGAAAGGCAGTGCAATATTACTTCTGTAGTGGCTGCTTGTAATATTCCAATATAAGCTTATATTAAATTGTGGGTTCAATTTAATTAGTAAAAAGCTAATTGGGTGAGGCCATGTCCAAATTCTTCCTTAGATCCCTGACTGGGCCCCATATGTGACTTAATATAAATAGGAGAATAAAGAAGACAGAAATAATAATTATCATTGCTAGAATTTTCGTTCCCCTCTAGAAAGAGAGAGAATTCGAAAATTGCTCCCTCTGTGAGCTGAGTTATGTCTTCATTATTCGAGTTCTAGTATTCTGGTGAGATTTGCCCACACAAATATCAGTATACAGTCCGGGACACCAGTTAGAGGATCAGAGGTCGAGTACTGAAGATCTTCACGTGGAGACGGAGCAAGCCGTCATCGATTCTTGATTGAATCAACGAGGTAAATTAACTAATTCCGTAGTGAGCATGTTTTAGGGATTTTATATGTTAAAGCATGTTTTAATTCAAGTTATGAGCATTATACATGTGATAATTACGCGAATAGAATTTGTCTAATTAATCTGCTAAATAGATCAATTTTATGTGATCGGAAATTATGCACGCTTCCGCTGCCAACCCCTTCCGCTGCCATGTGGCATACAGATTAGCACTTCCACCGAGTTTTGGAAAGGTGCACAATGTGTTTCACGTGTCACAATTGAGGAAATAGGTGTTCCATCCCAAACACATAGTACACCAATAAGAAATGGTGTTAGAACCAAATTTGAGCCATGAAGTAAAGCTAGAAGCAGTTCTAGACCGAAATGTAAAAGAATTGAGAAATAAAGATATTGTAACAGTGAAAGTCCTACGGAAGCACCACGGCCGCGAGGAGGAGAGGTGGGAGCTTGAGGACCAGATGAAAGAGAAATACCCAGAGCTTTTTGCCTGACTGAGACAAAATTTCGGGACGAAATTTTTGTTAAGGAGGGTAGAATGTAATAGCCGCTATCTAAATTCTCAGAATTTAGACTAGAAATTTAAAGAAGAAAGACGAACGAGTATTGGTTCAATTCTTGAGTAAACAAAAAAAAACTCAACATTTAGTATCGAGATAAGTCTTAAATTACAGATGTTGACAAAGAAAAACAAAGGAAACGAAATACACATGAAATATTACAGAGACTTGTTTACATGTTAAAGAAAATGAGAAAATTACGAGTAAGAACCCTATCTCTTTACAAATGAAACTACTAGCTTCGAGCCTTCCCTCTTAGCTTGGATTTCGGTCCGATTGTGCCGACAGCCCAATGAGCCGAGACGTCCAGGGAACCCGCTCTCGGTAGTTAGCCATGACCTCTGCCAAACCAAACAAAATCAAAGAGGAATTCCATGCTTCATAGAAGAGAAAAGGGGCAGCGGGACCCCTCCGGGAGGAGTACGAAAGGCTCACCAATTGGGACAGCCTGCAGTAGTGCAACTCCTGCACATCTCCAGCCCATGTCCAGCCGCTACGAGCCAAGAAAAGGGGCACAACTACAACTGCTCTACAGAGCTTCAACTGCAGAGATTCAGTTAACCACCTTACAGAGCTCAGTCCCTGCAAAAACCGTACCAAAAACTCAGATAGAGTGCTGCAAAGACAGGGGAATAAGGCCACTGCAGTAGAGTAGCAAATGAGGATGGAATCGCATTTATTTTTACGAGTACATGCCCTGCCTTGCTGCAGGAGGATCAGCCGACATACAATCAAAGTGGGGACCCTTTTCCCTGCACTAAACAACAGCTTTCAGTTACAGACCCTCTATATATGGAGATAACCCCTCGGTCTCACCCTCCTTCACCACCACATACCAATTAGCAAGATAATGCGTAGAGAGTGCGAGAGAGACAAGCCTAGGAGCAAGATACAAAGTGGTGAAAAAAAAGGTAACCTCCATATCCCTTTCTTTTCCTCAAACTCAAGCATGAATCACAACATTACATAGAGACACCACCACATAGAAACCTGATTTAGCATGCTAAATCTCAAGTAAATCAGTAGAAAAGAAAAAGACACCAAGCATGAAGAAATTTGGAGTTATATTACATGATGGAAAATGAGGAACAAAACGCTACTGCCACATGCTCAATATCTCAAATAATCTAAGGAATAACAATTAAAAATTTGCAAATGACGAAGGAGATTGAGTTGGGTTAGAGATAGCTTAGCTTTAGTCGGAACAACGATGGTGAGAGGGCGATGCCTCGAGCTTCGCCGAACAGCAACTGAGGCAGAGACCTCACCAGAGGACGACGAGCCTTGCTGGACTTCGGTAATGGTGCGCAAACGCCGAAAGTGAACGACGGCGACGGCAGCTCGACGGCGCTGAGAAGCCATGTAGTGACGGAGGTAAAGCGTGCGGTTGATGGTGGCGGCGGTTCCATCGAGGAGCGACGCCGTGGAGTGGAAAAGGCGACGCCTTCTTCCCACCGGTGACTCCGCCGCGAGAGGAAGAGGAGCGCCGCCGCCTCTGCACGATTTAGGCCTGCCTCTCGGTTCTGAAGAGAAGACGGCGAGAGATCGATGAATGTAGGTCTCGATTCGCCTGAGATGGTGGCACGCCTCGGTCAGGCGCGGCAGGGCGGCTACCTGTAATGTCGACGAGAGGAGGGAGAGAGATGGAGGAGTTAGGGATTTGAAATCAATTTGGGGGAGAAATTAGATTATAGAGAAAAGAAGAGAAGGATGAGAGACAGTCGACGGATGGGAGTATTTTATAAAAAAGATTTGGACTTTGCCATTTTTTTTAACCTCCACTTCTTTTATTTTGGGCCACACTTCCTTTATTCTAATTGGGCCTAGAAATTGAGTTTTAGCATTTGGGCCAAGAGTAAAAGAAAGAAGAAAAGGGAGTTGGACCCTTTTCATTTTAAGTAAATGGGTCACGCTTTTAAGAAAACAAAATGGGCCACTGCCTTAATAAAGTTTGGGGCCATGAAATCTAATTTTCTTTGAACATTGGAGAAATGTTAGTCATGATAACATGATGTCAAATAAATGATTTAAATTGGACTTTTATTATACCCGAGAAGTTCGGCCAGTTTCCGAATAAATTAAATCGCCGATTTAATTAAAAAATTCAGATTTCTAAATTGTAGAAAGAAGAAAAAAATAAAATAAAGAGCACACGCTTAGGCATGCATTCATGCAAGATGAAAATTTACTTAAAGCATTATTTAAGTATATTAATTTTTGTAAAGGAACGTCGTCGCACTACACGTAATCTCAGGACAGGAAAAGCACTCGTTTGAAAGAGTTTAAGCAAACGAGGTGGGCTTTCTCTTCTTTCTTTTAAAGTGTGTTTTATGAGGAAACATGATTTTTGAATGAGTTGTCATGCCATGTTTTGTTTTATGATTGCCTATCTGTTGGCTATGCCAACCAATTAAATCGAATTCGGGTCCCAGCAGGTCAGTAAATCCTACTCGGACTAGTGTACACATATGGACCGTGAGCTAGCGCCAGGTTGGACGGTCCAGGGGTCGTGAGCTAGCGCTAGGTTGGCCGACCCAGTGATCGTGGAATGTGGCCACATTCCCGATTCACACAGATCCGATATGGTATATCGTCAGAAGTTTAAATGACTGCAGTCTATTGTCAGAAAGAAATAACAGTTTTAGTGACCGAGA